>NC_081522.1:19692906-20006795 GCF_030273125.1 Centropristis striata
GGATGAGATATTGAAGTAATGCCATGTAACATCCAAAGGTCAAAGGTCAAATTCACTGTGACATCATAATGTTTTACAAAAACACTTTTCTGGCCTGGAACAGAAGAGGAGACATTTGCTCAGATATTGCATTGGTACACTGATCTTGGTTGAAGATGTGTGTGAAGAATCCAATGAGAGCAACATCTGAATATGAAGCCTTGTCATGGTTTTTGAGTCAGGAAATGGGTGTAAACCTTTATCCTCTTGCATCGTTTGTGAGTTAACATCTCTTGTCCTCAAGTTGATTTTGTTGTTGTAGATAACAGCACGAGCAACCCTGTCTCCTAAAAATGACATTCTAATGTATAGTCTAACTGTATTCTCCATTGTTTTTCAAGGGAAATATATTTTTTTCTGGATTACACCTGCAGTTTTAAACATGATTAACATTAATCACGTGGCAAAAGATCCTTGTTTGGGTTAAAATAACATTGTATTCTTATTGTTGCATAAGTTAAGTTACATACGTGATGTAAGTCATTAGTATAGTATGTTATAATCTCACTTCTAAATCATTTGGGATGGTGTTTTAAACTTAAATAAAACAGAATGTGATTTTAATGATTTTTGACATGCATTCAATTGAAAACTGTACAAAGACTATGTATTTTTATGTTCAAACTGATAAACTTTTGTTCTTGTGTCTATACACTCTTGAATTTGATGCAATCTGTTTTTATTTATGTTTCACATGATGTCCAAACTTTTCCAAACGTCCAAACAAACATAATACAAAGGAAAATACGTTTCCCTCATAACGTAATTGAAAATTCAGTTTCTTTGTACACTGTAATAAATTATTCTGTAGTCATTTCATTTTACTTAATATATTTGATAAAATGTATTAAATATAAAGGCGTCCTTGATTTTGAGGCAGTTGTTTAAGTAACAATATTTGAGATAGAATCTACTTATTTTGATCACATTAAATATAATCTTTATGTGTATTTAATTCTAAATTAAGAAAATTTTGAATGAATCCAACAACATAGAATTAGTCTGTTTTTAATTAACAGGCACTTCCTGTTAAGTTGTTATTAACTCAACTTGTAACGTAGTTAGATTTAATTAATAATATTGCGTGCAATCTGTTGCCTCAATTTTATTGAGTAGTTATTCTTTATCTTTTTTTACAGTGTATGGGAATGTAATTCAGGGTTTCTCATTCTGTTATCCACAAGAACGTAATGTAACCTAAGAAGCCAACAACACAGTGAGTGTGTACAGACTGTGTTAATCGATAGCTCCATAATAATAATAATAAAAACATTTATTTCTAAAGCACTTTTCATACAGAAATCTACAGAAACCAGAAACAAGAAAGAGAAAACTCATTAAAATCAGCAGTAGATAAAAAAAGACACGGGTAATAAAGTACATTATGCAGAGACAAAATAAAAACATCTAGGGACAACCTAAAAATGCCTCCCTGAACAAAAAAAGTTTTAAGCCCTTTTTTAAAGGTGTCCACAGACTCCAGAGCTTTTAGCCTGTATTATCGGGTAATTCCCAGCATAGCTCCACAAGTTCTACCTGACTGGAGATCTTACTGTGGAAGCCATTGAAAGAACCGTTGCTGTAATCTAACCCTATTATATTTTTTAAATATTATATTAACATGCATCCTTGTATTGAGTCAGTCACAGTCATGGTGAGATGACAGGCTGAGTATACAAAATAAATGCAAATTAGTTTTGTCAGTATGTTCTATTTTCCACTTGAAATGCAGAAGTTTGTCCCTTGATGCAAACATCACGTATGATGTGTGGTGATATCTCACTTTCTCCTGTCAGCCTCTTATGAATTAGCAGCTTGTTCTCTATTTTAAGTCCATTGCCTCAGTAGCTTGTGAGCGACCTCATCATTGTTTCTGTTCTAACATGACTTCCTGTTACTTCCTGAGCCCACCCAGACACCCCTGATAACACGTCTGAACAACATAAAGAATGTTTAAGTTAAACACTATGCTGTGCTTCATACCTTCAGCTCATTAAGGTCAAATAAAGGAAGACAAGAGCCGCACGACATTGGCTAATAAATCAACGCTTGTCCCACTTAAACCGGTCCGAGTTCACTTAAAGCCATCTCAGAGCAATGCTGTTGCCAAAACTTCACTTTACAGATTGTATTGTTCCTTCCTCTGTAGTGTGCAGTGTTATATTCTCTCACAGCAATATCAATTCAATTCAATTCTCCATGTTTTTAGTAATAAAATGTTATCAGACTATTAATGATACATAAATAAAACCCAAGTCCCAAGACACTGCAGATGAACAGGGAAGAATTATTCAACAAATAGAAATCATCATAAACCTTCCAGAGTTTATTACTTAAGACATTTCTTTTTGTACATTTTCTGAAATGTTATGTTTAAATATGAAAATGATGCATTATCTAATGCTAACTTTTGATTCATTTAGAAGGAAAACATTTTAGTGACGCAAAATAGCTCAAAGTCTCAAAAAGCAATGTATTTGCCTGTAATGGTCAATTCACCCAAATTACAAAAACATCTTCTCATTTACCTCTAGTCATCTTCCAATACTCTATACTCTTGAATAAAGTGACACATCAACATAATAAATTCTCTACTGGATGTAAAAGATTTCATTAAATTACATTATAATCCACTTTGAGTGAAAACCTGAGACTCTGAAGATATGACTTATTATCAACGGTGTCAGCTGTTTTATAGAAAGATTCACATACTTGTAGAGTTTATTAGTGTCATTTAAATCCAGAGCCACCTGTTTTCATTAAATTACAAATTTCTGTTTTAGTGTGTTGAGTTTTCTCCCTGGACAGACAGACTGCATCAACATGACTATGTACATCTAAGTTAGTAGGAAAACAAACTAAATGTATTCTTTTTATACATGCAGATTATCTCTTTAGGTGCATATATATATATATATATATATATAAAGATTCCCAACAGGGGGGGCCAAAGATCCATGGGGGGTTGCGAAGCCCTCTTGATTTTAAGGGATGTAATAAATCTAATGTGTTAAATATAGATGAGTCAGCATTTAATTAATTAGTGGGACAAAAACAACTAAATAAGTGCTACATTAAATGTTTATTAATTTATTTAAACAAAAAAAATCACTATAGAAAAGTTTAAAATTCTAGGCTATATGGGGAGAATAATGGCGTGTGTAACATCCCTCCTGCAGTATACACAGGTAACCTCACTTAGCAGCAACCTCACTTAGCAGCAACCTCACCTAGCGGTAACCTCACCTAGTGGTAACCTCACCTAGAGGTAACCTCACCTAGTGGTAACCTCACTTAGAGGTAACCTCACCTAGAGGTAACCTCACCTAGTGGTAACCTCACCTAGAGGTAACCTCACCTAGTAACCTCACCTAGTGGTAACCTCACCTAGTAACCTCATCTAGTGGTAACCTCACCTAGTGGTAACCTCACCTAGTGGTAACCTCACCTAGTAACCTCATCTAGTGGTAACCTCACCTAGTGGTAACCTCACCTAGTGGTAACCTCACCCAACAACAGAAACACAGAGCTAATGGAAAAATGGCGAAGCATCAGTGAGACGAAAATGCTGAATATCTTAAAAAGAAAAAGAGAGGGTACCATGAAAGTTATATTGAGTTCGGCTTCATAGAAGCAATGGACGATGGGGAGGTCACCAAAGTTTCCAATGGTAAAAATGTGGGTCCCTCAAGAAAAAGGTTGAGAACCACTGGCATAGAGCATATATATTTGAAAGTGATAACATTTCTGTGAGAGTAGAAATGGCACAAATCCCCACAAAAGAAATCCAATATGAGCGTCCTCCTGTGGAATACTATAGGAACATGAATCATAAAAAACATGTGAAAGCCACGTCTAATAATATCCACTGCCTCCAAAAACACCCAGCACCTGACAGCTTTAGCTATGAGTGTGTTTGTCTCCAGGTACAGTATCAGCCTCCCACACCACAGTCCTGCTGCTGATATCGCGGGCCACATCAGACGCTATGGAAATGAGTGACGTAGTATTTACTGTTCCCTGAACTGTGCAGAGTGCAGAGCTGCTGGCTGCAGATACCCATCTGAGCACAATGCACTTGCCATCGCAGCTTCCTCCTAATGCTACTGGCCACGCAACAGGAGGAAGATGTGCATGAATGCGTACATACCCCACCCACAGATTCTGGACACGGAGGGCCGGGCAGTCACACTGGGTATGGAAGTGTGATCAGTGTTATGTTTTAAAAATGTGTTAGTGGGGCGTGGGGTGTGATGTGTGCTCGTCTGCGGGGAAGGAAGAGCAGAGAAAGCATAATGTAGGTTTTGTATTATTAGTGACTGGCTTCTTTGTGCTGTAGTCAAGGGTGTAATTACTGCCTTTAAATTATCAAAGGAAGTATGGTTATATATGTCCTTTCCTTTATAGACTCTGAAGAACAATATATGATGGGATAGGCTCATGTGACCCTGGACATGATTGGTTTCATCCTGAGGGGAACATGAAACATAAAAACATAATCAATGTAAAGTGATTTTCTTTTTATTAAACCTCATAACAGTATATTAAGTAGTAAAAATTAGCCCTATCTACCTATACAACACTGCTTATCTGAGTGGGGCCATGCTGCAAAACGAGTACTTAAACGAGTAGTAAAATTTTGATGCTGATTCTTTTGTACTTTTACTTAAGTACATTTTGAATGCAAAATTAAGTTATTTCACAGTTTAGTACTAGTACTTTTACTTAAATAAACAAATAGGAAAATACTTTTTCCACCACTGGAGCCATCCAATTCAAAGTTCAAATGAATTTCAGTATGTTCAACAGTGAGTGAACGCATCTCTGTCCGTACCAGTGATTTGGTTCACTTTGAAAATTTGTTGATAAAGATTCACTTGTACTGAACACCTCCATACTGTTGTCCTTAGAGCTGTTCCTCCACAATGGCTCATAACTTAATCAAATTAAGTTTCATAAAATTTTTTTTTTTGTACTAACAGGTTGGGGGATTAAAAATCTGACGAGGAGCACACTAATACACCATCTGGAAAGGCAGTATGACTGAGTGGTAAGGAGAAGTGACACAAGAGAAAAATAAAAAATGATACGTTTTCATCCCCACTAGAGCTTTGCCTTGCCATGACTGGCTCAGAGGCCGCTGGTAAACTGATAGCTATCTGCTGACAATAAGGCCTTTGAGGCCGAGAGAGGAGCCTGTGTCTCATTTACATGGACTGAACTGGGACTCTTTGTAACTCATCTTGTGCACACTGAGTGGAGTTCAGTAGAATCCCTGGAAGATGCGTAGCATGTTTGGGGATGTTCATATAAAACTCTTGATACAGTTGCAGAGGGAGTGGGTGGAGGGTGCAGCTTTCCACAAAAGAGGACTTTAGTTGTGCACTTTTGATTAATAATGGGATGCAAGCTGGATCCAGAGAGAAGAATATTGTAGAGGGATACTTGTGTGTCAGATCAGACGTCATGCAGAAGTCACACGTCTCTAGCAGCTCAAGGCTTTAGAATAACAGATAGACAGAAAACAGTGTGCATCAGTCCACAGCTACAGACGGGCCACTCCTTGTAGAAAATGTCACGTTTCCTTGATCCAAGATGTCTCCCACTGATAGCAACGTCACCGTTTTCTCATTCCAGGAGGCCTCAAACAGAGAAAGAGAGTGAAACAGATGCAGCGGATGGGAACAGAGAAAGGCTCCATAATCATGCAAAGTGTTGTACTTTTCCTGGGTCACTAATGTGTCAGGGTGTGACTCTGCACGCACTCTCTCTAGACTGCGCCCAAACAAACCTCGCTTTATTTTTTGAACCTATTTTTAGTCCCATTTCTAACTGATTTACAGTGTTTGATGGCCTGACATATGTCATGGAAGGCTTCTAAATACGAGACAAAGACAAACAGCATTTATACTGAATGGACGTGTTATTTCAAGCAGAAGTGCCTGAGAGGACAGAGTCATTAAAGGAGTCAGAATTAAAAACTGAATTATGCATCATGGTGTTAATGCACCAGTTCTGTTTAATTTAGAGTTATATATTAATTTAATAAGAAACACTTATATATCAAACTTTAATGATCGCCATAGGGACATTAGTTTCAGCAGCGGATAGACAAATAGAATAAAATATGGAATAATACTGAATATTTGATTAAACAGATAACTGGCACATTTATTAAACCAGTAAATCAATTAAATATAATATAAATAAATGTGCCGCTCACGTACAACTAAATTTATGCAAGTGAGCGAGTAATAATGTACCACCAATGACTCTCTTACAGCAAATTCACATACAGGAAGGGAACATAATAATGTCATTATAACAATATAGAATCGTGAATCATTGACCCCAACAAACTGTTAATTTCACCAGGTAAATATTAGACTTTGACGCCTAGAAAACTAAAGTTAACACATGTAAATGTATCTTCTTGTCATGAAATCAGATGCAGGACTGAGGAAGGTGAACAGAGTGAGATACAAAGACTGACAAGCATCATGGTACAAGCTTATTTTTAAAAGAGGAACTATAATTTCAAACAAGATACAAACTTAATATACAGGTAGTGAACTTACAGACTGTGACGTGAGGATAAATAATGTTATTCAGTATGGAAAATGTCAATATGCAAAAAAAAATAATTGTGGGAAGCAAAGCTTTTCCTCTTTTTCGACTGTAACTTCCTTCATGCTAAACCAAAACTAACATCTGAAGCATTCTAGACAGCTGATAATATCAGTATTATAAACCAAACACATACACTGCTTTGAAAGCAAAGACATGCTGTTGTCCCTAAACGGCCCTGGTATTAAATCCTATTTATTATTATAACTATGATCTGAAAGTCATCCTCTCTGACTAGTTTCCATGACCAAAGAGGGGCACAAAAGGCGTAATGCTCATCACAACAGTCACTTCCTAAGTTCTGCGAGAAACTCCCGACACACTGCCAGACCCAATACTGTTGTTGAAGTGAGAGCAGCGAAGACAAGAGACGTCAACACACAAACACTGTGAGAGAAAAGATTAAAAGAGGACTGAGCGGAAAAGACAAAGTGTTGGAGGAAAGTAGAGCATTAATTAGGGAAAAGAGAACAATAAGAAAACAATCACATAATGTTGTTGAACGTTTTAACAATGTTGCTCTGTGCGGCATTTCAAAAGTCTGGAACAAGTATTTATTTTTCTAAAGTGTGTTGTTCCTGCACTGCAAAAAAAGAAAAGTTGGATGAACTCAAAATTTCAAGGCAACAAACTTTGATAAAATTTTAAGTTGGACAATTAAACTAAATATTTTAAGTTTTGTTTTTGAGTTTGCTCAACTCTGAATTCAGATTTTTGTCAACTCAACTGTAAGTTGTAGTAACTTATAATTTTACATTATAAATTATAATAACTTTTAATCCTTACTTCTGCTAACTTCTGCAATGTGCTTGCTCAACTCTGAATTCAGATTTTTGAACTTATAATTTTACATTGTAATAACTTTTAATCCTTACTTCTGCAATGTGCTGAATTGGCACGATTGTAACGCCGCCATGAAATGTCAGTTAATGTTGCGACCACAATTTTGAGTAAGTATTGATACGCTAATGGCTACTCTTGTAGCTGTAACAAGCAGCGCCGCTAGCATCAGTTAGCCGCTAGCATCAGTTAGCCACTAGCATCAGTTAGCCGCTATCTTTCGCTAATGACCGAATTTCACCGCTTTCCCGCATTTCACAACAAAGAAATAAGAGTTAGCAGAACTATTGTCCCTTGTTGTGAACCCCAACTTAAAGATATAAGTACCAAAAACTCACAAACTTGTTTTTGAGCAGACAACTGGCTTCCTTTGTTGTGCTAACTTACATTATTGCCCTAAATGTAAATAATTTATATTTCCAAGTTTTACCAACTTAAATCACTGTTTTAGGCCAAAAAATACAAGTTGGCTTTTATGCAGTGTGTGTGCGGTGAGCAATGCCTTGACGTTTAAATATGATGATCCAGTGCTTAAAAGAAACAGACAGACAAACATGTTTTTTATATATTATTCTGGAGGGCAGATTTCAAGCATCCACAAGCAGCAAAGTAGAGAATCAGACCTCTAATCTCTGATTTCATCAAAAGACAAGATGCAGCACAGCAGGTTTAGTCTCTAAAAGAGAAAGTCCTGACTGTCACGTCACTTAAATGTAAGATTAACTGGAAAATTCATTTTGGATCACATCCCCAGCCATATTGTGCACCCGTAGCACACCCTAAATAAGAAGTTTCATCATGAACACTATTCTTTGGACAACGATAGGATATTTGCAGACATCACAAAGTCTCCCACAAATCAAGAATTGGATTTAATTCACAGAACTGCGACTGCTATGAGACGATAATATGCCTGCAACCAGTTATATCATTTTTTTTAAAAGAAGGAAAAAGTGTGATTTGACAATTTTATTACTGAGCTCTTTCAGTCATTTAAATGAAAATTTGAATTAGAACTTTGCATCCATGATTGTGAATTGTTGCCCGATACATTAAGTGCAGCTTCCTACAGCACTAAACTTTTAGTGGTTCCATAAATGCAAATTATTTCATTTAAATCCCTCTTGTAACCGCAGACTGCTTAAATATTCTCTTTCCCAGGGAAACACATCACAGTACAGAAGCTAAAGCATCTCACCAACATTTCACTGGAAACTCAGTGATCTCAAATTCCAAGTACAACAACACTAGACCACCATCAGAGTCTGTAAACCTGTTTTTCCCTTTACAGTATTAAACCTACTGCGATGGTAATACGATCACATTTGCATGTGTACTGGGCGTCCTGTTTTCAACTGTGCTCAGTGTGTGTACTGTTCATAGAAGTTGATTAAGTCAGTAAGCAAGAAGACATTCACCTCCATATTGAAACAAAAACAGATATGTCACATATCTATCATAGTAAAATAGTATCTCAAAATGTGTTTTAAATGGTTGGTTTGGATTCATTAAAGTCACACAATGACACAAATTAACCAATCGAGGCAGCAGTAAACCAGCAACTCTCGAGTTCTGCAAGGTAAAATTTCTGTTTTTGTCAAAGGAGTCTGGTGGCTGTGAAGAGAGCATGGACCGGCTTCAGTAAACTTAAACAGAGCTGTCTGACGGCATGTTAAGCAGTGAAAATATTCTAAATATAGCATACACTTGAACTTATATTGATTTTTTTCAACTAAAGAATGAATCATTGAATCATATTCTACAGCATTAACCTGACAGAACAACCCAAAACAGAATCAGCACGAACATAATGTTCCAATCAAAAAAAATTCACACATGCAACATCTCGGTTTTTAACACTTCTGGCACATAATGTTGAAATTATTTAAACTATGAGCGTCAAATCTGCTAACAGGAAGTGGAACAATATTGACGCAGTTTGAATGCAATGAAGAAAGATTTTTTTGTAACTGAGAGTCATATAACTGCACTTGGATTTAATTTATTAAATATCTGGGATGAGGAAGGCAACAGGTTATAAATGTAAAGTGTGTGTATTAAGATATTCCATTTTCTGTTCAAATCTCACAGTCGGTATATTAATGATTAAGCTTCTTTGCATCATGTGAAAACTTTAAAACATTCACCTAGCACATTAATTAACCACAAGTTCTCATTACTTAAAGGTCAAATAAGTTGTATGCCTGTGGTGGGGTTCCGGTTAAAGTTAAGCAAATATCGTTGTTACAGGAAACTGTTAGTGACTGTTAACTGTAACAGAAGTATCTCGAAGGGCAGAACTGTGTGTCAAATTCACACATTTTACATTTTCTTAGCATAAAAATCCATCTTAAGCTTCTCACTTGAAGGTTTTTCTGAATGTACCCATCAAATCACTTCTGCTTTAGAGAGAAGACCGTCAAGAGGCTTACATTCGTCCAGCAAAAAGTGTTTCTGGTCTTTCTTTTTTTTTTTGGGCTCCACATTGTTAATGCCTGTAAGAAATCTATACAGAAAATAACATATCCGAATCCCCACATAATTATCTGTGCCAATACGGATCTAATTCAGAGGATCAGGAACTGGTTTTAATGTCACAATACACATTAAAGGGACAGTTCATCCCAAAAATAAAAATCTAGATTGTTTCGGTGTGAGTGTTTTGAGCAGTTCAAGAAATTATAAATGTATTTTAAACATTTATATATATAAGTATATGTCTATATATATATATATACACACACACACACACACACACACACACACACACACATACACACACACACACAAGAAACTGCTTACTTCAGGTTCTGTGTATTATCTTGAGGAACCAGATTATGATGTCTGGAAAGAGACATCGCTGTTGAGTTTTTAAAAAAAAAAGTTTTTGCTGCTTTGAGTCCCACAAGCTACGTGCCATCTAGTTCCATTATCATCTTAAAACGGCAAATATCTCTACAGCAAACACTCACACCAGATGATAAATAACTGTAGGTAAGAGGGAAAATATGCATTTTTGATTTGTTCCTTTAAAAAAACTGCTTCTTTTTCATATAAAACTCTGTCCTGTGTGCAATAAGTGAGCGCTACAGGTTTTAAATGTGTAAAAGTGATCACAGGTGCAGCATTGGGAGAGTTGGATCTAAGCTTTGCTAAAAAGGACCTCCTGATGAAATGCACTTCAGCTCTGGCAAAAGAAAGCGCTGTATTATTTGCAGTGTGAAAGCCTAATATCAACAACAGGCCTCATAAGGAACACCTTTGATTAATAACATGACTTTATAATTGACCTTTTTACACCTTTTATCAGAACTTGTCATTACAGTTATACAATCTACGACTGTCTTCTGAGTGACCAGTCCCGCCGTGCCGGTTCTACACAGGGGCCTCCAGGGGCCACTGCCCCTGTGAAGAAGCCTTTGGCCCCTGCTGTGGCCCCTGTGTTAAATTAATAATCAATTGATAACGATGAACAATGGAACAATTCTAACCTTTTTTTTTGTCCAAACAATATCTCATTGTACACAAAAGAAACCCAGAATGTGTACATTGTATAATAGTTTAACTCTATGGAGTCTTAAAGGGCTATTTTGTCCATTTTTGAATCCTTTTCATGTCTTTAAATGTCTTTGTAAGTCATTTTTTGTTCATTTGTGTCTGTTGAGTCTTTTTCAGTTATTTTGTGCCTTTTTTGTCATTTTGTGTCTTTTTTGTCATTGGTGTCATTTATGTGTCTGTTTTAGTTATTTTGTGTCTTCTGTGGGGTTTTTTTTTGGTTATTCTGTCTTCTCATTTTGTGTCTTTTTTGGTCATTTTGTGTCTTTTTCAAGACATTCAAAGATTTTGAATGCTTAAATATCATCTTTGCCATTTTTCCATGTGCTAATGTGCCCCTCTGATTAAACACTGGCCCCTCCTTGGCCCCCACAGTAAAATTGGTCTAGAACTGCCACTGCAGTCCCGACACCTGTCTCTGCCTACTGAAGTGGATTCCATCAAACTAACTTGTACTGAAGCTAGTGTGAGTTGTGTCTGCAGGAGTGACACGGACACTGAGCTGCACCTCATTCCATTCCTGACCTCTTTGTGTTGGCCATACACATCCTCACATGCCATTCTCAACCTCTCTCACCCTCTCTCACCCTCTCTCTCTCTCTCTCTCTCTCTCCAGAAAGACCAGTAGGACGAGGACAGGTGGGTCTGTGGAGGCCCCCGGTCAAACTCTTATGTAAGCTTTGTTCAGGAGGATAGATTAACACATTTCACACCACAGGTCAGGTCACTGGACAGTGACTGACAGTAAATCAAATAACTCGCCAAATGAGATTCCTAAGTATACTGTAAACCTCGGAGGTGAGTTTACAGTGAAATCTGTACTCTGTACTGTCTTGATGCCATACAGTGTCATACTGTATTATTACAATGCCAATATTTACCAGAATTTACAGTAATGACACTGGACAGTTTTATAGTAAGCTGTAAATATTCAGTAATTTAAGGACAAAACTGTGAACATATTGTGTTGTAAATTTACACGAATGCAGTAATATTATGCAAATGCATTTCTAAAAATACAGTAAAAAAAATAAATTAAAAAAACAAGGAAAAGAAGGGGGAAAAAGGACTTTGTGGGTGAAGCTCCTGACAATTAATTACTGTGAATATACACTGAAAAGTTTCATAGTGATCCCATTAAATTAGTTTATTATACAATATTAAAGTACTTAAAACTGCGTTCTTATTTTCACAAGTCTTTAGACCTAATGTATGCAATCCACATCTAATAAATAACACACCAGTGTTAAACTTCTCCAACAGAAGGTGGGTGTATTAATTACGAGCTGACATAAATTTGAATCCAATTAAAACTCTCAAAGGACCATTATTCTTGTTACAGTAAGCAGTGGCATTGTCATCTGCCAGTAAATCTTTGAAATTCTTCTGTAACTGTTTATATTTTCTCATAAACTTTTCCCAGAAGTCTGAGTTCAGCTTCCAGCACAGCAACTACCTGCGCAACAGGTGCAGCCACATTCGCGTGATAAAAACTGACCTTCATCATCAGAACAAAGCGGCTTCTTGTCGTGAAGAAGAAGAAAAAAAATACCACCTGGTTCAATTATGCTCAAAGTTTATATGAATGAAAGCTTTCTTACCTTGAGGAGAGCGCTGAGGAGCAGCAGAGCCCACAGAGAGACGCCGGGGCGCAGCGTCATGATGCCTCGCGCTTTGCGGAAAAAGATTGAACTTTTCTACCAGTTCAGTGCTCTCATGTCCAAACTTTCTCTGTCGCTTGAAGAGTATGTTCGTCAAACTGTCGCCACATCTGGAGGATTAAAAATCAGAAGAGGGGAACTTTGTTTCCTCGCTGTTAACGGGGAGGAGCGGCGGCCAGCGTCACTCCGGGAAGTTTTAGTGAAGTGTGCCACTCCTCTCATCATCACTTCACCCCCTCTCTGCTTCACCATCACAGCTCCTACTGCCGGACTGTTAGCAGAGGGCGGCCCGGTCATGCAGAAATGAGAAAGAGTCACCCCGCATTCTTGCCATAACTTGGCCAGGCAGGGTGGAGGAATTCATCCGAGGGGTCCCTCTACTAATGCCACACAGAGCCGAGCTGCCAAGGCAAATGTTTATGGAAAGTTATTGGTCTCGTTTCACTGTGATGCCGCTCACATTAGCAGGGTCGTAGGGAAGGAAAGCATGGGCTCTGAGCAGGAAGGGGGGGCTTCAGGGGTTCATTATCCCATAAGAACCTATGGTGACACCCGTGTAACAAACACTTCAAATCTTCTAGAATCTCCCATATTCAGCTTTATGCTTCACATTAACTCATTAAATCCCTAAGCGACGTATACTCAACACCCTGGTGTGGCGACAGTCATGTGACTTTGACAAGAAGTGACTTCTCTAAAATGTTTCTGTGACTGGAAACAGAAATGATATAGATAGATAGATAGATAGATAGATAGATAGATAGATAGATAGATAGATAGTAATTGATTTTTTCTAATTGTTTGTATTTGCTTGTTTTCTGTTGTTTTGTTTTGTTTTGTTTTTTAACTGTAATTATGTATATCCATTGTGAAGCACATTGAGTCTGCCTTGTGCATGAAATGCGCTCTATAAATAAAGTTGAATTGAATTGAATTGAATAGATAGATAGATAGATAGATAGATAGATAGATAGATAGATAGATAGATAGATAGATAGATAGATAGATAGATTTCCAGGCACTTAAATGTACTTATTTTTTTATTATAATAATAACTATCTTAGTTTTTTATACAACCCACTACAACATAAACAGCTACTCTTTTTTTTTACTCTTTTTTTATGTACAACCTAATACAGTATGCACCCAGCAGCCCTGTCCAAAGCCCATACAGCCTTGTACACTGAAAAAGAACAGTTTTGTTGAACTTTTGTCAAAGGTCAGACTGCAGACGAGTAGTGCAGGTGTTAAAGTCTAAAGGACTTAAAGGACATCTCAGTGTAGTAAAGGGGGATTTTTAACCTGCGCTGTTATGTTTCTGTGTCTCCTCCCTGTCCATTAAAGAATCAGAAATGAAATAAAAGAGGGAGTATGCATGATAGAGGCTAGTCAAATAATGTTTATTTATAGAGCATTTTTATCAGCTTCGTCACAGAGCGTTGTACAGGAAACAGCGAATAACAGCTCTTCATGGCTGGCTGAAAAAACTGCAAAAAAAAAAAAAATCCACCTTGTGACACCACAGAGAAGACAGAACTGTGGTAATATTTCAAAGACAAAACCTGAAAATTATACTCTGATCAAGTGCAAATATGTAATTACAATTATTCAGCTTTTGTTCCTTTGCTTCATCTCACATCTTTAATTCATGTTGGGCTTCACATTAGCTGTCACTGTCAGCTTTTGGAAGTATTCAATGTAAGAGTCTGACTTCAAGCTTTAAATGTTCACCCCATTTTACCATCACAGATGTAGTGAAGAAAACACAGCAATTTTCTGTTTTTCACCTGGAAACTGTCCACTACAACCACAGTCTGATGGATGGACACTCATCAGCTCAACTGGAGCTGTGGGCCTTTAAAGGGCTGACTGTATTTAAAACAAACGCATCTGAACACTACTAAAAGCAAACTGAAAGTGAGAAAAAAAAACTGCCATTTTTTGATAAAGCAACTTTACAAATCAGGATACGATATGATACTTTGGCAGAGCTGTAAGCAAAGAATAAAGAAAGAGTTTGAGAGAGAAGTTCAAACCCTGGTTGCTTTGACACACCTTTGCCAATATGGTTTGAAGGTTTGAATGTCAGAAACTTAATACATTTGTAATTGAAAAAGGTGGTGATTAGTAGGGGAAAACAACATTCTTTAACTTGTCCTTCCTGGTTCCTCCTTCTGGACAGAACTGGCCACTTTCCTCGATTCTTCCTTGTTCATCTATGTGGTTGTGAAGTGGTAGAGGTCATGCAGGGGTGAGATCAACAACAATACACTGTGTGACTGACTAACGTACAGAAATCCCTACTTGCAGTGTTAAATACCTGCTACAGGTAATTAGGTGGGAAAAACCACAGAGGTGGGAACACCTCCATATGAGATAGATATTTACTTTAAAACCTACACCGTGCAAAAATATAGCACAAAATGAGCATTTGCACTTTTACAAATTCCTATCCATAAATCAATAACACATACACTAAACATTATTCCTAATGGTTTCTTCCTGGAGCTCTAAAGCAGGTGCTTGGGCACACTTTTGCCCCCGCCTCCTGCTGAGGAGACAACCAGGAAGAGGTGCATATTAATACTGTTTGAATAAGCTATTTGAATTTGCTTAAACCCCTGAAGATGGAGGAGTAGAAAACACAAAATGATATTCTCTAAACTGTGACTACTACAGACCCCACTCTCTGGAATAACCACAGTAAAGAAAATCATCAAATGTTTAAGTCAATAAATAATCAAACCATTGCGTGTAACTTGCTGTTTGACATCAATCATCCCCACATGGATCCACATGAACCTCTTTAGGTAATGTAACCTCCATGACACAGCTAATCATATAGAAATAATACAAAAGTACAACAGATACTTGGATTAGCTGCAGAGTCTGGAGATTTTTTTTTTTTTCACAGTGAATGTATTTCAACAGGCTGAAATCAAGCAGAATACAGCCTCTGTTATATGTGAACAACAGGCATTTGTAGTAAGAGTTAGGCACTTGATCCTTTTAAACGACTGTTTTTGGCAGAATATAACTCCAAGTTTCTCAAAAACCGAAAAACAATTGTAATTGCAAGTCTCCAAAGTGGTGAGCTGTGAATTGCTCCGATGTGTTCATGCAACATTAACACCTCTTAATACTTGTGTTGCATCGCTAAAGATGTGCTGTTGAGTGGGTGATTTCCTGACCTTTAAATAGTACACTGGATGCCGAAGCTGCCACTGCTTTGTGACGGACAGCTTCATAATGGCTGTTTGTAAAAGGCCTGCTGATGATGGCTAATGGAGATGGAGATGATATGAGCTGGTCACTATGACCCAGCATTCCCAAGGAAATGTTATGTAATCCTCTGAGGATCGTCGCAGCGTGTTTGTCTGTGTTTTTCTGCAGGCTAGTGCTTTTCTTGCCATATACAGTATATGGTTTTTATTGCTGTTTGTCTCATGTTTGCATCCTGTCATCTCTCCACTGTCTTCTGTCAAGAGATCAAGAGTCAAGCAGCTTCATGTGTGAGATGATGCTGGTAGTGTAGAGGGATTTGGAAGGAATGTCATGTTATCTGCATGAATTCCTAAACATGTATCATTTAAACCTCAACGTCCCAGCCTGTGTGTACTGAAGTTATAATGTATTCATACTGTACATACAGTGCTGCCCAGACACCAGTTTTGGTTTTCAGTAAGCACCATCTGTTCTGCTTTTATTCTGCTCTGATTACTTCAAATAGTGCAGTACACCAATCTGTGTCTGAGTCTGTTTTCTTTTCAACATAACATGGTCAATTTCAACATATGTCTGTAAAAGGATGTACAGTAGGTTTTCTATCACAGTACACAGGACTATTTCTTGTCTGTTGTAAAAATGTCCTTCACAACTTCCCTTTAACCCCAATGCTCCTTTTTTCTCTCAACATTTAGCCACATATGCAATATATTAAAAACTGGATGAAAAGACACATCACCACTTGTGAACTTTCCATCCTTTCCCTGGAACTTTGCATAAACATTCACTTGTCATCCATTATTCACATTTGCAGAAATAAACCCAGAGGTCTTCACTCTGGATGTTCACGCTCCCACCTACTCTCCAAAATGTCAATGGTGTAATCCAAGTCTTGAAGAGCATCATTTGTAAATGCCCCATCAGGAACGCCACTCACCCTGGTGACATTTTATCCTCACTTAAAACCCTCCACTCTATCACTTTCTCCCTTTCTTTTTGGTCCTCATTGTTGTTTATTCAAGCCATAATAAATGAACTGTTGCATACAGATATGATGAAATTATCAAGTCATTATAAAATCACTTAGATACCAATTTTTTTCTGAGTTGACATATTGAATCTCCGGCATTAAAATGGCTGCAAACAATTTAAATAAACCAGAAATCAGCATCTCTGTTTAGAAAATATACTTAGATCTGTTAAATTCTATAGTTGAGATGTAGATAGAACTACATTTGTGTGAACAGTGATGACAATAGTTTAACCAATAACCACCTTCTGGGGTGAACAGCGACATTAGCATATATATATATATATATATATATATATATATATATATATATATATATATATATATATATATATATATATATATATATATATATACATACATATTTGTGGTTAAGTAATCTTAGTGGAATAACAGCTGAAAGGTGCCACAAGTTGGTTGACTCCATGCCACACAGATGTGAAGCAGTTATAAAAAAACTGTGGTCATAAAACTAAATATTAGTTAAGTTTAGAAACAAAAAAGTTTGTACAAAATAGTTTTGTGTTTGTAAAGTCAATGGCAGACACTGCTATTTTTTGAACACACCCCTTTCAACTAATTGCCCAATTGCACAGCCTTAAGAGCGGGCATATCATGAATGCTGGGTTTTGTTGGTTTTCTGAGAATCTACTGCACCTACTGGTGCCTTGTTTGCCATGTAGCAATAAAAAATAGACTAAAAACCTGGATTAATCTGGTTAGTCACATTGGACTGCTATTATATTGAATACTAGTGTATATGTCTTTGGATAGGACAGCTGTACATAGAGGAAAGGGGGAGAGAGACAGAGGATGGCATGCAGCAAAGGGTTCCAGGTCACAATCAAATCCACGACCGCAGCAGCAAGGAACCAGCCTTTAGCACATGGGGCAAAGGCTCTACCAGGTGAGCTATGGGCCCCCAACATTAGCATAGTTAGCAAACTTGTGAGGTTTAGTTATTTGCTGCTTAAGGTTACGTTATGTAGTTTTATAAGTTAGTGATATCAACATTGTTGGTGGAGGTTGATCCTGGGGAATTGAAACTCATTGCATGCTATACGTATCCTGATTGTCTCTGGCACTGCATGGACTACACAAGTTCTCCAAGTTCGGAACCACAAAGGGTCCAACAACAGAAGAGGTGGGTCCAAGTCTGGAGCTCTTCTTTTACAGCAGGCAGCTGGTTAGATTATAAGATAACAAAAAGACTGAAAACAAAAGGATGTTGCTAGTCTGGCTCTACCTTCCGCATTTAAGCAAGAAAAAAAACTACTGTATTTCCCCAAATGATTGACTATCTTTCTTGTTCAGTAAGGTAATACAGCTATCAAGATATAAAAGTTTGCATGGTGGCTTTATTTAGACACATATCTGCTCATGTTTGTATTTCCCTCACCCTCACCATGTGAAGTGCAAACAGGAATACAATATAAACTGCAATTTACCGACAGAATGCAAAAAGAAATGCAAACAAACGTTGCCTTTATTCTTCTCCAGTATCTGATATGCGTTCATTCTCCATTCATATGCACAAATAAAGGTAAGTGCAAGGTCCGATGTGTGCATTAAGCCTACTCCTAACAAGGCCTAATGCAAATCAGACATATTTCCATAAACAGACAAGTTCCTGTTTTCATGTAAATATATTTTAGGTGATTGCTAAACACTACAGCTAGTCACATTGTGTTGGACACTGTCTGTAAATGTGTTGCAATGGCAAAGAACAGAGAAAGAAGGAGAGTAGGAGGAAAAGAGACCTGATGACATCAGTTGGTGTCTTTATGATGATTGACTGTATTTTTTTTATTTCACATGTTATCGGAGTAAGCTGGAAAGAGCTTCAAAGAGCAGCACAAGCAGGCACAAAGTGACCCAGCTCAAGTTCAAGCATCAGTCTTAAAAGGTGATCCTTTGAATGTTGAAGTTAGTAGCAGGAAAGAAACCAAAGCATTTCTCACTCCAGACCAAATAGTGAAGACAATGGAGGAATTTCCTAATTAAGCCAAAATGGTTATATACATTGGCTGCCAGCCAGAAACTCAAACTGGGGGAGATTAAGAAATGTTCCAGTTAAAGTATGTGTTTGAGAAGTAGAAGTGTTTGCTGGATGTTTGGACATAAGAATCAATATGAAGTCATATTGTTCACATGCATCACTTTTGGATGAGAATAAACATTTTATGTGCATATAAGATAGCACAGTTTTCAATAAGGGCAATTCAAGATGTCATTTGGTACATGAGAAAGTTTTCCTTTCTGAGTTGCTGTCAGCAATCGGTTGACATAAGATACACAAACAAGATCTTTTTGGCTGGAGCTGACCTTATGAACAGGAAAGTCTGTCTCTGAGTCACTGACTGATAGTTACACCATTGGTCAACGTGAGTGATGACAGTTGAGTTGGAGTTTCCACATGGGCCAATGTTCATATAAAATGAATCGGTGCGACCATAGAATTAAGATTGGACAGAAGGAACATTGGACTGGTTATCAGGCTGGTCCTAATTTGTCTCAAACCTATCTTAACCACGTCATGCGATATGCTACTTCAGTACATTTTAGTAACTAATATTACTGGGACAACTACAGGTTAACGTTTGACATCCAGGAATTTAAATTATAGACGCCAACGCTAGCTATCCCTGCAAAAATTTGGCAAATTTACAGACTCCAACCTTATACTAGGTTTTGACCTGGTCTTGTTTGAATATTATTCCTAGTTTGGAATGATTGGGAGGATGTTTTTAAATGGTTCCAATCCAAGTGAACCCAACCTTTTCCTCAGTGGGATATAACGATAGTTCTCTGATATGAAACTGGCCTAAACATTGCTGGAATAATAGAAGAAAAGATTCAGTGTTTGAAGTTTGCTCACAAAATCTGGTGCCAACTGAAATAATAGTTTTTCTTTGCCTCCAAAGTATACACCCAAGGAAATACCCAATTAATTATGTTTATGTATTATGGTTTATCAGTCTTTGAATGTAGAAGTCGACAAAGCCTGTCTGCTTCATCGCAAAAACTCTTCTCTTTGTCTTTTCTCTCTTTTCAAAAGTTTTGAATACCTTCAACCACTTTTTGTCCTGCGGTTGCAAGATGTTTTACTTTATAGTGTGTTTTTTTCCTTCTAAAGGTTGACCGGGGCACAACTGTGAGCTTGCAACCCCCAGCTTCATAACTTTCATCTCTGACTGGCCTCAAACTTAGTAATAGCAGGGAGGAGAAGGGAGCTACACTTTAGCAGTATTTTAATCAAGAGGTCGTGACCCAGTCTGACAGGATCCATACTGTGAATTTTATGGAGAGTTGTGTGGGAGCTTCCATGGAGACTCAACTGCTGCACTCAGCAGGCTCATCATGCTTAAAATAACAGGGAAAACCAGGGCTCTATTTCTTTTTTCATTGCTCACTGTCTGCAGGCCAAGAACATGTGAAGTCCAGACCTATTTCCGCCTATTTCACAACATTTAAACATTACAACACAAACGCTAATAATTATACAATCCCCAGTGACTCCCAACCAGGGGAACTTTCTTCACAGGGGGTATTTATGCAGTTGCCAAGAAATCTAGACTAGCATTATATAAAAAAAAGAAACACCTGATCAACAGTGCATGAAATCTAGGTTGCAGAAGAGTCTTAAAAGTAAAATGAGGTCTATCTTCAGATCATAGACTGTATATAAATAATGGACGTAGTCACCATGACGTCACCCATTGGTTTGTGGCCCGTTGGAAGCCTCGAGTTCAGCATTATACTCATCGACATCTTGCATCGCCATCTTGTTTCCGATACACGGAGCAGACCATATTTGGACTGTGGAGGAGGAGAGGGATCTGATCACTGACTACAGCCTCTCTACACCTCAACCTGACTGAGAGAAGCCGCTGCTAATTCATGTTAGCATTAATTGGAGCATTAACTGGGATGTTAGTTTTGGCTAGCAAAAAACAAAAACAAAATGTATCTTTCTTACCTCAGAAAACTGAGCAGTGACTCCTTGGAGTGTCTGTTAGTCCAACCAAACACTGAACAAGACGTTTTTACGGAACAAAACGTTCAAATAAACTGTCATTAAGTGAAAATACAGTGTGAAAGGGTCAAAGTTATGAGACCAAACCGCTAAACGTCCTCTTTTCTATCTATATAATGTTATATATAACTTTATTGACACGTTGCCGTGGATACGCATTGCTGTGCTTCTCTCCTGGTGACGGCTAGTCTTGTCAGTGACCTGTAGCCACGCCCCAAATCATACGATTCTTTATCTTCTATTTTCTTCTAAATGGGCCCATTATTAGAACTATTGACATCAAATTGTCTTGAAGATGATTTTTTTACTAGTGATTGAGACCATAGTGTTGTCCTGAAAAAAAATTCTGAGGTAATAAATCAAGTCAGAAGTTTTCAAATTTTGCACTGAAATGAATGGGCAGATTTTTTTTGCAGCCAAACTTAGCACCCCCTGCTGGAATTTTCAGTGGATTGCAGGCTTAAGGCACTTCCTGGTTGGCCTCCATGCTCAGACACGGAGGTTGCCGCCTGCTTCAAATGCAGTAGCACAGAATAAGCGCACTACATAACAGACACTCTAAATGGTCTGAGTGTGTTTAGTTTAAGGCGCCAAAACTACTTTAACTACAGGCACAGCAACTGTGTGGTTAGGTTTGGGAACAAAAAGTACTTGATAAAGTGTAGGAAAAGATCCTGGTGTGGATTAAAATAAGTAATTAGAATATAGCATTACATCTATTACGGGAGTGGTTGAAATAGTTAGCTCAAAGCAGTGGTGGAATGTAACTAAGTACATTTACTCAAGTAATGTACTTTAGTACAATTTTGAGGTACGTGTACTTAACTTTAATTCTTTCTTCTTTAATTTTCACATATGTAACTTTGTAATTCTACTTTACTACATTTTGAGGCAAAGGTACTTCTTACCCCACTAAATTAAGCTGCCTATGGAAGAATTATCCTATCTTTATTCAAGAGCGTGGATTTTCAGTTTGAGAGCATAATTTGTCTTTCTCGTGCTCAGATTTGTTCTCCTCATTACATTACATTACATTACATGTCATTTAGCAGACCCTCATGCTCACATTTTGCGCTCGCACTCAGATTTCTGCTGCTTTCTTTCAAAATGTGTGCGTGCACTTAAAAATCACATGCTTGTGCTCACATTTCTTCTTCTTGGACACAAACATTTTGCTCGCACTCAAATATGTCCTGTGCGCACTCAAATCTAAAGTCTACGCGCTCAGATCTCAACACTGCGCTCTCAAAACTTTTGTGCTCGCACCCAGAACACGCACGTCCTCTCAGGTTGAGGTGTCTGCTCAGACTGAACGATGTCCCGCCCTGCGCTTAAACTAGTGTGTTTCACCAGCCAATAGGGAGACAGCTAGATTGTGGCCCGGTCTTAGGTGCGTTCCCTAGCCTTTTTGAGCGCTCCGTCGGGGCGGGTATATGGTCTGTTTGTAAAACTGATTCTCTCTTAAAATACACCAATTTACCATAATTGTGTCACGATAGTCCAGTGGTGAAGTACACTACCAACTGTTGCATTTTAAACCATGGGACGCCGGTTCGCATCCCGTCCGCCGCACTCTTGCTGCATGTCTTATTATGATTTAAGATTTTAATTGATAAATTAATGTAACAGTAATACAATCCGTGTAACCAGCTGATTCCCTTATTGCAACGTGTATCACCGTCCTATTTACGCAGTCAAAGCCAGGGGGCGCATAATTAGGCTAATGTTGGTAATACTTTCACTTTCGCAAGAAGAAGACTTTGAGCAGGATTCTGAGCGCGGCAGCGAATGAATGGGAGACAGATGGATGGCCAAAGACCTCAAGTAAGTTCATTGCTAAATGTTGCTACAACTCAAAACACATCGATCATATACAGTAGTTTCAATAACAGTACAGTAATCATTTTGACACTCGTACTTATCAACATATATAGCGGGCCTTCATTGTAACATGTACAACGAAAGTACAATAATTGGCAACGTATGATGTACCAGCGGCAGGTCGGCACACATAATGATGCTCGAGCTGAAGGGAATCCCCGCTGACGTCACTTCATTCATAATGAGTTTCTGTCCCTAGTGCCGACAAAGGCCTGCTATATATGTTGATAAGTACAAGTGTTTTGAGTTGTAGCAACATTTAGCAATGAACTTACTTGAGGTCTTTGGCCATCCATCTGTCTCCCATTCATTCGCTGCCGCGCTCCGAATCCTGCTCAAAGTCTTCTTCTTGTGAAAGTGAAAGTCTTACCAACATTAGCCTAATTATGCGCCCCCTGGCTTTGACCGCGTAAATAGGACGGTGATACACGTTGCAATAAGAGAATCAGCTGGTTACACGGATTGTATTACTGTTACATTAACTTATCAATTAAAATCTTAAATCATAATAAGACATGCAGCAAGAGTGCGGCGGACGGGATGCAAACCGGCGTCCCATGGTTTAAAATGCAACAGTTGGTAGTGTACTTCACCACTGGACTATCATGACACCACTGTGCAGATGAGAAAAAATAATATATATATATATATATATATAAATCATAATAGAAAATATATATATATATATATATAATCTAAACTACCATAACTCTTTTTAGGACTACTTAAGACTAATTCTACATAAATATGCTGCGTTTTAAATAGGTGACGATTCAAATAGCTGGCTTATATGGTAAATTGGTGTATTTTAAGAGAGAAGCAGTTTTACAAACAGACCATATACGACGGAGCGCTCAAAAAGGCTAGGGAACGCACCTAAGACCGGGCCACAATCTAGCTGTCTCCCTATTGGCTGGTGAAACACACTAGTTTAAGCGCAGGGCGGGACATCGTTCAGTCTGAGCAGACACCTCAACCTGAGAGGACGTGCGTGTTCTGGGTGCGAGCAAAAAAGTTTTGAGAGCGCAGAGTTGAGATCTGAGCGCGTAGACTTTAGATTTGAGTGCGCACAGGACATATTTGAGTGCGAGCAAAATGTTTGTGTCCAAGAAGAAGAAATGTGAGCACAAGCATGTGATTTTTAAGTGCACGCACACATTTTGAAAGAAAGCAGCAGAAATCTGAGTGCGAGCGCAAAATGTGAGCATGAGGAGAACAAATCTGAGCACGAGAAAGACAAATTATGCTCTCAAACTGAAAATCTATGCTCTTGAATAAAGATAGGATAATTCTTCCATAGCTGCCAGCTTTAATTATTTATCAGGTCAAGATCTAACAACAAATATGATCAATTTCAAATTGTTACGCATGTTTATAAATTAAACCACATAAAATTATATTGAGTAGTTAAAATTAGTCCTACCTAGACAACAGTAAAATGCTGCCTTAATAAATGCATCAAACATAATAATACAATGTATTCTATAAAACAATATGAGTGGTTACATTATGCATCACAAGTACTTTTACTTTTGATACTTTAAGTACATTTTGATGCTGATACTTTTTAAAATAATTTTACTTAAGTAAGTTTTGAATGCAGGACTTTTACTTGTAGAGGAGTAATTCTGCAGTGTGCTATCAGGATTGAATATTATTTCCAGCACTGAACTAAAAGTTGCCTACTAAACAGTTGGAAAAGTCACGGGCAAATGGTTGAAATTTTGTGAAAAGTCAAAATTAAGTGGTTGAAAGATCCAGCCTCACAATAGTGAAGCAGTTACTGCCCCATCAGTGGCCTCGCTCCTCCTGATGCATTTGTACTTCCTCCACCACTCTCCCTCTCTCTTTCTTCTCAGTCTCAAAACCTAAAGACACTCTTTTAACACTTAAATCCACAGAGCTGCAGAAGCTTTACATATCGCAGAAGCCTGGATCAAACTGTACACAATATATCTGTGTTTAGATTTGGGATCGAATCATGATTATACAAAGATTGTTCAAAGCAGCTATCAGAGCAGGATATGCCTTCTGTGACTGTTCTTTCCATCGTTCCATCTGCATAACTGTGTCTCATTTGTTTGTTTATGTCGAGCAAATGATCATAATTGCTGCTATGACCCATAAACATGTGTGTTTACATCTTTGCTGTCAGAGCTTGTTGTTTGGATTTAAACATTGGAGTAAACACGGACTCCTAATCTAGCGTTTGAAATTGTCCCATCTGAAGTCTTGTCCCTCTATGGGATCACACAATGTAGAAAATGGGTTACTTAACAACAGCGGGGGGGTGAGATCGCTGTGACAGACCCTGCAGCGAGGGCGGAGATACCCTGGAAAGACATTATCTCTGCACAGTCCATTAAAAAACTCTATTAAAGACAACTTGATCTCAGTGTTTTCTGCTTCCCAGATTAACCACAGATAAACTCACGCTCTTTTTTTTCTCTCAAAAACAAATAAGTATAAGTATAGTACACATAAGCAATCATAACAAGGATACATTAAATAAATCCTGCACATTTTATACACACTACCGGTCTGGAAAGCACACACACAAACTTGATAAACACACAAACTGTTGCAGATAAAGTATCACATAAACAAGAGCAAACTGAGACCCTGTTATTAATCCACACAACCCTTGTTGTAGTTTTACTATATGTTACAGTCTTGTATGTAATTACAAACTGCATATGTTAAGATATATCACTTTTCCCCAACATAGGCAGGTTCACATCTCTGGTCCTCAGGCGACAGAGAAGTGTCAAAGTAGGTGTCGTTTCAGTTCAAGAACATGCAAAACCTAAAAAAAAAAAAGGAAAAATACATTTCTGGGGGAAAGGCCTAAGAATGATCTCATTTACTGTTAAAGATAACATTTTTTTCACAAAGTGCAGAGTGGTTCCCAAGAAATGAGTGAGTAGTGAATCAGGAACTACGGTCACTGATGAATAGCTAATAAGTGCCAAAGTTACTGAATGCCTCTGAATCAAGGCTTTCGTACTGTAATAGATATGATAAGTTACTAAAAAGCAGATGTGTCAATATTATTTACTATTTTGTGTCCACTAAAGGTCATACCACCAATTTCACCAGCTGGGATCATTCAGGAGGTTCTTGTCAGCTGTAAATTTAATGGAACTTTTATGGAGGACTCACATGAGACCGTTTTAAAACAGAAATCAAAGCAGCAGAGGCCAAGATTTCCTTTAAAAAATGTAGGATCCTACATTCCTCATGAAACTCTCATTTCTAAACACAGTCCCTCGGTTACATGTGTGTATAGTCAGCATTGGTGGATTATGAGATAATGGGTCCCTGGGCACAGACATGCAAAACGCCCCACCGCCTCTCCTACATTGGAGCAAGACAAACATAGCTTCTTTGTAGTTGTTTTGGATGTCTTTGTTTTCTTTTTCAGTCTCTTCCTGGTTGGTATGTGTCTTTTTGACTGCCATTTTGCAAGTGTAGATGTGAAGAGTAAAGAATGGCCAATTAGCCAATTCAGTAATCCAGCTTTGTCATAGAACAAACCACCGAAACACAAATAACACAGGTTTAAAATTTGAAAAGCTGGATTTATTTAGCAAAAATAAAACAATTAACTGAAAGTAGTTATGGGGTCTTTAAAATAGGTCAACAAAACATAACTCTATTGAAATGTATGGCTTAATAAATCAAGATGTTAACAGAACCAACTGACCTGCCACAGTAGTTGTTTTGAATGTCTATGCACATATTTTTCATAAGAAAATCTTGATGGAAACACAAAAATTCAATAAAACTTTCAGCAATGCACATAAAAGTTTTTACACTCAATTTAGGTTTTTTTTGTATTATTCGGGGGAAAAAATAGTTAGTGTGCTAAACGGGAGATGGAAATGCCTTTTCCAAATAAGTTCTGATGTATCTAACATATAACCTATGCATTTAACTCACATGATGCTCACGGTCGCGACGAGCTGACATTAAAAAGAACAACTACAAGTTGCCCAACTGACCGTTCGCAAAACTTACACCCCGAACGCTCCTAATCCAATGATACCTTAGCAACTGTCACTAAGAGAAGAAGGTCCGTCAAGCTTTGAGCTCTGAGCAACAAGGTGAAATGGTGTTCATACGGGATTTGTAAATATGACACCAGGTACCCTCAAAGTTTAGCAGGAGGGGTTGTTTTTTCCCTTTTCCAAAAATAAAAAACAAGAGGAGCGTTGCTGGCTGTGGATTAAACAGTGTGGGAGACCCCACTCCCAACTCAATATTTCCAAGATCAACAGACACACAAATGTCTGCTCCAAGGTAAGCTGCTAGCTAGCAAACATGATCTAACTAACAATTGTCTAGCTAGGTTAGATGATATAACCCAAACCAGATTTACTCTTACCATGACTAGTGCAGAACTAGTCCAACAAACTTATGCTAATGACACTGTCTGTAAAATTAGCACACTAAGCTAGATAGCAATGTTGCTAGGAGCTTAACATAATACAGGGCTTTACAGTGCTAATTGCTAGCGTCACTGAATCCCACTTCGGCTGGCTGTGTTATGTTATGATATGTTTCTAATTAACTTAGTGGTGTGAAACTCGTACCGTATGGCAAAATGACGCTAACGCCGGTGAATTAGCCTAGCATTACCGTTTTCATGGATCAGTCACTTTCATCTCCTTGCTGTAAAACAATGGGGACTGCTGTTTTTTTCAGGGGAAATTGGATGTTTCTGGGTAAGTCAAAGAAATATCACCTTTATCAACCATCGTTATCAACACAGCAGGTCCGGTTCATCATTTATTCAGTCCTCCACAATAAGTCACAGTACAGTAAAAAATACAGATGTAGCCTATAGCACCTAGGCCTATGATTTACCATCTTGGCACCAGTGACATCTTATTTTACAGGTTTTCTAGAGTTTGGCTTACAAATGAGGTGTTGATAGAGAATTTGTGGATTGAATCCTCCCCCTGAAGATTTTTCCATTTTCTCTTGTGAGTGGCCGAAGTTGTTTGATTAGCAACCTCATTTTTGTTGTTGTTTTTCTCGCTTCCCCAGTCTTTTTATTCTACTGTTTACTGACATATTAGCCTACAGCAATACATCACACTG
This sequence comes from Centropristis striata, assembly GCF_030273125.1. Taxonomy (NCBI): domain Eukaryota; kingdom Metazoa; phylum Chordata; class Actinopteri; order Perciformes; family Serranidae; genus Centropristis; species Centropristis striata. The sequence continues at coordinate 19,720,907 of NC_081522.1, forward strand.
CCATCTTGTGACCAAAGTATGTTTATGCAACTTTGTTTATTCGCTCCAAACCAGTTGATGGAAATGTCCCAAATTGGCATTTTTTTTAATGCAGCATTTCAAAGTTTCGCTTCAAATTTAGATTTGACTTAAGGGAATCCAGTGCACCCGGGCAATACAACTTCTCAGTAGAGTTCCACCTTAATTAGTTCTTAATTTGTCTCTTTTTTAACTGGTTTCACAGATATTTACTTTATAGTGTTATAGAAGTGACAATGAAAGGCTTTTTCTTTTCATTTTGATACATGTTTGTGTTTTTTGGAACCTGTGGCTGAGTAGATCTCACTATATTTAATTTAACATTCCAGTAAATACCCACAGATGTAACTCACTGTAGTAGTGTGTCTACAGGAAACAAGCTGACTGTAGTAGCCTGCGGTCATCAGATGAACACTTAACAAGTCCCCGATTCCCTCTGATGCAAATGTGAAGCAAGATTAGGCTGTCTGTCTGTGTTAGACTGTGTTTTATGGCTCCAGATAGGCAGGCTGGAAGCTGCCATCTTCACCTGGATTTGATATGATGAGTCACAGTCAAATCTGAGATTGGCATCAGTTTAATAATAGACGGAAAAGTTTTGAGCCTAATTAGCCTGTTAAAAACTCAACACTAAATATTACTTAGCTAAACATTCCAGAGGTGTGTTGTAATGAGACAGCCGGCTACCAGCAGTGAGCATTTAGGACCACTAGATGCCTCCATTTATTACCAGAAGAATGCTGCTTCTCACAGAGAATTTTATTCCACTCTTTTTTTTAATCTTAATTAGCTTTCTCATTTTGACAAATTACAGTTTAAGTGATTTTGATATTGCTATAATAATACAGTATAGTTATTTTAACCTAAAAAAAAAATCAAGGAAGTAACTACATTTTTGTTGCCTCTGCATATAAAACACACCAATTAAAACACCCCACTACAGGAAAATGGATAGATTCAGAAAAATGTCAATGTGTATCACAGCTAGAGAAAATGGGGAAGTTTAATATTTTAGCGTAGCTGCTAGAGAACCAGACAGCTCAAGGCTGCCGGATATCAGCCGCTTTTCCTGTATCATTAATTAGGTTAGATGATGCTTTTGCACTCACTGTTTACACTGTGTGACAGTGACCTTGTCTGTGTGTATGTGTGTGTGGTGGTGAGGTCATTTTAAAAAGGGATGAGGAGGAGAAGATAAGGAAGGACAGAGGAGTTCATTTAGTTGATTGGAGCGGGGGAAGGTGAGGGTGTGTGGGAGAGATATTATGGACGGAGAGGAGAGGACTCTGAAGTGGGTCATAAATAGTAAAGAAAGAAGGGAGAGACAAGAAATGTTCAATGAGAGGGGATGTTTCTTAATTTTAATGGTCTAAATGATATTAATTAAAGCAGCTGAGGAGTTTTTAACTGCTTACGAAACAGTTTCATGACCTACATAGTAAACAAGACCAACAGCTAGATTGTTGGCTATTTCTTTAAAGTAATTATTTTATGAAAGATGAATTTTACTGATATCATGTATCATACAGTACAAAGACAAATGTATCAAACTAGGAAACTTTTGTTTTTTGTAAATATATACACTAATTCAGAATTTAATGCTACATACTGTTTGTTCTACAGAGCTTTTTACCCTTAATGTTTTGTTTTTATCAGCCTGAAACTTTTCTTTTGTTGAATCTAGTTGTGTTGCAATATACCCAATATATTACCAAGATATCCCTTTCACTCATATTTTTGAGTGAATTTATTTGTCAAAAAGGAGGAAAAAACAAACAATTAACTAAGCTAAAGATCAATTTCACTGATAACATTTTTAATGTTTGTCCATAGGTTGTGTCCCAGTAAATATTTACACATCTAAATCACACACTAATTCTGTATTTAATGCATTCTGTTTGTATTGACATTTTACAGTGTCCCAACCTTGGGGACAGAGCCATATTAGCTGTTTCCAACAGTTCCATATTTACCATACAGATAGTGATATCAATCTTGTCATCAGACTCAGCAAAACATGTCTTTCCTAAAATGTAGAACTATGCCATATAGGGCAGCTCTCACTTTTCTCTTCTATGCTGTTTTTACCCCATGTAAATACTGAATATTTGGTATTGAGTTGTGAGTTGAGTTGTATTTTAAGAAGGAACTTGGCTCTTCTGTCTTTATACAGGCTTCCGTGTCGCAGGATGTTTAGCTCTGTCTGCCTCTTGTTGTTAATATAACTGATACCCTCTGTTTCCTCAGGTATGTGTGTCAACCAGTCTCAGTGGTCAGATTGTGATCACTCTGTATTGGCTGTCCCACATTCTGGTCAGTCACGATCATGGACTCTCATTGTTCTGTTTTATTGTGTTTACTTGATTCTTGGGGTCCACTACTCCACACCTCCAAGAATCGCCACCTTATCGTGGTGGAGGGGTTTGTGTGCTCCTGTGATCCTGGGAGCTGTGTTGTCGGGAGCAGTAGCTCCTGGTAGGGTCTCCCAAGGCAAAGTTGTCCCAGGGGAGGGGCCAGACTAAGAGAGATTCAAAAGACCCCTATGAAGCGGACCCATGAAGATCGGTGTACCTTGCCCGGCACGGGTAAACCGGGGCCCCCTCCTGGAGTCAGACCCGGGAAGGGAGCACGGACAGAGCTGGACAGACCTGGCAAACCCAAACGTGTAGTGAGGGTGAACTGGGAACGTCTTGCGGAGGCCCCTGTCTGCAGGGTCTTCGACTCACACCTCCGGAAGAATTTCTCCAGCATCCCGGGTGAGGCTAGGGTTATTCGGGAATTCGGGGAGGCCATGGAGGAGGAGTTTCGGTCGGCCTCAAAGAGGTTCTGGAAACTGTAGGGCGACTCAGGAAGGGAAAGCAGGGCTTGGCCCAAGCTGTATTCAGCGGGGGTGGAGACCTGCTAACCCGACCTGTGGATGTCCTCAGACGGTGGAAAGAGCACTTTGAGGAACTCCTTAATCCAGCCAACATGTCCTCTGTGGAGGAGGCAGAGTCTGAAGACTCAGGAGAAGATTCATCAGTATCCCTGGCAGAAGTCGCCGAGGTAGTTAAAAAGATGCCCAGCAGCAAGGCGCCAGGGTTGGATGAGATTCGCCCTGAGATGATGAAGGCTCTGGACCCTGTTGGGCTGTCATGGTTGACATGCCTCTTCAGTGTCGCGTGGAGGTCTGGGACAGTGCCAGTGGATTGGCAGACCGGGGTGGTGGTTCCCATTTTTAAAAAGGGGGACCGGAGGGTGTGTTACAATTACCGTGGAATCACACTGCTCAGCCTCCCCAGAAAAGTCTACTCCAGGGTGCTGGAAAGGAGGCTCTTTGGCCGATTGTCGAACCTCAGATTCAGGAGGAACAATGCGGCTTCCGTCCTGGCCGTGGAACAACGGACCAGCTCTTTACCCTTGCGAGACTTCTGGAGGGGTCATGGGAGTTTGCTCATCCAATCTACATGTGTTTTGTGGACTTGGAAAAGGCCTACGACCGTGTCCCTCGGGAGTCTTGTGGGGGGTACCGGGCTCATTGCTACGAGCTATCCGGTCCCTATATAACCAAAGTGAGAGCTGTCTCCGCATACTCGGCACAACGTCAAACACGTTCCCAGTGGGTGTTGGCTTCCGCCAGGGTTTTGATTCTGTTCGTGGTCTTTACGGACAGGATCTCAAGGTGCAGTCCGGGGGAGGAAGGTATACAGTTTGGTGACCTAAGAATTGCATCTCTGCTTTTTGCAGATGATGTGGTTCTTTTGGCTTTTTGGTTCTTTTGCAGCTGAGTGCGAAAGAGTTGGGATGAGAGGCAGCACCTCCAAGTCTGAGGCCATGGTTCTCTGCCGGAAAACGGTGGATTGCCCCCTCTGGGTGGGGAGAGAGATACTGCCTCAAGTGAAGGAGTTCAAGTATCTCGGGGTCTTGTTCACGTGTGAGGGTAGAACGGAGCGTGAGATGGACAGGCGGTTTGGTGAAGGAGGAGCTGAGCCGGAAGACCCAGAACACGGTGGAGGGATTATATCTCTCGCCTGGCCTCGGGGTCCCCCAGGAGAAGCTGGACGTTGTGGCTGGGGAGAGGGACGTCTAGAATGCCCTGCTTAGCCTGCTGCCCCCGCGACCCGGCCCCGGATAAGCGGAGGAAAATGGACGAATGGATGGATGATTCTTGAGGTGTTGCAATACAACCTTATTGATGATAAGCATGATCTTTAAACAATTAAATATTGATATCATGTTAATAATATGCATATGATAATATCTTGTAAATTAATCATTGCCTCATAAATTATATCAATTTGTACATTTTGTACGCTTTTGTACAGTTATGGTTACAGACTCTGTCTCCAGCTCCCTATGCACATATTTTGAGGGTAAGATAGATGTGACTGATTCTTTTTATTTTCCCAAATTGTCTATAGAAATCGCAATAATGTTGTGAATTTGTTTCACCACAATAATTGTGTGTTAAAAATCCGATATTGTGAAGGCCCTACCATCATCCTCATTAGCCTTATTTTGATAAAGCAGTCATCAAGAAAAGCTCTAAAATTGTGACATTGTGGAGCATTTAGCAAAAAGGGACAGATATTTACTTCAGGAGTTAGTGGCGACCAAAAACAGAGACTGGTCAGGTGACTAGAGACACGACTCCAAATGAATGCTGTTGCTCTGTGTCTGCAGGATGTGTATATAGCATTAAATCAAAACATGATAATATGTTAGTTTGTGTTTACAGCTTGTTTTTGATGCCCTCAAGTGGCCAAAAAATGATTTATTTCAGCTTTAAATGCTTTGTTTGCATTATGTATGTATGTGCACTAGTACAATATAATGTATGTTGCATGGTTTAGAAATTATTTTTTTCTGACATTTACAATAATCATACTCCCATTGAAAATCTTAAACATACTTTGGCAATGCTGTATGCTTATTCCGATATATATATATATATATTTTTTTTTAAATGACGTAGCGTTTGTGTTCCCCAGTATTTGTGTTGATCAGATAGTGGCTGTTTTCTGCTGCTCAGTTCAGAGAGCTGACAGAGAAAGACTACCATATGGCGAGACAGGAAGGAGGGAGAGAGAGAGAGTGCAGCACACTGAAGGGGGGAGAAATGAGAAATGACAGGACGTTGTAAGGAAAAAGAGAGAGAGAGAGCAACAAAGGAGAGGGGGAGGGAGTCGGGGGGGCGTAGGAAGCAAGAGGCACCGTGCGAGAGGATAAGTAAGAGTAGCGAGAGCATGGGGACGACATAAATGATGGAGACCGGGGAAAAAAATCGTAGACCTGGGTGATGATGAGTGGGTGGGGGGGATCAAGAGTGAGAAACAGGGTGAGAGGTGGGTGGCAGAGCCTACAACTTGGAAGCAGAGGAGGTGACAGTGGGGTGTGTTCACTGCTCAGTGAGGTGTTATGATTCGACTCCAACCCCTCGACACATACACAAATGTGTTTTTATCACTTACGTAGGAGGACACTGGGTTGACTTACATTCATAGAGAATGAAAAGATAAGGTGGAAATTTAACATATTTTTCAAATCTCATGGGACTAAAACTGCTCTGACCTTCCTATGCTTTTCTGTGGCTCTCATCCATACAATATACCATAGATGTAGTCCCTGTGATGTCACCTATAGGTTCCTGAAGAGACATTGTTATGCTCACTGTGGTGGCTCCAGCTGTCACCTTCTTGGCTACCTCCTGGATAATCCAAAAATGGGCAAGGAGGTAGAGCGTGCATGAGCTGAAGCCTGGTTGATGAAACATGCCGTCTGTGAAGGCACCCTACCTGTCACTCAAAGCAGCCATGCTCTTAATTATGCAGAATTTCAAGCTTTAATATAATATAAATAGGTGAATATATAAAAATCCATCCCATAAATCATAAAGTTGTCATGAATGTGGGAATCTGAATTTTGAACCAGGCTTTAAACATGTTTATTTCTGCTGTAAAGTTGGCATTTTAACATGGGTCTCTACGGGTATTCATTCATTTTTGGAGCCAGCCTCAAGTGGCCATTAGAGGAACTGCATTTTTTTTTTTAAATGTTAGCTTTATTTTGCAGCAATGAAGGTTACTGCTTGCTCTCAACCCTAAACCCATTTATACTTAGTAATGACAGAATAAAAAAAATGTTTAAAAATCCCCCAAAAAGGCTTTATAATTTCCTAGAACAACTGGACACTTTAGTTTTTCACCGTCAGGGGTAAATTGTGCATTTATTGGGATCTATCTTAATCTGCAGATTAATACACATTCCATACTCTAATGAGTATTTACGGCAGCAGAACTGTGCGAGTGGAACTGACTTAAAATAAACTACAGTACCCATGTTCATGGTAATGAAGGAACATAGTGCAGTGTTGTGCCTCGTTGATTTGACTTTAATAGTTTTGGCGCACCGTTCCAGGTCTGTGGCACAGAGGAATTAGATATATCAGGCTATGGTGACTCAATACTTGTTAGTAGGATACATATGCTATTGGATTTGGCATTTGTATAGGATTTGTTGATAGTAATTAAAATGCTGAATATCACCAGCCTCATCCTTTAACCTAAAATGCAATGGTTTACTATGTGGGAGTGATCTTTTGGAGGTGAGTCCCCGTTATGTGACTGTGTGAACAGATTTATGTGCCCACAATGTGATTAATACACACACACACACACACACACACATACAGAATCTCTCTCTCCAGCTCCCTCCCTCACTCGCTCACTCGCTCACTCTCCCTCATTCTGGCTCTGTTGCCAAGGCTACCGTACAGCCTCTTGCTGCATATACCTAGACGAAGCTGCCGCCTGTGGATCTCGCTCTCCTCCAGGATACAAACAATAGAAAACCCATCAGACTTTTCATACCTCTATTCCTCTTTCACGCACACACACACACACACACACATTCATAGATTCTGCCTCTCCTACCCTCACACACGTCCTCTGCCTCTCACTGTCAGTCTGTCTCCTTCTTACATGCAAGCACACTCCTTCTTCTCCCAGACAGAGGAGCAGTAAACGGATTGGCGTGGTTCTCGGTGTTTGGCTCCTGGTCTTTGGCTCAGAGGGAGCAGAGCGGCAGATGGTGATGTGAAGACGGGCTCAGCCAGGTAAGAAGACTTATCCTAACCAGACTTAAGGCTCTGGGTGAGTGACTGTTCCAGCCCTCCTCTACTCCCTCTGTCTCTCCCTGTTTCCCCCTCCGTGGCTGTGCGACATGAGGTGAATACCAATTCCTCAGCAAAGCCCTCACGGTTCATATGGCTGCTGCGCTCTCCTGGCTGTGAAAAGGTAGGTATGTGTGATGTAGCATCTTTATTCTCTGATTACTCAAACAGATCATTTACCAACAGGTTGGTTCCTCCGTGCTGTTCTAACTGTGTTTCCTCTCTCATCCATTATTATTCAAAGCCCGATTTCCGCTGTGTTGTATCATTTCTCTGTGACAATGTGGGAGTTACCAGAGAGAGATGCAACAGTCCACCTCCCTGGGTGATTCATTACTAATCCATCCAGCTCTGCACTGTGTGGTCGCTGTAGCTCACCGTAGCCATGTACGTGATATGAATGGTGTTTTGTCTTAGCATGAATGACTGCCAGAGAATACCATTCCTGCACTGGTGTTTTGATGCAGTGCAATCATGTAACACAATCCTTTGTCACCCGGAATCTGAATTTATCTCCAGCATCCTGTAAATCAATTCGCTATGCAGCACATTTAAATTATTCATACAGTATAGCTTAGACTGAATTGTAAGTTTATACGTGTGTTAATGAAATTTCTCTTTGAAATGCCCCTGGAGCTGCTGCAAGATATTGTAGGAGTGTATGTAAACAATAGAGCTGATTGATTATCTGTCTCTGTGATATACAGGAGGAAGCTGCAGACTCGCTGGGCATTTAATTCTGAGGTCACTGAGAGCTTATGTGTGTATTGATATCAAAATGTTATCTGTGTGAGTGTGTATGACAGAGAAAGGTTGATGAGGCAGGTCTCGGCCCCTCGTGACTTTATCTCACGTTACCATCCCATCATCACTTTCAGTAAGAGCTTCCTCTTACCTCGTCTCACTGACACATTCAGCACTTCAACAACATGCTTGATACTTTTTGATTCACCTGGAAACAGGAAATGCTGCTCTACCTGAAATTTTTCTATTACACCGCGGATAAAAAAACAAAAACAAATCCTGTCCGTTTATAAAAATAGAGTGTAAAAGCAGATTTGAACATATTATTTTCTAGACGGCACACTGGGAGCATCAGGAATGTCCATTAAAACCGAGCCAGCTGTCACCAAAAGAAAAAAATCAAGCAGATTAATTCCCCTTGTTCCTGATTGCAGGAAAAGAGCTTTACACAGCTGTCAGCAGACAGTCCTTCCTGGTCCTGTGGTTCTGCTGGGGCTTATTGTATGGCTCCGGTCAGACGCAGCTGGATGCTGGGTGCTTTGAATGGACACAGATCAATGGAAACACTACACACATACTCTATTTGAAGACTGAGGGGGTGGGGTTTGTAAGGACCCAAAGACAGTAGACCTTCCATGAGGAATGAGGCTGAATCAGCTGTCAGGTTTGACTTAATTGCCATGAATCCACTAACCTTGGCTGTATTTTTATTTCTTTTGTTTCAATAGTGGTGCTTTTGTTAATTGGAGTTTATTTATCAATAGAATGTCAAAGATATTTTATTTAAGTCAAACTAATTCATCCTACTATAATATTTAGCTTGTTAATTCAGCTCTGTATTATCAGTCACTTTGTGTACTTTTGGAAAACAGCTTTATTGTGTATTGTGAGCTCCAGAACAATCATCGGGAACATTACAGTTATCACAATAAAGCATGTTTTCTGTTACTTCAATAAATAAATACTCTAAATAATTTGGGGGGTATTAATAACATTCATCATCAGCTTCATCTTGAATTCTAATATGTGTGTCAAATAAGGCTCAAGTTTAGAGAAATTTGCATGCAATGATACACAAGAGTGTATCAGAGTGTTTTCTTAGTGTTAACATCATATAGTTTCAATGAAGAGCTGGAACAAGCTGAGACTGAATATACATGAAACTGACACAGTGTGACATAAGGCGATTTGACTATCTCATAGCTCAAAAGGGAAACAAAAAAGAAAATAACTGTTTGTTAAAGGGTTCAAAGCAAGGCCATATAACGACTGAGGACACAGAGGTTATGTCCCCTGTATTATTTCCCGTAAGGTTTCATTCTATATTGTCACTTAGGAATTTTTTTAACCACAGTGATACTCAAAGGATGCCTGGTGGCACACCACCCATTTTCTATTTCAAAGTGAAAGTGAATTTATTTGAGCTGGGGTTTCTTGTGTACTTCAAATGCAAATACCTTTCAAAAATAGAGGTTATTTTTTTTATGTTTTTGGGGAGGGTCCACAAGTACCAAGACAGAGGTTTCGGGCAAAGTCTCAGATGTCCTCAAACCCAAGAAATGCTTCTGCGTTTAGCTGATTTGTGAAGGGCTGCTTAATATATAAACAATCAAGTTTTTTGTTTTTTTTATTAACTAGGCCCTAGCTTCCTTTCATTTTGCAAAAGTGGCCCCTGCTGCTATAATAGCCTATAAATAAAAATGTATTTAGTATCTAAGGCTACCAGAATGCATGCTGTTGAGAAATGACTTTGTCATCATAAAATATGATGGTTAACTGCTAAAAAACAAACGTTCTAAAGAAGATGAGGCTTTATTTTCAGTGGTTAGTCAAAAGATGTGAAGGATGGGTAGGTTTATGTCCTCAGCATTTATAAAATCCAAACTACAGCCCTGGTTAAATGTACCCAACAATTCACCAAGCAAGCACTCAGCAGCAGCCAAGGCAAGTGACAGAAAAACAAAGATTTTCCTCCAAGAATCAAAGCAAAGAGAGACAGAATTTTTTAGACAAACGTGATATTGTCACTGCTCTCCCAGTGCAGATGTATGTTTGTGTTTTTCATTTTTCATGCAGTGTGCCTGCCAAAGTGTGTGTGTGTGTGTGTGTGTGTGTGTGTGTGTGTGTGTGTGTGTGTGTGTGTGTGTGTGCATGCTACAGTATGTTGGTTGCCACAGTTACCAAAACGCCAACCTCACTGCGTCATTGCCTCAGACAACCTTCACACAGAAAAGAGCTGCTTTTCCTCCCATTCATCCCTCCATCCACTCATCTACCTGTCCATCTATTGTTTCAAAACGGAAGCATGCTGAACTTTCTCCGCTCCTCTTATACAACACAATGTGTGTCCATGCGTGCCTGTGTGTGTGTGTGTGTGTGTGTGTGTGTACGTTATATGTGTGTTTACATTGTATGTATGCACGTTGCCATGACTACGGACCAGGCTAACTGGCGTCATCACTTCAAAACCACCTTCGCAGCAAGCAAAGAGAGATAGAAAAGGACTCAAAGCAGCTCCCCTCTGTTCAACACCTGCACTGTCTCTCTCTTTCTCTCTCTCTCTCTCACACACACACACACACACTCACACACAGACATAGCTCCTGCTACTGGTGTGGTCTCATATTCCGCTGAGCTCACCTCATTCGTTCAACAGGGTCCAGTGGCACAGAAGGAGAGGAGGGGAGATGTGAGAGAGGAGAGGAGAGCAGGGAAGGCTTGACTTCATGCATACTGATTCGACTGGAGCAATCTGAATGTATTTCTGAGGGTGTCTGCTTAGTCTGGCTCGAATCATCCCCGCCTTGTAGAGAGAGAGAAAAAAAAAGAGAGAGGGGAAGAAATATTGACAGTTTACTGTGTCACCTTACATCACCATCCTCCGCTCATGAAACCACAGCTGGGAGCTGACAAGGGTGCTACTCTGATACATCTTTAGATGAAAAAACCTTAGCGTGTTGAGTTTGAGTCACAAGGTCTTTCCACTGTATATGTTGCATTAATGGGTTTGAATGAACTACTCAGATCCCTTACTTAAGTGAAAGTACTGAACCACACTGCAGAATAACTCCAATACAAGTAAAAGTTGTGTATTCAAAAGTAGTATCAGCATCAAAATGCACTTAAAGTCTCAAAAGTAAAAGTACTCGCAATGCAGAATGACTCCACTCAGATTGTTATATATATTCTAAATATATTATTGGATTATTATTTTTATGCACTTGTGTAAGCAGCATTTTACTCTTTAATATAATTTTATGTGGTTTAATTTATAAACATGCGTAATAATTTAAAATTGATTATATTTTTTCATGTTAAATCTTGACCTGAAAAATAACTAAAGCTAGCAGCTAGTGGAATAGAAGTATAAAGTTACATAAATGGAAATACTTAAATAAAGTACATGTACCACAAAGTTGTACTTAAGTGTAGTACTGGAGTAAATGTACTAATGTAAATGTATCTGTTTTTCCTTAACTTTACATTTTGAAGATGTGAGATTTGTCTTCCGTTCTTCAGATTTGCCACACAATGGCTGACAACGGCTGGTTGCCACAGAATACTGGATTCAACTTGATCATGTGATGTGACTCCCACCCCAGTTCCCTGCCATCTATCATAGGTGAGTCACGTGACAGGATGTACTTTCTTTTTTCTTTTTTTATCCCACTAAGCAAAGTGGGAGATTATTTTTTTCTGCATTGTTGGTTTGTAGTCATTGATGAAACTCCAAACTCAGTCAAGACAAATTTAGCCATCATCAGCAACACATTCAGATAAAAGTGATATGTGCGCAAAAACACTACACCACCACTCTCACAGGCCCCCGCATTCACACATCCGCACACACCACGTGGCAGTAATCAGCCAAATGTACAAAACACCTTTATTAATGGTTGAAGGACAAAAGAGCAGGGCGGAAAAGGGCTTTGAATACACTGCTGACTGGTAGAGAGAGGGTGTATGTGTGTGTGTGTGTGTCTGTGTATGTGTGTGTGTTGTTTGTGTGTGTGTGTGTGTGTGTGTGTGTGTGTGTGTGTGTGTGTGTGTGTGTGTGCACGTGTGTGCGTGTATGTGTATGTGTGTGTGTGTGTGTGTTGTCAGTAGATGATAATGCTCAGGACGGATGAGAGGGATGAGAGCCACTCTGTTGCCAAGGCGACGGACAGGGCTGTAAACACGCTACCCCTGACTCATCTCTCCACAATAGAGCCTCTCTCTCTCTCTCTCTCTCTCTCTCACACACACACACACACACACACATTCACACAATAGAGTCCAATCTGAGGGAGACAAGAGGATCCAGAGATGAGAGCCACTCCAAGCCGCTTAGCTATACATCTGAATAGGCCTGTGGAATAAACGCAACTCTTCCTGTTATATACACGCTCATTTAAAAACGCACCATCGGACAAACACACACAGAAACTGACAAGCACAGCTAGCTCGTAATTGAACTGGAAATCAATATGTCGTTTTGTGGAATTTTTTTTCTGTGCACGTGCGTTATTAGTGCACAAGGACAAAAAACACGATTGTGTGACTGCTTATCAAGACAGTTTAATGGTCACGTGGATGGAAAAAGCTTTATTTATCTTAAAGTTTTTAAACCTTGTTTTACTTGGATATATCCCAGTGAGGTTAAAGATGTCTTTTTAGAGGGAGTCAGCATAAAATGATAGCAGCATAAGAAGTTTTTCATAAAAACAGAAGATTAAAAAAACCCCACATCAAGTGTCTTAAAGAAACAGAAAGTTTAATTTCAACATAAACAGTGTTCAGTAACAGGACAAGTAAGCAGACCATATAATTGTCCTTAGTCCTGTTGTTATAATATGCCATGCTTATAAAATAATCTAGTTATCAAAACAATACTACTCACCATGAGCGGATTATGAGACGATGCACTCTTGGGCACAGACATGCAAAAGGCCCTGTCCCCTCTAATACAGACTTTATAGGTGTTTTGCCTGATTTTTGTTGTTGTGTTGCATTTTTTTCTTGTTCATTTTGTGTCTCTTAGTAGTCGTTTTGCATCTCTTCATGGTCATTTTGTGTCTGTTGTGTTGAATGTGACGCATTGATGTCAATGCCTGATGGATTTTGATTGTCTGTCAGTTTTTCTATCATTTATTAAATCGCTCTGAAAGCGATCACAACAATATTGCTCACAACTGTCATTATAGTTGTGCTGTGGACTCCACCATCCACTTGAGTTAGAGGGATTTTCTAAACAATATTTATAGTTATCGTTCTTGGCGTGGATGACCCTTTTTTAGTATTTTGTTATCACTTTTTTAGATGGTGCTCATGGCAAATACCCTAAAAGCCTGGTGCTTGTGTCAAATCTTTTTATTTAACAGGGGGATCATGACCCGCCGGTTGAGCAGTACCGCCCGTTCCCACACTGAGGACTCCATCTTCCTGAGGCCTGACGAGGACCCTGTCTGGCTGGATGAGCCCACAAAGACTGATAAATTAGCCGACGGAGCCCCTAAAAAAGACAGGCTCCCAAAATGCACAGACGGACCCGCAAAGGGGCAAAGCCCACAGGGAGAGGAAGTGTTTATGCACAAGGTGTACGCACTGGTGATTGAGATCCACTGCTGGGCTGCACTGTTTATCTTCTCCCAAGTCACGGTACGTGTTTGGCCGTCAGTTGAAACAAGAAAAGCTTAGAGGATAAAATCCCAATTTAAGTGAATTGAATTAGGTTAAAATGACCTTCCTGCACAATTTTTGGTTTTCAACTCAGCTTGTTATGTAGACATATATTAAAAATCCACAGTATTGTCACTCTAACATTAGCAATGGACAAGACACTTGAGCACAAGCATTTGTTTTCAACTTGAGCCTTATTTTTCCACAAATATTTTCTTATCATGCGTGTCATTACATTGTCGAATTCTCTAAAGTGCTTTAGTCCACAGTGTAGTTTTACCTCTTTAGTAGTCTTTCCCTTTTCCCATTTCTGTCTCTGTTGACTTTATGTTTCATTCATTCCAGAAAAAAGGGCAGGTGCAACGTTACCATATGTAAAAAAAAATGTTTAAAAAATTTAAAAAGGGGGTGGGGTGCTTGTAAATGCAGCCATGATTATGACACCAGACTGTATGCGGTCAATTTACATATTTCCTATGCCTGTGTAATAGACCATCTCCTTTTCTTCTCTGTTCTTCACCTGAGAGCAGCCACAGCGCTGCCTGATTACCAGTGCGTGAATGACTGGAGAGTTCACAGTGACAATCTGCCTCCCTTCCCTCTCTCCTCCCAGGGGTACTGGGTGTTTTTTGTGGTGGAAGGAAATGGACCTCTCTCTTCCATCTACAAAGCCCTGCAGGTCATCGATTTCTACCTTAGCTTCATCTTACCCTGCCACCCGATTTTTGGAACAGACGTAAGTGTCGAACTTGAATCTGACCTGTCGAGCTGTTAGTTCTGGATGGAGATGATGATATGCTCATTCTAGTACTGGATGTGTCTAACTGCCTCTCTCTCCTCTTCTTCCTCTCTGTGCTCTTCCCAGTCCATGGTGTTGATGAGGGAGGTTGTAAACACCAAAGAGCACAACTGGATTGTCCATGGAACTGCAGGCATCGGTGTGGCCATTTGTGTAATCATGGTAAAGCACTGGACAGTTCCCACTCAAACTTGTTTTTATGCTAAATATAAAATATTCGGTCATTTCCATATTCTGACTTGGATCAAAACAGGCGCAAGTACTCTGATTCAACAATTTCATGATTTGATCATCACGTGTCTCGTATAAATTTAGTAGTAGTAACGCTTTATAATAAGGTCCTTAATAACCATTAATTAACAAGTAATAAGGCATTGTTCTCGCTTTAGATCCGGTAGTTGCAAAAAGCATAGTTAACTTATAGTTAACTTATAATAGATGAGCAATAAAGTATATTTATTAATGTTTTATTGTATCAATAAGCAAACAAATAAGATTAATAAAGGCATGGCAAAGACATGATGGGTGGGTCATGGGTGTTTGTAATGCCATTATTAACACTTATATAAGCTTATAAACACACAATTATGTTTATAAGCATCTTGTAAGGACTTACAAGGGCCTTATTACTTGTTAATTAATATTTATTACAAGGACCTTAATATAAAGCGTTACCAATTTATATTTATATGAATATCTTGTAGGTTTAACCCTGAATAGTCGACTATTCAACAAACCAATCTGAAGAGTCTGATTCGACTCTCCAGCTCAAAGTCAAATCATTGCATTGGCGGGAAAATTTGGTTCATTCCATTTTTGCATAGAATTGTTTGGTTTCTTCCAATAAGTCCTGACATATAGCATATTTTGATATAAATATCAGCCATTAATAATACTGTTAATTAAATTAAAACTAGAAGTACCGGTATTCTTGTGGACAAAATTAGAAGTGCTAGTACTCAGCCAATTTCAGGCACTGTTTATTTCTGCATGAATTTGAGCTCACGGTGAATGCTGAATTGTTGTTATTCACCTCAAAGGAACACAGCCCTTACAAAGAAAATAGATCATGCATTTCTTCTTTCTGCAGACTGGCTACTTTCTTGCTTTATGCCTGATAATGGATACATGTTTTACATATTTGAATGGATAAAAATGGCCCTCACTGCTTCCTTCCTCTCACTAACCTCTCCCCAGGTCGTCCACATGGTGTGTAAGTGGCGTTATGGCACTCAGTTGTGGTCGTCAGGTACTGTGGTGCGGGACCTTGGTGATCGACGCCAGTCTGTGAGCCGCCAGCCCTCCTTCACTCTGTCAGAGTGGACGGATGCACAGGAGGACCTGCTGGATATAGACCCTGTGCCCCAAACACCGGTCTTCGACATAGGCCTCGACAACAGGACGGAGGGAGACGCCGCCACCCTCACTGTCACTCCTGTGGGGCTTCAGGAGAGGTTAGAGTGAGCTGCAGAGGGCTGGGAGTATTTTTGGAAAACAGTGACAGACAGAAAGTTGTTATGTGTCTGGATTTGTTTGTTTGAGTGCTGTATTCATGCATTTTAACCCATAAGAACCCAGACCTATTTATCCTTGAAGGCAAATTATGGGGGATATACTACAGACCAAGTGAACCACATAGAACACATTTATGATGTTTAAAAAAAATCTACCCCTAAATGTCAAAGATCTGCGATGTGACATATATGTTACATTATGGAATTTATGTTTATGATATTTGTTATTTTAAAATAGATAAACTAGACCATAAACGTCTGCTTACGGAAACACAAATGTGCCTTTTTCTGACGTAAACATCACAGCGATATTTTTGCTAGTTGTTTTATCTTAATTTTTTCCAGGAAATATGGTCCAAACAGGTTAAATGCAATACAGGACATTAACGGGTTAGAATTGTTAAATGGGTTTAAAGTTTAAGCTTTGTGAAATTAGCTACTTTTTCACATTTCTGTTTCCAGTCACACACATATATCGGAGAAGTCACTTCTTGTCACAGTCAAACAGTCTTGCTAAGGGAGTTAATGAGTAAAGGTGAAGAATAAAGCTATATACTGGAGATTATAGAACATTTAAAGTGTTTGTTACATGTGTGACCATGGGTTCTTATGTGCAGATATCTTAAATCTATATGCATTCCTATGATTCAATATGTATCACACAGGAGGGGCTCCAATGTTTCCCTGACCTTGGACATGTGTACGCCAGGCTGCACTGAACCCTACGGCTACGGAGCCCAGCTCTCCCCCAGAGACCAGACCGCCAAGGAGTACCTTCGACAGGGAACACACACTCTGACCCCTCCCATGCTACACACACGGGCTATGGATGACCAGAGCCTGCAGGCTGAGTTTTATGTGAGCAACAGCAGCTCACCCACCTACACGCTTTAGATTAACAGGGATGAACAGAGACTCACCGGAAAAGACGTACACTGACACACACGCGCATAGACACAGGCACAAATGCGCACACCCACACACACACCCAGTGGAGCTCTGCACACACCCGTAAGCTTTTCCACTGTCTGTTAGTGGGCGAAGGAAGCATAGATACAGGCATATTTGCGTACGAAAAGCCATAGAGGATTCTAGTGTCTGCTAGGCAGAGAGATGTGCGTCCAATACCACACACAAGCCTGTAGAATTTGATTCATTACAATTAGACAGCAGCAGTTTGGTGTGAAGGGCATTGGATGAATCATGGGGACCTATTAGGCTTTCCGTAATTTCTGCCAAAAATACAATCAGGAGTGTGGGAAAAGTTTTAAATAATGCAGTTATATGTAAAAGTAGTCCCTGTTAGTAAAACCTCTTCTAACCATTCTGAATGCTCCATTTCCCATTTTTTTCTACTCTCAGTCTAATGTCAGCTTGTGATGGATTTCTATATATGGTCATCTTCTTCAGACACGTTACTGAAGTGATTACATTGCATTCATTGCTACATATAGCCACATGCTATGCTAATGTCGGGGAAACCTGTAAGCTGCGTTTGGATCCAATTTGGATCACAATCCCACTAGAACATGTTCAGTTGTGTAGAATTTGGTCTAGAAGCTTTTTTTGTTGATTTTTTCCTGTAAACACAGAATGTGTTTACAGTCTATCCATTGATACATGTAGCTAGATGCTAACATCAGAAAAGCATGTAACCTTTGTTGGCAATATTTTTTATTCCTCCCCAGTTTTGCATCAACATCTGTGAGAACACAGATGTGAAGGGGGGGGGGGGGATGAAGCGTCTCAAACAGAGACTGAATAACAACGCATCAGCCATGGGCAGTATGAGAAAAATTACATTAAAAAAACATAAAAGCAGGTAAACATGGTGTAGTAAAAAACCCAACTACTAGTGTGAACCTGATAATGAGCAGAATAGGTCCCCTTTAATGTTAGATATTATTTCCTTACTGTTTTGTTTCCTTGTAGAACGCATGGTTAGGACTTCCCCTCCATTTCTGCAAGGACTTATTGTTGATGCACCCATTGTTCTGTGTCAATCGGCAGGAAACTCCCATGAACTTTGTAGACCCTAAGGAGTACAACTACCCTGGGCTGGTGAGAAAAAACCGCTACAAAACCATCTTACCCAGTGAGTACAGCTGCACAGACAGCATCATGTGATTAAAAATGTTGTAAAAACTGATTTTTTTTTGTGCTGCTCCTCTTTAATAATTTCACTTACTCATCAACTATTTTACTCAGATGTGTTTTTAAAAGGTCTGTCTCTGTGCACCAGAGTATTGATACTCACACTGAGACACAGCACACAAAACGACACGAACCAACCCTGTTATAACACTGAGCTGTAAGATGTAATGCAGTGTGTATGCATAAATATTAATTCCCATCTTCTTGTGCTGTCATCTCTTTGAATTACAACCCATCTGTCTCCCTCTCTCATGATAATCTCACACTGTCCATCTCCAGACACACACAGCAGAGTGATCTTGAAGTCACTGGATGAAGAAGATTTCCTCACTACTTACATCAATGCTAATTATCTCAAAGTAAGTGGAAAAATGTGTATTTATAAGCAAGCAAATTTCCCAAAACAATCCCTGACACAGTTCTGATAGGTAGTCCTTTCACTCTCACTTATCACTTATTTGTTCTCCATGAATGTGACCTCATATTCTCAATGTATTTGCTGCTAACAAATTGTAGATAACAAGACTGAGCATGCGTTGTGTGTGTGTGTGTGTGTGTGTGTGCAGGGTTATGGGGGTGAGGAGTGTGCATACATTGCCACCCAGGGTCCCACCGTGAACACAGTGGGGGACTTCTGGAGGATGGTGTGGCAGGAGAGAACACCAATCATAGTGATGATCACCAACCTGGAAGAGAAAAATGAGGTCAGTGAAATGCAGCATGGTGATGATGAAGATGATGATGATGATGACGATGATGACGATGATGATGAATGCATTGATGGATAAATGGACAGATAAGTTGATGATGGGGTGGGTGAAAATATCCACTCGAGTGTCCTTTGTGCCTTGCAGAAATGTGCAGAGTACTGGCCTGAGGACACTGTGACCCATGAGGGCATCGAGATCACTGTTGTCACGGTAACCCAGGAGGATGACTACAGTCTGAGGGTGTTTACTTTGAAGGTAAGACACAGAAAGACTGTTAATATGTCACACAAGACGGGTGAATACAGTGCACAACATTTCTAAACATAAGTTGAGGGGTCAGTTGAAACGAATTGCAAGAATATTATCCTCGGATGGGAAAAGTCACGTGACAAACGTCACCTCAAGTCAACTTGGAGAATCTTTGAAAATTTTGGTTTACATTTCGTGGCTCATCCGGTCGATTTATTTTGCTCTTTGTTGTCACACAAACAACTATCAACATGTTCTTTAGGCACTCTGAGCACTAAAGTACAACATCTTCTTTCTGGTATCCATTTCATTTCCACATTAAGATTTAAAGGGCCAGTACACAACATTAGCTGCAAGCTGCCGTTTTCCAATGTTCACCATCTTGTCCAGAGAGTTAGCAAGCTATCATATGCTGATTAGCAATAAATACAAACTACACCTTTGGCTAATGGGTATGACATTAGCTTTACAGGTATTGTGTCATAAACAAAATTATTGGACACCTTTAAATTTTGACCTGACAACAATTCTGGCAAAAAAGTTCAGGGGCCACC
Organism: Centropristis striata; assembly: GCF_030273125.1. Taxonomy (NCBI): domain Eukaryota; kingdom Metazoa; phylum Chordata; class Actinopteri; order Perciformes; family Serranidae; genus Centropristis; species Centropristis striata. The sequence goes on from NC_081522.1 coordinate 19,740,460, forward strand.
AGAGTTTTTATGATTCATCCTCAGGTGATCATGAAGGTGTGAACCACGCTTCATGGCTAGTTATCAAAACCCCGAATCAACAAAGGCATTAGCATTCATCATTTGGGGACCATAAATGTCTCTACCAAATATCATGGCAAGTCATCTAGCAGTTACAGAGAGATTTCAGTGTGGACCAAAGTAAAGGACTGACAGATCAACATTTCTATCCCTAGAGCCTCCCATGCTACCAGTGTGGCTAAAAACAACAACAGTGAATCTTTCCAGAACAAACGCCCCCATTATACTGTATAATTCACAGAGCTCACAGTGAACAATTTTCATTGGAACCTCTTTCTACCAAACATATAGTCCCAATAAAAAAAACCCCTCAAAAGTGGCCACATCCATTGTGTGGCAATAACATTCTCAAAGATAGATATCTTAAAGCCTAATGCAGGCTCTCACCTGCAGTATATCTGATGACAACTGGCTGTGTGTTGAAATTCTTCTCGTAGATGATTGTATGAGTTCAAATATATAGAATAATATTAGACCGTGTTATAAAATCATGAAGCATGGCAGTGTGAACTTATCTGTCATCACAACAGATTGTGATCTAGTTCTCGACATACCAAGTAAACACGACCAAAGTTTTCTTTTTGCCAAAGTAAATGTTTTCATCAAACTGTCAACTCGCATTCAGACTCACCACAGATGTGTGTGTTGGGGCGTTGTTTTACACAATGTTCCTGATGTCGTACTGTTCGCTTACCTTCATATGCTCACGATAGGTGCTCTATATTGAATTTGGGGTCACAGAGGCACAGGCACTTAGCAAGCTAAACATGATAATTTAGTAAATGTAGCCTGCATGTGATTACTAAGCACCAGGGGATCATTATGCAACAGTACTCTTAAATTAAAAGCATGTTGTTTATTCAAGTTAAAAGCTTGTTGTTTATGTTGTTTATCTGTTGGATTAATGATTATTGTCAGACTGGCACTCTGGGAATAGAGGCAGCTGATGGATTTGATTATGCTACAGTACAGGCAAGGGAGGAATTGGCTATGCAAGCTTTTTTATTTAACCCCTCACTCTTTTTTTGCTGCCTTTCTCTGCATTCATTGTTGTCGTAGCAATTAGCACCAAGGTAACAATTTGGGCATACATGCAGAGCAAACGGCTGATCAGAAATCATTGTGTCTGTCTCATGTACATGTGTGTGCAACATTATCACATCCCTATTATATGCCTGACTTATGCCCATCTGTGCATGTGTGTGTTAATGTGTGTATGTGTGTGTGTATGCCAGTGTGGAGGAGAGGAGCGCAGTCTGCGGCAGTACTGGTACACCTCGTGGCCTGATCAGAAGACTCCAGACAAAGCTCCTCCTCTTCTGGAACTGGTGCAGGAAGTGGAAAGGGCCAGAGAAGAAGCCCCACCCTCCAGTGGCCCTACAATTGTCCACTGCAGGTACAAAAGTAGCTTGTTTGTAATGTAAGGACTAAAAAAGTGTTCAGAAGGTTGTGTGAAAGAGCCTATAATAAACTCATGTTGATGATATGCATGCACTGGGGAAAATTGTGTCTCATTTAGAAGAACCCTTTTTACTGTTTTTTTTTTACTATAGAAACCACTTGGCAGAGCACAGCATTTGTCCTCCTCCAATCCTCCACTGTCTGATTTCCCCAGAGAGGATTTAGCATTAATCAAATTAATGGCATCAGTGCCAATCAATACACTGATCCATCCATTTTCTCCTGCGTCCCTTTACCCCTCCAACTTTTTGTCCGCAGTGCTGGAATTGGTCGAACTGGCTGCTTCATCGCCACTTCCATCCTGTGCAAGCAGCTGAGGACCGAGGGTGTGGTGGACATCCTGAGAACCACCTGCCAGCTCCGTCTGGACAGGTGAGATATTCTAAGCCCTTATCCATGCTCATGTTTATCTTTAGTTCTTGGCATCAAATCTTTGCTTGTTATGGGAAAAGGGCTGAGTTGACGTAATTGGACTTGATCTGGTTTCAAATCACAAGCAACAGTAAGTCACTGTGAGCTCAAGTTTAATCCAAAATGAGACTTGACCTCTGCATTATGTGACATCAGTCAGTCACAGCCTTTTTGCAATATGTAGAGTAATTCAAAGGTTTTTCTAGTTAAATAAATTGGTCATGATGGTGCCCAGTTGGCCAAAGTATTAATGAATTGTGGTCACAATATGTTTGTAACTCCAAGTTCATACTTGTGTTTTGGGATTCTATAAGAACATGTTGACATGCTTTAGTGTAAAAAGAAAAACATTATTTTTCACATACTATCTGTCTGAATATACCTGTATTGACCGTCTGTATGAAATGCTCCGTTTTGGCTCCTATCTCTTTAAGCAACTCTCCTGAAAATGCCCAGTCTGCTCTGATTGATCAGTGTTTCTGGGTCTTACGCATCTCCGCTCTCAGTGTCTCTGCACCATTATTGCAGCCTGGGAATGACTTTAACAGCATTGTGCAACACAATGTACCGATATATAGTATAGTTGTGACATCACAACCTTACAGTCCTGACGGCTCATTTAAAGACAGTTTTTGAATATGGGCTGTGTACATTTCTGTGTGGATTGAGGGTTTTTTCCCCCCACAGTATTTATATAGAAGCTTCTTTATAATATAAAAAGACATGGAAATCTGACTTTTTTTGAATAGGGGACTTTTAATAGATCTTTATTTTACAATAGGTATTATAACTTGTCATAGCAAGAAAAAGCACAGATGGAACTGATAAGTAGTTAATTATGGCTCTATTCCATTCAAGTGTCCCAGTAAGCGATGATATTTTAAATGCACAGTAGCGTTTCCCTGACCGGGCACACCTAAGTAGAATGCAGCCATTTTCACCTGTTTGACAAGTATGTTGACAAGGCTGTTTGGGAAAATGAAATGGACAATTTATTCTTTGCTGGAGCTGTTAAATAGTGAACCAGTTTAACTTTATTGAAATAATAAATAAATTAATAAATAAATAAATAAATTAATTAATTAATAAATTAATTAATAAAGTTTGAAATAAAACTTCAATGCGTGAGACATCATCCTAGTCCTAGAAACAGCAAGACTGTATAATTAGTTGACATGCTAACATGCTCACAATAAAATCTACATGTTGGAGGATTCAATGAGGGGAAGGCAGCAGAGGGGAAGTGGTTTTCACGAACACACGAACACATGCAGATTTTGTTCTGTTGCTTAGAGTTCACCATGATGAACTTTTGGCAATAACTGCCTTTGTTTTTTTTTGGGAAATGCTCTTGTAGGTAGGTGGTTGCCAGCGTGGTTGCAGTGCACCAGTATGAAAGCAGTATAAGCTTATAAAAGTCATTATAATTCATCCTAAGGGGCACATGAATGTCTTCTAAATTTCATGTCAACCCATCTAACAGTTTGGACATTTTGCTCATAAACACAATGGTGGCGCTAAAGGAAAAGTCAGACGACCACTTCAGTCGTTAGGAAACATTGTCTGGGAATCATAAATGTCTGTACACCATTTTCACCTTGACTGGACCATGAATTTCTGTGCAGAATTTCATGGCAATCCATCCATCCATCCATCCATCCATCCATCCATCCATCCATCCAAGCTAAATAAGGTATTCCAGACGTCCCTCTCCCCAGCAACAACGTCCAGCTCCTCCTGGGGGACCACTAGGCATTCCCAGGCCAGGCGAGAGATATAATCCCTCCACTGTGTTCTCGGTCTTTCCCTGGGCCTCCTACCAGGCGGATGTGCCTACGGGAAACGGGAAACGTCCAGGAGGCATCCTTTACAGGATGCAATCTATCCAATAGTTACTGAGATATAACAGTCTGGACCAAGGTAGTGGACTGACCAATCATATTGTGTGTACCCTTCTGTGTCTGTTCCTCAGGGGCGGGATGATCCAGACATGCGAGCAGTACCAGTTCGTGCATCACGTTCTCAGCCTGTATGAGAAGCAGCTGCCTCACACTGCTGAGGAGTAGAGTGAGCGCTACAGCCACACCCAGACCGAGACACACCACTGTACACTGTACCGCCTCTGGTGGTATGCACCACTGTACCTAGCATCATCTCAATCTCACCCTTTAAAAGTTCAAACCATGTTAATCCCTTCACCCAAAACAGGCTTGCTCAGACAGGACTGAATTAAATCTGTGCTTACTGTATGTCTTTGAGCAGAACAAACATAGGGAGGTGGGATTGGAGATAGCCCCCCCAAAAATCCTGATCAGAGACTTGTTTCACACAGTTCTGGAGAATCAAAACAATCAGGCCCTGAAATAATGCAAGCCCGCACTCCTGACATCATTTCATTTGCACTGCTGAGGTTTTTTAATCACATTATGTGGAAGAGTCTCAGTCATCAAGGCTTCACTCAGTATTTACCCCCTTGCATACTGTATGTACAGTTAGAAAAAGGTAAAACTAGAGCTCAAGTATGATCAGATCACCTGCATTGGTGTCAGTTTGCTGTAAGAAGGAAACTCAAGTTCCCCCAAAGTTAGTGTCAACAATAAGGGCCCTTCACAGTATAAGTGCCAGCATAATTTAAATCTACAGAAATGATCAAATGCCAGCCTAATATTAAACACGACATAGATGTAAAGTCCACATGAAATATAAGTTAACTAACATTTTTTTCTCATTGATTCTCACTTTTAATGTAAAAAGAAATCATTTCAGAAGGCCTGTTTCAACTTTTGATGCATTCAGGAGCCACCTCATCTTCAGGTTGCATGGTGCTAAGTGTTCATTAAAGGCATGTGCAATGTTATGGAACATAGGAATGTATAACAATTAGGTTATTAATTAACTGATTAGGATTTCTGTGCAATCTACAGTATTACAGTTTTACCATGCTGCCTGTGCAGTTCTCATGGCCCATGATGTTTACAGTAAACAACTCCTTGCATTAAGGCCACATAGTCGTACACTTGGAGGCGTCACAGAGCCAGCGACACTGAGGGGACTGAGGCCAGAAATAGAATCAGAATGTCAGAAAAATCAACGCAAAGCCCAATCAAAGCTTGGGAGAATGTGACATATATACACACAAAGGGAAATGTAATGCACAGAAAAGTAAAAAGTTGCATTAAAAATGCCCCATAAGCTAATCTTCTTGTAAATGTCCCATTACTATCATGATCACCCTCAGAGTTACATGCTCCGTGATGCCTCTGCTTTCCACAGTAGCTTGAACACATCCGTGAAGTAAGAAGCCCATGATTGTTGTATAGACAGGCCAGGCCTAATCTGTATGAAGCACAATAGACCAACTAAGGTTGTCTCTGATGTTCAGCTGTAAAAGTTATTTTTTTTCCGTATTGTGTTTTGATTGTGTTGAGTTTAATGGATTGCATGTGCTGTATGGGACTTCCATAGGTCCACAATCAAAGCGACGTGATTGGTTGTCCTGCTTTTTGTTGTGTAAAAGGGTTTAAAGCCTATTATATTGCTTGCTCTCGGCCAATGCTTTTGATACAGTTTGCTTTTGTGAAACCAACCAGAGATATTTTTAGAACATTTTGATACAATCCTTTCGAGTAGATGCCTTGTGTATATTTCCGTTTACACCATGATGGAATGTAGCTCATACTGTGGATCAAACCATCGGTTTATATTGCAAGATTTGACAGAACAAAATGTGACAACTACCTAAGTTACCTTAACAGTACAGAAAATAAATAGATTATGTTCAGTCTTCAGTATTATTACTTTATGCCTTTAGGCTTTGCTTTAATATGCTTTGCTTTCTGTGTATGTTTTTTATCGTTTTTTCTTGGAGAATTTTACCTCAGACTGAGTTTTTACGCAGTCCCCACTCGATTCCATCTGTGACTCTAGGCCACTCTCAGTTGACAACACGAGAAATAATTGCTATGTGTAAGGCAGCTAAAATAGTGAAGAGTTTTCTATGGAACAAAAATCACAACAACTTCTATCTTGACTCAATGCATCAGATCAACAGTCACAAACATTATCAGAGGATTGAGTTAACCGTATGGGCATCGGACCAATTTATAAACATCAAATCTACTAGCAAATTAAACTGCCAAAATTACCTTTTGCAGGAAAATAGTACTAGGATTGATAAGAAAAGCTACAATCTGTTGTTGACTTTTGACATGATCCTCTGATAATGTCCAGTGTACTCAACTGAAAATCTTTTATTTTGAGTGCTTGTTTTCAATGCTTACCTGGTCCTCCTCTGAAGATCAAAATGGGGATGATGAAACAGCCAACAGACATACAACCAACCAGCAATCAGTATTCCTCTCCCCTGCTACAGTATCGCTTTAAGTTGTGAGTTTTTGCATCCAAATAAAGGTAGATTTTCATGAATCTGTGTTCCTGTCTCTTTGACTCTCAATCACACACAACTCCTTTAAAACCAGTGGCCTCTAATCAAAATTAAAGCTAATTACTGTGGCTATAAATTAAAAATAAAGGTTGTAATAAAAATATAGCTTTCAGGTCTAAAAGTGGGATTGTGTCAAAGCTATGTTGGCAACATCCACTCACTAACATATTTGCAAAAATTCTCTCCATGCAGTTAAATGTTCCTACCACTAGGTGCCAGTATATACAACGTAATTACACAGTTTCATTGGCTTTTTCACCCTGCATTCATCTGCTCACTCACTAACACATTTATTTGGCAGAGCAACGGAACAAAGGCTTTCAATCAAACAAAACAGATTTCATGATACTGAATTCAAACACCCACTTATTACAACTGTTTTATTCAGTGGTTAGTGCAAATGTGATACTGTCTATAAATCAATGTTGATTTTTTAAAACAATATCTAAAATCAGAAAATGTTTTTGAAATAATCTTGATCTATTTATCTTAAAGCCCCTCCATAGCAATAATACACCCACACAGATGTTTTCACTTATATTCTCTGATTAGAGCTTTTCACAGACTGTTGTTGATTGACATCCCCCTCGCTCTCCGGTTAGTTCTGTGGTGAGAAATTGCACCTCTATCATTCTTTTTAATACAAAAGAATAAATTGGTGAATGAGGGGTGTGGGTGTGAGTGGCCTTTAAATCATTGTAAATGATAAATGCTGCAAGATCTGTAAAATTTCTGTGAATTTTATAGCAATCTTGAAGCAAATAAATAACTCAAATTATCATTTTAAGGGATTATTAGAATTAGAATCAGCTTTAATGGCCAAATACATGTACACATCAACAAATTTGACTACAGTCTGTTGCTGTTCTCAATGTACATGCACACACACACACACACACACACACACACACACACACACGCACACACACACATAAACAGACAGACAGACAGACAGTACCCATATGTAAACAACACTCTGTAGGAGTTTGTAGGACAGTGGGACAATTGTGCAATGGTGCAGAGTGCAAAGGGTGCTGTATAAGTATAGTGAATGATACATGTAATGCATGAGATTGCGGATATGTATCAATATATACGGTGTACACAGCATGTTTAAGTGATACTTACATGTTTATATTATATATTTAAAACGACATAATTTCCTGGTAATTTGCATTAGTGGGACTGTTTCATTGTTATGGCAGCACAGGGACTAAACGAGTCACTGCGCGTCTCCTTTAAAAAGCCGAACTGTCCCTTTAATCCGCGGATCAGAACGTTGACGTCATCCAGCCCCTGAGCCGCCTGCGCTGATTGGGTAGAGGTGACGTCAACCTCATATTTTTTCCTTTTTTTCCTCCCCCTACTGAACCATGACCTCATCGCTTTAGTTCAAGAAAGTGCTAAAGTGCACCTTCTGTAACTACCCCCTCCCCAACTCCCACACACACTAACTGTTTTAGCTAATACCTAGCCTAGCAAAGCTAATCTATCCCTCTACGAGCTGACCACCTATTCCGGTCAGTGAAACGGCTGAAGGAGCGGTTTGTATCCTGTCACCGCGCTCTCATGTCTCGTTTGCTCCTGGCGCCGTCACCCCCTGTCAGCTGCACGCTCCCCCGCCTCACAGCCAGGTAAACACCGGCCAGCCCCATGAAGACACCGCCGCTGTCCCCTCACACATGGAGGCCAGTTGAATAGCACACAGGAGCCGCGTGGAGCCCCGAGGTGAGTGTGTGTATGTGTGTTTATTAGCAGAAACGAGATGTGTTGTTATCAAGTGCGTTGCTACCCACAGTGCTAGTTTACGGTAGCTGCGCTTGCTCGCTATCCTTGCTTGTGCTCGTGCCCCCCCTGCTTCTGCGGCGAGCCTGTCAGCGCGCATCCCTCCACCCCCCCTCCCCTCCCCTTTTATGTGCGCGCCCGTCTTATTATGGGAATTAAACCCGTCCAGGCTGAAGTTATCGATTCTTTTATTTTGACAAGCATCCCATCGTTTGCCGTCCGACCATTTAAGGTAGGTAGGATGCCTGTATATGTATAATTTCTTTCTAATTACGTGCTGCTTTTTATGAACATTACAGCCTGTCCGATCAATGGAGTGGTTCGTTTTCGCATGCGGACATATCCACGCGTCATAACAACACAGTGCAGGTTTCCCACTCAAACAACGCGCAGTGAACCTTTTCAGAACTGTGTAGTTTAACATTACTTGATGCTAATTATGCAACATTTGTAAAGGCAATGGCCGCTGCGCGCATTGTGTTCTATTCTTATTTCTAATCTAGGTCGGTTTATTATAGTGCGCTACGGCCGCTCACCCTCCATCATAACGTTATCAAACAGGCCACAGTGTCCCATCTATTTCTTTGTGCTCCCCATCTCTTTATTGGTAACAATTTCTTCAGTTTTTGGGGAAGGGGTTTTCCACATTTTTATTTAGACCCTATTTATAGGCTATGTAGTGTATTTTATGCCAGCTATTCTTGGTATTATTTGCATCAGTATCCATGTCGTAATTATTGTTATGGTAGAGTCCGGGGTAGTCCCAGCTTGTTATATGACCCCACAATTTGTAGCAGCCTCCTAGGAGAGTATTGATTAGAGGGCACCAGAAGGCTTTATACCTGGTTATGTTGTTTACAGTATGATGATGCTTGTGCTCCACCAGGGCTCTGACTAGGAATTGATTTTTTCAAATTACATGATCACTGTAACAGCACTTCTCATGTTGCACTATTTTTTTCCATGTGTGCCATTTCTGTATTGCACACTCCAGCCCCGTCACTCTACTGACCCTATTTGTGATGATCACATTTATTATTTACATTCAGCTGCTGGAATATATCACCACATTCAGTAGGCATCCATACAAAGTGTTTTTTTTTTCATTAAATTTGAATTCAAGCGTGACAAAAACTATATTTGGATGTCCCTGTACTGTTACAATATTAATCATATAATGTTAATATTGATGATTGTATGGCAGCTTTCATACAAGAAATGCAGCACAAAGTGCTTTTCAATAAGACAATTACAGAAGCAATGAGATGATATGGTAGTTGATATCAAGATCATACTTAATTTTTGTGATGAAATAAAAAAAAACTGGAACAACTTAAACAGTTAATTTATTAGTCTATTGACCGAAAAATTTAATTGCCACTATATTGACATTTTTTCCTTATGTTATGATAAACTCATACTGACCTTTTATTCCATTAGAAAAAAAACTGATAAAAAAAGGATTTATTAAAGTGTAAAATGTGTTTTGTTATTATTAGTATTATACTTATACTTATATTAAGCTGTCAGTAAATAGGCTAGGAATACTCTTATCAGACAAGTTACCTAATAACTAATCCAGCAGTGTTTGAAAGCATATCAGCACTTCCAAATGTGATCTCTACTTCTTTTTAAGATATTTTTTGGCCATTTTTGGGCTTTATTGATAGGACAGAGTGAAGGGGGAGACAGAGGGGAAGACATGCAGGAAAGGGCTCCGAGTTGGATTCGAACCCGGGCCGGGGCCGCCCGCTTACAAGGACAATGCCTCTATGATACGCGCTCCACCAGGTGTGCCACCGGGAACGCCCCGATCTCTAATCTATAAATCTATAAATTGGTGACCCTATAACCCCTTAGCAGCCCTGTGTTGACAGTGCTTGCTCGAATACCTGCAGAATCCCTTGTTGTGGTCACATGTCCTCAAAGGAGACGGTGTGCAAACATGCAGTTGCAAGCTTTTAGTTCATGAGAGAGCTTGTGTCACAGACTGAAGGGCATGAGATGCTTTTATGATGTCATTGTTTGTGGTCTAAACAAAAACTCATGTCTCTCATTGTATGAAATAAAGAGCCAGCTTTATATCAGTCTGGCGGCTGTGGCCACAGGTGACGTTATGCAGCGAGTTAATGAATAACCGGGATGGTATTACATCAGCGTTGGTTGCCCTCCAGTTGCTCTCTTTGTGTTTGCCTCTCTTGCTGATGTCTGATATAGCATTATTGAGCCATCATCAAGCTTAGCTCATAGTTTCTTATGAAGGGCCTATGAATATGTCTGCATGTTTTTTTTCCATTTTACGGAGATAGGGCTACTTCCCCAACTTTTTAAAATAACCTATTACAAAGAAGCTTTTGTCATTATCAGTCTTTTCTTATCAGCTGTAAAGAGAGCAACAGTAAAGTCTGTTGATGATTTGTATGACTGTATTCTTTAAAAGAAAAAAGGTAAATTGTAAAAAGTATCACACCTGTTTTGTACAGCAGGTTAGTTATGAGAATGCCAAGGTTATTCATGCGTCATACTTTTTCTGTGGTTAGATTTTAGATACAACCTTCTTTTTTTTGCAATCCTTGCATTTAGCATTCATGGTTCTCATACTTTTAGTCATGCACAACTGGAAGTCCCAGTACTTTTGAGGCACTGTAGATAAATTCTGATATTCAAATTCCCCAACAAGATAAAAAATAAACTTTAATACGATCCTGTTGATCCAGTTCTTCTGCCTTCAGCTTAGTCAAGGTGTAACTGCATTGCTTCATCTTCAAGGTGAACAACCTTCTCCGCCTACATCTGTGGACTATGTGAACTTGTTTGCACACAGACTGCATTTTTGGAAAAGCAGTCAAGATGATGTTGTTTTTCAGTCAGCTCAGGACAGATGTAGAAGAAAAAAGTTAGGCTAGATTTGCTGTCTCAGACTAGAGTAGAATGGGTCAGACCAGCAGAGAACAAGTCTCTTAGTCATACAGCTAAAGTTGTGATCTATGTTGTATGTATTGTATCTATTTTAGCTCTCTCCCCTCTTGTACCCTGATCCAGCATCAGCACCAGTAGCATCCCATCACCGTCACCCTCCCCGTGCCCCCTGCTCACTCCAACCGGGCTGTTTCTATGGCAACAACAGAATCTGCTCCGGGCCTGTACACACTGTCTCTGCCGCTCTGCTTTCTCTCCTCTCGGCTTGTTTTCCTCTGTTGAGCCAGAGCCTCACAGCAAGCTCCTGGCTGCTGCCTATTTTAGTGCAAGGAGCTTGTTTGTTTTTCCTCCTTATTGTTCCTGATGGGAGAAGAAAAGATAGTTTTGCATAAGGGGTCGGGTCGAAGTTGTTATGCTGAGTAAGCATACTGAGGTCTGTGCTCCCTCTCTGTATCATTCATCATCTTATTTCTGTCCTTGCCAATATTCTGATATGCTCCAGTATCTTTCTCTCTCTCTCTCTGTCCTTAATTTTCTCCTATTATTTCCTCTCTTTATTCCCCATCACGTCCACACAAACAGGCTACACTGACAGGGAGGTTGTCGTAGCATGATTGTGTAGCGACGTAGAAAGATGCAGTCTCTCCCTCTCACTACCACCACATGTAAACCTGCACACTCCTCCCCTCCCCGTACCCGTTCACTGCACAAGAGCAAGAAAGAGAGTGATAGAGGAGGAAGGAGGGATTCTGAGAGAAATAGTGAGAGGGAGAGAGGCTGGGCGGGTGGTGGGAGAGCAGTCGCCATTAGACATATGCAGCGTCAGATGTTGAGCTCAGCAGCAGGGAAACAGAAAAAGAAAGAGAAAGATTCACACCCCTGGAAGCTGTGTTGTTAGCTGTTTGGCTAAAGGGCTCCGCGCCACATAAGGTATGATATAACAGGTGATGGGGCAGGTCGTAATGGAGCATGCAGGGGCTGTTTCTGGTAGGGGAGCGCTGGCGTTGCAGCACGTCTTAATATTTCTGCAAAATGCCTTTTGGGGTGTGCATTGTGGGAAAAGTGGGGTAATGTCACTATGTCAGTGTGTGCTGTGTCGATGCAGGTCACAAAATTGTGCTTTGCTTAAAGTATTAATGTAGAAATCCGCAACCAGTCATCACTATGACACAGACAGACAGATTAGATCAGATTAACTGGATTTATTTGTCTGTGTTTCTTTCTTAAGATATAAGCTAGCTGCATTATGTTTGTGCAGAGTACTGCCTGTACTACCTTCAGTATTCATTGACTGACTTTATTATCATGTTTTATTTAACCAAGACGTCTCTGTTATGGCTTTGTTTGTGTCTGCACACCCATGCCTCTACTGTAGCTACCTTCCAATACAGCAGCAGTTTGGCTGTGTTTACAGTGCAGGCAGTTGTTACTGTCTATCTAGATGTTGGTCCATGTTCCAGTGCTGCTGTTCTTGCATCAGGCAGGTTGCCAAGCAGCAACAGCATGTGTGCATCTATGTTCAGACTTGGCCAGCAGCAGCCCATAGAAGATACAGGCCTCAGTGCGCGTGATAGAATATTATTTTGTAGAAGGCTTATGCACAGCTTTTTTCTGTTTATAAATGGCACTGCAACACATCTCATGTCGTCACATTATCTAAGTTTGGTGCAGCTGCAAGTTAGTTTATTTCTCTTCCTCCTCTTTTTCTGTCCCTCAGCTTCCTCTTTTAAGCAGTTTCTTTCTTTTCATCTCTTTCCTCCCTGCTCCATCTTCACAATTGTCCCCTCCCTTACCTTGAGCTGGCTGAGTTGCTAGGCTGGAGAGATCCTCACTGAATAACATCCTTTGCTACCTCCTCCCTCCCCCTCTCTGCACGGCGGTGGTGTCAGAACAGAGGTGAAAAGTTGCAGAGCAGAGCTGCCTGGACGTCTTCCCAAGACACTCCTGATCAGAAGACACATTTTCTCCACATCTCCTCTCTCTCAGTCTCTGTTTCCTCGCCCACCTTCTCACCACTGCTCTGGTCTTGTTCTCCTTTACATAGACAGCTCTCTTCTGTTTCTGTTGTGAGCATAACAGGACATATTTTTTGTTTTCTATTTTGCCATTCCGCCCTTTGTTTTTATCTTTAATTTATGAAGCGGGCATATGTGTTGCTGATACAATTAATTTGATAGTGTCTTAAATCCTGCCAACACTTTTGTGTTTTTCTCCTTTATCTCCCTCAGCTCTGAATTTCTACACTGTTATCAGTACTACTCTCCCTTTTCAATCGAGGTTTAAACCTCCATTTAGGCTTTAGGGTAAATGAGAGGAGGCCCATTCATTCTTCATGACACCATGTGCCTGTAGATGAATAAAACAACATGACTGCATTCACATTCTGACCTTCTCACTTGTCGCATGACACCTCGCTGACCAAAAAAATATCTTCAATTACACATTGTTTTTATATATTTATGTTAAAAGAAATGGCACTGTAGTTTTTTTGAGGCTCATATATAGCGAAGCCTACTTTTTTTCCCACACACACTTGCAGCCATTGATCTGTGTGTGTCTCAAGCGCAATCTCCAAGAGCTGTGGTAAACGTGAGCAGGGAGGGTATCACAGTGATTAGTAGTGATAGATAGGAGGAGGCAGTTCATCAAGTTTATGGACAGCTTTCTGCAACACACACACACTCAAATTCCCAAACACATTCACACGCACACATACACAGGATGTCACACAGGCCGTTTGCCTGTGTCCAGACCTGCTCTCTGAATTCCCCTGGCTTAATTTATCTCACGCCCTCAGTTTCCTGTTTCATGAGCTACCAAGAGACCCTCGATCAACAACAACCAACCTTCACACACACTCATGCGGACCCGCATACACACACGTTTTATTGTTGTGCATGTCTATCTAAAGTCTCTGGCTTTCTGTTTGGACTTGTGATATTCCTTCAGATCTCACGACTGATAAATCCCAGTGGATGATCCAGTTGGCTTTTAAGCCTTTAAATAACTTTTATATTCATGTTTAGCATTGTTGCTATTTTTAAAATTCCAGGTGCTCAAAGTCTGCCAATAAAAGACGATACAAATGCATAAAAATACAAAGTGCACTTGACTGTGGTTTGGAAGTGAATGCAAAATAAAGTCTGTCATCGGCGCTTTGTAGCAGTGGGGTTTGAATAATTATATTTGTTGCATTGGTACGTGGACTGAAGGATGTAAAGTGATCATGCTCTTGATGTCTGATCATCAGCTGTCTCATAATTAGCATTTCATAACTCACAGAATGACACTGCAGCCAATAATAGCATTGAAATAAGCCGCTGAATGCCATGCTTTCTTACAGTAGCATGATTCTCTTCTAAAATAATATTATAAGAATTTTTCTCTTTGTCTCTTTTTTTTCAGGCACCATGGATCTCTCAGCGCCTTCTTCGGTGGTAGCCCTCCTTCACTGACCTCACCTCCTCCTCCCCACCTCTTCCTCCACCTTTCCCTCTCTCATCTACCCCTCTTCCACCACACCCCATCCCTTACCACCCCGTGTCTGTGACCACTCCGCCCCTCCTACATCATGGCAGGGGAGAAAGGTCCGACTAAGCGAAGCGCCATGGACATCAAGCGCCTGGCGAGCCTCATCCAAAGAGGAACAGGCCGCTTGCTGGTGATTGACAGCAGGACGTTTTCTGAGTACAATGCATCGCACGTGCAAGGTGCGGTCAACGTCTGCTGCTCCAAGCTGGTGAAGAGGCGACTGCAGCAGGACAAGGTGTCTGTCACTGAGCTGCTGCAACCCAACGGCAAGGTGAAGGTGAGTTAAGGCTCAGCAGATCTGGCAGTTGATGTTTTTTGTGTGGTAGGATGAGATGCCTGTGATTAGAGAGCCTTTCCTATTAGTGCTAGGCTGGATTCAAAGTGTCTGTGTGGCAACCTTCCACCTTGATGAGAAGGACAAGACACTGGATCCCTACCATCCTAATAATCCAGCACATAATCCCAGGGAATTGTTGTTTTTACTTTATGCACAAATAAGATGATTTATTTGTCAATCAACACAAGCAGGTTTACACAAAGCAATGCACAAGGAAGTAAAGTGTTTGGGGGATAAAATGCTTTGGGAACCTCTTCCACAGACTCACACACACACAGTTAAAAATCAGATTATTTGACTTTAAAAAATGCATCTGTACTTTCTCTGTGACTTTCAAAGAAAAGTCACGTGACTCTTCTTCCAAATGAGGGTTGGGAATTGAAATGGTGCCTTTACAGTACAGTACTTTGGGACAAGTCAGCATAATCTTGCTTGTTGGCAGAAGCCGCAGAATCAGCACGGGAATGCAAAACAGGAATGCAGCAAGGACTTCTGTGATTAAATATCCAGATGAGGAATTCTTTGTTTAAATGGACAAAGAGACACAGGAAATATGTTGGTCTTCAGTAGATTCAACAAGTTGGGTGGGGTAGCAGGAGCAAAGCCTTTCCTCAAACCAGAGGTCTCAGATTCAAGTTTTCATGTCAACAATTGTTGAGCCTGCTGAAGTGTCTTTGAGCATGCCACTGGCACCCTAACATCCCCATGGGTTTCTCAGAACATTTCTAACAGCCTTAACTGTGTACCACTGTACTGGCCTCCTCTTGGCTAGCCCAAACCTGTACCACATCAGTGAGTGCTATATTTGGCGGGCAGGCGGGCATACTGTAGGTTTGTTGCTTATCAGTGGCCCTGAAATCGGATCCTCCCGTTTTCCATGACTTCTCCTCCGAATATGACAACCTTTTTTCCATGGCCTGTCCACCCGTGGCACGCTGACTCCTGTATTTTTAGTCGCTGTGTGAAACTGAAGGAACTCTTGAGAGGAGAAACCTAAGCGGGGAGGTGGGGGAGAAGTTTGTGTGTTTTATGTTCGGAATGCGGTTTGTGCGCTCACATACAGTAGTATGCATGTGCATGCATCAGACAACAGTTTTACACGATATGACAAATAGAAAGTGCTGGAGATGGCAGATGAGATCACTCTTCCTGGTTGCATTCACTCTCCAAATGTTATTTTTAGGTGTTCATTTAACTTTTAAACATGGTACGCCCAACACAATAAAATGCTGAATTACAGTTCGATGACACAGAACAGGTGACTGGAATTTTTTTCTTAGGTGTGACACATTTTGTTTGAATGGCAGCATAATGTGCTGTTGTTTTTGTTGTTTTACTTCCTGGTTACCAGGAGTCTGACCTGTAACACATCTCGGTCTACTTATAATTTTGATTTATGGCCTGCTCCTATTTTATGCCCTTTAGATACTGTATCTGTCCTGCAGTTGTAGGGAACAAACTGACTCTGTGTTTCCATTTGGTGCACAGCTAGAGTACGTTAATCACCAAAAACACGCCCTGCCCACCAAATGGCAAATAATTACACATTATTGCTTTAGATTATTGCTTTGCCGCTCCCATTGGATTACAGTTCACACTTGTAGGTGACTGACACTCTCCTTATGGTTAGATGGAAAATGGAGGAGAACTGTGGATTATTGTTAACTTTCTCAAGTTAAATGACCTTTGGTTCAGCTAATAGCATCTGTATAATTGGTATATTGGCTGAGAGTCCCCATGCGCCTGCTGTTTCTCACCAACTCTCTGTTATACCAATTAGTTTTAATTCAGCTTTATTGCAAGGACTTCTGGCAGTGAAACCCACATGCCTTTCTTCTCACTCAAAATGAACCACTATAAAATGGACAAGGATCTTGTGTAACACCTCTTGTATTAGTGCATTCTGTCAGCCTGAGTTACATGTACCTGGATACAAAAGATGCTGCAAAGCCTGAAGGCCACACGGGAGATCCTGCATCTTAGAATGTGTGCCTCATCCCAACCAAAAGATTCAGTCTTGCTCAGATAATGGTTTTATTTTGGGTGGTGATGATGCATGACCTACTCTTGTAGTCTATGGCTAGAAAAACAAAACAAGAACAAAAGGAAAGCTGGAGAGGTTGAACAAGCTGGAGCTAGAGAGCTGTGAAGTGTGAGAGGTTTTGGATCTAGTCAGACTTTGAGTTTCATTACTTGAGTCAGTTTTATGTTGGGTCTATTGGGTTCGACTCTGTGTGGGGCCCTGTGGTTGGCAGGTCTCACACTGTGGCACCCCGTAGAGCTGTGCTTCCTCTTGATTTCTCTCACTTTCAATCTCATGACAGCTCTGTCTGTCCGTCTCCCACAACCAAAGCCTGCAGCTTCCCATCACCAGCCCATTCCTTCATTTATTCCTTTTTTCTCTCCTTCCTATCTCGTGTTGCCCCATGGCTGGTTTGTTATTATCCATTCCCCACCCCCAGTAAAGAGGATAAGACTTGCGATTAATGCTAGGCTGGATAAAGCTGGAACTAGCCGTGTGAGAGAGGAGGGCCCGACCGACCCAGACTCTTTTGTTATTGGCTAAGCATGACATCATCCCTTTTGTGCGGCCACTGGCAGGCCGCGGGCTGGGCACGTGCAGACGGGCTGTACGGTGTTAAAGCCGGCTCCCAGCTAACCCCTCACACACACACACACACCATCCTCTCTACCCCCCACATGGCTCTGAGCATCGCCAGGAGCCGCCTCAGCCAGCCAAGACAGCAAAGGACACCATTGTGGCTCTTTGTTGGGGAAGTGAATGCAGGAAGCGGGAGAGCAGCACTGAGGGTATTCATGGTTGGGCTGCTGCCTCCGCCTCCTCCCTGGCTGCCTCCCGCCTCACATCCCATTGAGCACTAATAGCCTGCATCCCCCAAGGCGCTGCACTCACCCTCTTTCATAGAAGCTCCCAACGCTTCAGTTAACTGAGCTGAATGAACATCCATGACCAGCTCAGCAGCAATCAAAATGGTGTCCTCTTTCTTCTCCCTTTCACTTTCCCTTTTTTTCATTAATGCTCTCTATTAATGTGGGTCAGAGAAAGCTGGATACAGTAGGTTAGGTGGTGATGGACCTCTGCTGGGAGAGAGATGGCACTGGCTTAATCGGCAATGGGGCTTCCTCGTGCCTTTTCTGACAGGCTGGAGGGCAGGCGGCTGGTTTCTTGGCTTAAGCCTGGCTAATCCATGCTGCTGTGATGGGGACAGCCGGCCAGGAAGGCCTGACAGATGGACCAGAGGTTTTCACTACCAGCAGCCAGCCTGGGGAAGCACCCTTCCTCCTGTATGCAGGCATGGAAGCCAGACCTCTGATGAATGGGATCCAGAATAGTAGAAAGACTTCGGCAGGCTGCTCATAGAGACAGACGTTACTCTTCCAAGCTGTCACATGCTGGAACCTAAATATTTATAATCACAAGTCATCTCCAGTCAAGTATGGTTGTCCTCCTGTGGGTAAAATTGATTATTTGTGGGTCTTCAGATGGCTCTAGAGGCCACTCCTGGATACACAGGGTCTATTGCAGTGTGGGCAGTGGTGTATTTGTAGTTGGAGGAGCAATTTTGGTGGTGGGTATCTTCCTGAGTTACCTTTTTTCTTCCATGGCACAGTGGAGGTCCTTATCCTGTTGTACTGTGCCTTCATAAGTTGTCCTCATCTAGAGGTTCCTGTCACAGGCCATCTCTTCCCAGTTGTTGAGGTTGAAGCATTTTTATCCTTGTGCTTCCCCTCCCTAACTTGGCCATAGAGGGCTTTTTTGGGGGGACAGAAGTTTTGCATGGATTATATGGCCTGTCTATCACAGCTGGTGTCGAGTGAGAGTTCTGGACATGCGTGGTAGGTTGGCACTCCTCCACGATGATGCTGTTTGCTAACCTGTCGTCCCAATTGGCCCTGAGGGTCTTCTCTTGGCATCGCTGGCGATATTGTTCCAGGGCTTTGATCTGCCTGGTAAATAAAAACAAAATGGTCTCATAAAATGTGAAGAAAGAAAAAAAGTCTGACACCAGTTTTATACTTTTTTAGTATAACTGTACACATTTGACACCTTCGTACAATTTCTCTCTTTCTCCAAACAACTTAATTGCCTTGTTAACTCATCTTAAAACAGACTTAATTAAAACCATCTTAGGGAAGTGATAAGTATGTGTATTTTAAAGAATCATCTGTTGTTTTACTATATTAACTTGAAGATAAATTTAAACAAATAATCAACAGATTAATATATAATAAAGATAATTGTTGCCACACTCTTATGGTTTGCCTGTTGTATCATGCCTCTTACACATTAATTATTTGTGCGATTGTTTACAGTAAAGTCCCACACCTGTAATTACACTCGAGTATGTCTGCAAGTGTTGTGTTACCAACATATTAGTCATGATAATGAACAGTAGCCCAATTATTGTTGTTCGGTGTAATGGCCATGTAGCAATAAAGAGAGCCAGGCAATGGGTCTGTGATCTTGTCTGTGATCTTAATTGGTAGGATTGGCTGAGTCCCCTGCTGCCGAGCACAGGGGGAGACTGCACATGACACACTAATACATTTATGCAACGAAGAAGATCCCCATCAATTTCACTTATGTTATGTTTATCATTCTCCTAAGGCTGTAATGATACATGATGGGAAATGCAAGGCTGAGTATTACTGCGATTGTGTAAAAATAAACTTTCCTGTGTCAGACACACGGCTTAGACTGTGATCATGTCTTTGGAAAACACCCTACAGTTTTCACATTGTCCTGGACACAGAAATTTCCAGTAACCACAGTGCAACATTTCAAAATGAAGGACAAAACATGAGTGTTTCATGTGTCTTGACAGCAGCAGCAGAACGGAGAACTTAGTTGATGACTCACTGTGTGGATTGTTTCCCTGATTACCCAGAGGGCAAACTCAGGGAATTTTTT
Organism: Centropristis striata; assembly: GCF_030273125.1. NCBI lineage: Eukaryota > Metazoa > Chordata > Actinopteri > Perciformes > Serranidae > Centropristis > Centropristis striata. The sequence continues at coordinate 19,760,341 of NC_081522.1, forward strand.
GTATGTTTCATTCACATTTTTCCTTATGCCAAGTTCAAACAAAGACGCTGGAGCCAGCAGTGGTTTTTCTACAGAGCCGGATATGTCATGTGTTTGCTTTGATGAGGTCATGGCATGAATCATTGTTTGCTTTAAAGATCCTACTGTTTGACATAGACACACACTCACAAACTGTATGTAGTTTTAGACATAACCCACTACACCATGAGGAAAGAGTAATATTTACGTTAAAAACTTGTTTTTAGTGCAGGATGTAAATGGAGAGGATGATTCATAGATAATTTGCAGATATGAAATGTGGCTTTCATTGTATGCAAAGTGAGGAGGATGACACTGTATAACCGGATCTACAGCATGCATGTGCTCTTTGTAGACAACTATTTAGTCTGTGTGTGACAGAGACAGACAGAGAAATTGTGTATGTAAATGTTTACAGGCATTACTTGCATCTGAATGTGTAACAGTGTGTGTGGCCTGGTGTGTTTGTATATGAGTGTTTGTTAAACGTCCCCTATATTCAGTGGTGTGAGGGTGTGAGCAGATCAGGTGACCACATCTCTGAAATGATCAGTGATGACCTCACACTGCACATGCACAGAGGCATCGGGGACTTTCAACACCCTGCCACATCTTCACATCCTTGTCTCAAACACACACACACACACACACACACACGCACACAAGGTTTGATACTGTACTGTAGTGGCAATTTTGTCCGAAAATAATAACAAAATTAAACTTAAAACAAACGTAATCAAAATGCCACTGATGCACCATGAGCGTGTGGTGTACGCAGGCAAAGAAGGTGATGATTGTTAGTTCCAAAGGTTTATTTTATCCATTGCGAGCAAGCAAACAAAAAGAACAAAGAAACATGGCTCCTGCTGCCTCTCTTCGCGCTGGTAAAAAAACATTGGCCCACCCCGGTGCATGACGGCCCTCTGCCCACACTCCTACCTATATAACATCAGGCGCCCATGGTGCCAAACCAAATTCCATAACACACAAAATATAATATGTAAATTAAATATGCTAAACAATAATGATGATTAAACTAAACAATTAACTAGCAAACCCAAAATATTATCAAAATAAACAAACGTCTAGAATAATCAAACAATACTCATTGTTAATAATAAACTAAACAGACAACTAAATACTAACAAGAACTAAATAGCTCCAACATGTACATTTAAGGACTTTTCAACATTACTCAGTGACTTGGAAACATCATCCATTTTTAACTTTTTTAAATTGTATTTTTAACAGTGGATTTGCTTGAACTTTTAATATAATTCAATGTATAAATTATTTTAAAAATACATAAAAAAATAGATGGATGAATAAAATGTTAAATAAATAAATGCATACATTTAAATATATACATGATAAATAAATATAAGTTTGATCACAATAAATCAAATCTACCATGTTGTAATATTATATTTAATACATGAAAAATCAAAATAAATTAGACCAAAATAAATTAGAACAAATATGCCTGGAATTCCCTGCGTAGCCTGCTGCCCCTGCGCTCCGGCCCCGGATAAGCAGACGAGAATGGATGGATGGATGGATGGATGGATGGATGGATGGATGTTGTAGTGCACAACCACAACCTACTGAACACTCCTAAACCTATATTAAAGTTTTCGGTAAACTATATTCAACATATTCTAGTCAGTAACTCCACTTCAGTGCACTGGATTTATAACACAAATCACAATGAGAGCATCACAATAACACTTTTATGTCAATTAACTTGTTTTCATAATCAATTGGAGTATTCGCCAAGCCCTATTGCAACCAGTCCCTTACCCTTGAAAAAGTAAAAATAATGTTAATCCAGACTTGTTCCCTCAACCCTACTGTGTAGTTTGTGGTCATAGGGATAGTACAGTGACACACACACATCACACCTATACAGGCATACATGGAAGTGGCAGCTGCCAGTGCCAGTCAATGACATCATCTGGCCCTGAGGGGGATCTTTACAGCAGCGAGTGTATGTCACACCCTGTGTGGCGGAGACTTAAACTGACAGATCAACTGCAAGCAGAGGTCACTGGCTGTTACAGCAGGTCTTGTGTTAGTATGTAATGTAGTGTCAGGTGTTGTATGTGTTCAGTCATTAAGCCAGTTTGTGGCTACATTAACATAATAAAACTTGTGAAAATGTTTCTCTATATTAATTATTGAATAGAAGAGTGGATTGTACAGTATTTTTTGCCATTGACGAATCAATATAAGAGCTGGTTCTTGCACACAGTGCCATCTTGTGCCCTTGTTAAACAGCATTTTGACATCAAAATGTACAGTGTATTTTATTCTCCTGTGTCTACTCTTAGGCTTCACATAGCACATTAAACGCTGTTAGTTAAAGAGAGTTCTACTGCAGTCGACTTGTTTCTTTGTGGGACATCCCAGAGAGGACGCATATTGCACTTCAGGAATGTGGGGCCATTTTTAGACTGTTTGTGCTGATGTTGTGTCACAGGCCAGTTCACACACAAACACACATACTGTCCCGCTCAGCACTGACCTTGTCACTGGTCAGTAGCACTGCTGAGGTCAGGGGAAACCATGTTTCACTTTCTTGCACAAGCACTTACCGTACGCCGGGGCTGTGTTCCCACAATTCCAAAGATATCTTTTGTTGCCACTCGTCATCTATGTTTCATGGTGCGTGTGTGTGTGTGTGTGTGTGTGTGTGTGTGTGTAGACTGTTTTTATAGAGGATCACTGACAGTAAGGCCAAGCCTTGACTCGCAGCCTTCTGTCAAACCTTGTTTTTCTCCCACTCCTTTTATATTTTATAACACAAGGTCAGTAAGAAACATGCAGAGACTTCTGTCTCTTTCCCAACACCTTCATTCTTTTTCTTTTACACCCACATTTTCTCTATTGTCTTTGTCTTTATCTTACACAAGAGTACACACTTGTCCTACTGGCTGTCTTCAGTTCTGTCTCCTAACTTCCCTTGCAATCCTTTTCTCTCTTCTCCTGCTGTCTCCCTCTGCAGACAATGTGGAAAAAAACATCTCCCCCTGTGACAAATTCTTATTTCTGTCCTGCTATGATGCCAGCCTTCAGATCCTTTAGAGAAAGCTAGGGTGCTGCAGCTTTTGGTCTCCCAGTGCCACCTTCTGTCCCTCGCTGCACCCCCCCTCCCTTTTATCTCTCACTGTACAGCTGATCATGCCCCGTTACTTAACATTTCCTCTGATCACCTTCATGGGCTTCCTTTCACCCTTCTTTCCTCCTGGTTTTCCCCCCACTCTGTCTGCATGCCCCCTCCTTTTTCCTCCTCTCTCTGCCAGCGGCATTCCTTGTTTACCTGCAGTGTGCATGCACCAGAGCACCCGGGCCAGCACAGTAGTAATAGTGATGCTGTAGCACTGCAGAGGGATGAGAAATCTCTACTACTGCTGCAGTCTGACAGCCTGCCCCATGCTCCCTCGGGTCATTGACCTCTAACACTGCAGCAAACTCCATGCTTTTCATATAGTGAGCTGGAAGTGTAGCTTTGCGTCATATAAGTAGCATCTAAAGTGTAGTCGATATCATAGTATTTTTACTATCATTCACACACCTCTATTCCATATAGAGGGTTTTTTCCACACTGGCAGGGAGCACTTTCATATGGGATGAGTGCAGATGTAATTTTATCCTCATAGATAAACAATGAATGAATCCTCCACCTTTACTGAAAGATTAAATAAGTAACTGTTAAGTCTGTCCATTCATACTTAACTGTTCCTCTTTTTTACAACATGACATCATTATAAACTCCAACAATCTCAACAAAACTTGTTTCACTGATAACACAGTGCATCTCATATAATTTAAGTTATGAAATCATTATGCAGGGATAACCCACTTCTTTTTTTTTGTTTTAGCCCTGAATGTGAAACATTTGCACAGTGTAGCTGAAAACCAAGCCTGTTGAGTATGCTGTACAGTGTGTGTGTGTGTGTGTGTGTGTATTTGTGCTGTGCATGTATGTATAGTTAAAGGCCAATAATCCTCAGGCGTTAAGAATAGGCTCCCAAATTAGATCTGATCCCATTAGGATTATTGGCCAAAATTATCCAGGGCTAGTAAAGATGGAGGGAGTAGGGGACTTAAAACAAAAAATAGAAGCATTAAGATGGGAAAATAACAAATAAATGAGTGCTACAGTATTTGTTTATTTATTTTTTTATTTTGGTAGTTTTGGCCCTCCATAGCTAGCAGCCACAAGGCTGTTAAGTGTATATATATTTATATGTGAGCATTTTCTGGGCTCGATTCTGCCGCAGGTCATCTGTGTATTATTCTGAGGGATATAAAGTACCTTTATTATATAGTCGACAGTAGAGAATTGACAGGAAACGAGGGGATAGAGAGATGGGGAATGGCATGTAATAAAGTTGATTAGCCAGACTCAAACCAGGAACATTTCATTTTATGATCTGCGCCTTAACCCCTCGACCCTCAGGCTGCCTTGACAGACATCAATCTAAACCGGGAACAGAGAAATCTTTAGTGGTAACCTCTATATATATCATAACCTCTTAAAGCCAAGAAAGCAAATTGTTGGTAGTCATTCACAATCGATACTACAGATCGGGCTTACTTCCTGCTTTTCATGCCTTTATGTCAGTATTGTTTCTGGATGCAGACATGCAGAGCTAAGCCAGCTTTTACTGGACCAGAGTTAGTTGTAACCAGTCTTCAGGCTGACCTTGTCCTGTCTAAATCACCTGCATGGCTGTCCGCCCAGTCGCTGTGCCACAGCTGCTCTGTAAGCAGAAACATAATCAGGCACACACTATGTAGCTGTCCTGTGTATACCATGAGCTGTCATCATTAGTGTGCCTGTCAGCATACAGAGAGCAAGGAGGGGATGGTGGGCCATGCTTAGAGAAAGTGCAGTTTTGCCTGGAAGCTAGCAGCTATTCAATGACACAAGTATTGTGCACTGTATGTAAAGGTAAACAAAGAAACACAGCGGGTTGTCCTGTCTCATCTTATCCCTCTCCATCTTCTGCTTCTGCCTCACTTTCTTCTTCTTTCCCCTCTTCCTCCTGCATCTTTCCTCACCTCATCTCCATCTCTTCCTGCCCTACTACTCCACTACCCCCACCTTCTTCATCCCTCCCTTCCACTCGTCCTACTTCCTCCTCCCTCTCTCCTCTCCTGTCCAGTGGTCTTTCAATGATGCAGTGATTCATAGCTGCAGTAGGCGCTGCCTGATGGTCATGTGACCAAAGCCTGCCTGACAACATGGGGAACAACACAGCCTGGCTGGTGTGTGCGCAGGCACATGCTCACACTCTCTCATTCAAACACACACACACACACACACACTCTATCACACTGGCGCATGCTCATATCTTCTCACAATCTGATATGAACAACATCACACTGATGCATTGATGGATGCCCACACCCTTCACAGCATAGCCAGCTTTTATGATTTCACTGATATTCCCTCCCATTATGACAAACAGACCTCTCAGCAGTATCTGCACAGTAAATTTTACCGTCACGGCTGCACAGTGCAACACTCAGCAGCACTAATGTATTATTCATAATCCTATGCTTTATCTTCATAACTTACTCCGACATCACCTGTAGTTCATCCTGCTTACTGTTGCAGTCACTGGCACCCATAAAGCCAGTGTTTATTGTCCCAGTGGTGTGTTTGTGCGTTCATTTTCTTTTCCTTATTGCTGCTTCCTGGTGAACATTAGGGCAACTCTCAGTGTCGCACAGTTGCAGGTTTGAACTCTGCCAGCTCCTTGAACCCCAGCATACATTCATTTATTTTTACAGTTGGCCTCATGCAGGAAGGGAAATTGATTTTCTCCTTTTTTGTTTTTCAAATCCACAATTTGATGAGAATTTTTTTTTTTTTTTTTAATGGAAATGGATTTCTGGGATTCACCAGTGTTTGCTTATTCTTGGTCTTCTCGGGTGGTCAAGTGCACTCTTGCCAAGATAACAATAAAACATCTTGTTCAGATAATACAGTGTTATATAAATGTAATATAAATATAAATTCAACACATGCTTTGGGTGGTTAAGAACGTTTGGTACATCTGGAGCTGACGTCTCTTATTTTATCTCAACAGAAAATATGAGAGAACTTTAAGAGAATGTTACTGCATGACGTCCATTGTCCAGTAGCAATGAACTGCTTTGCTCAGCCAAGAAGGAATACTTCTTAGTTCTCTTTTTAAGGATCAGTCAGTCTGATAAAATATGTGTTCAATATACAAACTGACTCGCGTTCTCAGTTACACTGTCCGGTTTAGATTCTTCTAATTCCAGTCATATTAACTATCTCTGTCTTCCTCATTGGCACTGGATGCTCTACATACTTTCCACAATAGCGCTGAAAAATAACTCTCCTCTCTTCCTCGTTGTTTATCCTTTGTGCAGGTGGAGCTTGGCAGGAAGCAGGAAGTGGTGGTTTATGACCAGAGTTCCAAAGAGGCGGGGCATCTGTCCAAAGACGGCTTCGTGCAGATTCTCATGGGGAAGTTGGAGGGCACCTTCCACAAAGTCTCCCTGCTCACTGGTACGGGAGAGTGTGTGGAGCATGAGTGTGTTTGTTTTTATTTTTCATGTAAACAGAAGACATGTTTCTTCATCCAGAATGGACATTTTTCCATTTATAACCCATTCTCTATTGTACAGGCAGGTGTGTCTCTCCTCACCCTGCTGTCTGATTTGTGTGTAGTTGATTGTAATTCCACAGTTTGGTCAGCAGATGTCACTGATGAGCACAACACAAAGTGTTCATCTCCTGACATTATACTGGTTGTTCCTCATTTCTTAACGGGCAGTAATCACAGTTTCACAGGTTCACAGGTATGTATGGAGATAAAAATGAGAGGAGGAAGTATAAAAGCCCCGGATACAAAGCCTCTCTGATGACTCTTTGATGTATAAGCTTCCCCGGAGTCGTTCTCTTACCCAGCATCACTAAAATAAAGCTGAAGCTTAACTTCAATCCACTGGCCTTATTTACCATAGTTATTATCCTGTCATAGTGTCCACTAAGCACACTAAGACTTATAATTGAGCCCCAGCAAGACTGTTAATAGCCTTGTTGAGTTAATAACATCTCGACTGTGGTGGCTGCAGCTTTTTAAGGGACGACATTACGCACACATCCACCAGCAGAGGCTTATGAGTCCGTCCCAAATGTGTCAGTGCAGAATGGGGAGTGTAATCTGCCTCAGTCAGGATTGGAAATGAGACGGCAGAGGCATGCTGCTCGGGCAAATCTCTGCTCTCTTCCCTGCATCCCCACATCCCCCATTCTTCTCCTCCTCTCAGTTATCTTCCTCCACTGAGAGATTAACGCTTTTTCATGAGTCATTCATAGATGTCGAGGATTGCCTCAAAGCACCCGGGCTCCACAATTAGTCACAGGGATGTACTGAGCACATGCTTAGGCGAAGCACACCACATATACCGTGTGCACAGACAACCATATTCGACATCTCTCTCTCTCACAGACACACACGCACACACACACACACACACACAAAGATTGTCTCTAAAAGACAGGATTTTTCTCCTCAGCTTTTTGATCAGACATCATACCCATCTTAATGAAAGACCCCTCGTCAGCGATTCCCTCCTCTTTCTCTTTATCAGTCTCCTCAGCTCACAGCCAGTCAGGAGAAAAAAAAAGAGGAATCACACTTCTTCCATTTCTGTCCCCGCTTTTCTGCTGTTTCCACGACAACAGTGGCAGAGAATATTCCCCAGAAGGACTCAGCCAATGGCATTGGCTGTTGTTTGGGTGGTTGTATTATTGGGGTCAGTGGAGCTAGCAGCCTGTGTCTGTGCATACTTGATGTTTACGTGTGTACGTGTATGTGGGCGGGCAGATGCAGAGGGAGGCATCACATGTACACGTATGCAGGCTTGCATGCATGCATTTGTGCATGATAACGTGATGATGAGTGCTGCAGGATGTGTTTGCGTGTCAGAGTTTTCATGAGAGAGATGGCGTGAGAGACGAGAAGGGGAAATGGTTGCCAGGGAATTTTTAAAGCTTTTGAACAATGCTTCTTAAATCAATTTAATTAACGAGGCATGATGCTAATAAGAAAATATACGGAAAAGACTATTTAAATCATGGCTTTTAGTTCTTTGTGCAGCCTTTGTTTTACAATCAACAAAAGCAAGGAGCCTGTGGTCTAAAAGGGTGTATGTCTTTCTATTTGGGGTACAAAGAATTTGTGAACTCAGCTTTTGATGCAGTGGCACAAAGTGTGAGTGAACAAACTGGACTCTGCACACACCAGCCTCTAGCATGCAGTGATAGTATTGATAGTAGATAGCTGGTATGAAAATAGACCTTTTCTTTGTAAATTGAACAGATTTTTAGTTTAAGACTAATAGTCAAACAAAGACGTCACTGTGCATTCTTGAAAATTTTGACAGGCAGGTTTGACTATTTTCTGACATTTATAGGCTAAAAATAATGGATACATTAATGAAAAATAAAGGTTATTATTTTTTGAAGCTCTTCTTTTTTTTCTTCCCATTCCTGGCCTTTGATTGGCTCTCACATTCTTTCAGACTGAAGTTACTATAAAATTGCAAACAGTAATCCTGTTCTCTCTCTTCCCTCCATTCCCGGCCCTCTTTCTCCCCCACCTCCCTTTCCTTCACTTCTCCCCTGCCCCTCTACTGAACCTCAGATTTATGATGCTAATAATTCCTGTGATGACTTCATATCTGACTGACTTATTTTCCGCCTTGCGTATGCGGACCACACAGGCACACGTACAGTACACACCGTAACATTGCTGCAAATCAAGTGAGTGTTAATGTGGGTGGGAGGGGATAGGAATGAGGGTCAGATAGAGAGATGAAAAGAAAAAAGAATCCATAAATGGGATGGACAGGGTGAATAAAAGAATAATTACTTCGCTTGCTGTCTGGGGGGAGGAGGATTTTCTGCCTTAACTGTTACTTATGCTGAAGCTTGCCAAAGGGAGATTAGGCCACAATCTTGCAGAAACATTAATTTCTGTTTTTCATATTGTAAAGCTAAATTTTAATGACTTAAGCTTTCCATAAAGCAGAATTTGCTGCAGAAAATATGGGAGATTGGCAGATAATCTGCTTGAATGGCATGTTACACAACCTTAATGCATGTAGTGGGAACGTATTGATCCAAAAACAATCGGTGACACCTCTTAGGTTTCACTCATTCACTAAATAATCAATAACACAGGCTCAGAAATCTCACCGCTTGTGGATGATGTCATGGAGCAAGCCATGTCCCAATAGGGCCATTGTTTTTGTGAATGAGACAAGTGAAATGGTTAGCAAATTATCCTCCCCCTGTGTTTAGTTTGATATATATATTCACACAGGATGTGGCAACGTGGTAGCTGGAAAAAATGTATGTGTGCACATCCACATGAATGCATGTGTTTGTATGCTGGTGTACGAGCACATTATTACTTCATCGACTGTGTGAAAGTGTTTGTGAGAAACATATCTCTCAGAGAACGGCAGTATTTTTACCACAGCAATGATCTCACCCAGTTGGAGCTCAGGCTGATGTGTCTTGCCTTTTTCAGAGTTCTGACTTTGTGTATGTGTCTGTGTGTATTTGTGTGTGTGTGTGTTTTGTGTAGAGGAGGAGAACATCGCTTGGTTGGAGCCAGCTGCCTCCCCAGTGGGTCTAAAGTTTGCGTGTTTCCCACCAATCTGCAGCACACAGCCAAACCAAAGACAACAGTGCCTGCTAGTGTGTAGCTAGGTGGTGTGTCAGCTGATGCCAACTGCGTAGCTGTGTCATGCGTCACACTGGCTCTGATGTAGGCCTGCCAGGGTGAAATGTTTTGATGTTTGGCATCTGAACCTCATGTTCCAGTTTTAGCAGAAGATGCTGTAGAGACAGAATACAAAGAGTGTTAAAAAGGCACAAGAGAGAGAGAGAAAGGAAGTGTTGAATATGCACCCATGTTCTGCAGATGAAAAGAGAGCTGGATAATGGTTTCAAGAGAATGGGAGGTGGTGATAAAAATGACAATTTGTTTTATTCATAGCACATGTTTTGCTGAAATACTGAAACTGGCTAGTGGAAATGAGTACAACAGCAAAACGAAGAAGAAAAGCAAAAAAAAAAAAGAGATTATAGCAGGGGCTGACAGGAAGTAGAGAGCTTCATGGAAGAGGAAATGAAGGTGTAGAGATGGCTGCAGGTTAAAAGGTATGTATATCATCAATCTAGTGTGTGTGCGTGTGCATGTGTGTGTGTGTAGTTTGCAGATGTGCAAGACTGCTCCTAATCTTCCCTAGCGCCATCTGCCAGTGTTTTTCGCAGGATTACTAAATCGTCACACGACTGGGTCAAAGAGAGAGAGTGAAAGGAGAGAAAAGGGCTGCACAAGAAAAGGAGAGAGAGATGAGGCATGACAAGCCTGTGCAGATGTGTCGAGATTCTCTGCACCGAGGGGACTCGCAAGGCCAAATGAAACGGACCGCAACCTTGATTAAAATTACAGATTGATGGGATGATTTCCTGCTTTTTCCTGCTCGTTTATTTTTTTCATACTTATATACTAAATGTATAGTTCTCAACGAGATTAATTGATAATGAATATGATTCTTAGTTTCACAGCCAGCTGCTCACCAGTAAAGGTGATATGTCCACTAGATAAAATCCAAACAGACAGGTATGTAGATGTGACCTCTCACCTCCACCAGTCGTGTATCTAAACAGGCTTGGTGACATTTGAGCTGTGTCACATTCCATACTGCCTACCAACAAAGTCCAACCAGGTTTTGAATGTGTAGTGCTTTTACTCCGACTTGGGAAAAGTGTAGATTCGATTTTTGTTATCTGAACAGTGATGACACAGGAAACAAAAATAAAGTATCAAATCTGTAAGTTTGATTTGCAGTATTTTTTTTACAATTTGATTGATAAACCATTCTGGTATAACTAAAAAGCAGTACACTAAGATGATTTATATATGGGACGTACTGTATAATTAGCATGTTGTATGTAACTGGGACGCAGTTTTTGTTTTTAAAGGTTAGCATGCTGACTCCCACGCTGTCAGCCTGCCAGCTCAATGCAAAAGCACACAGGACGAGACACGGCGATGACATGCTGATGAGAGGTATTAGGAGATGAAAGGTGCCTCTCTCTCATTTTCTTTCGCTCGCTCTCTCTTTCTCTCAGAAACACACACAGGAGCTGCTGTGTACCCTGGGGCTTTGATGAGATCAGGTTAGGGTGTGACTGCACCGACAGAGGTACAAAGGTCAACTCAGTTATGTGTCATTCTTCTGTGCTGTTATACAACTGCAGGGCGGCGGCCCCTCTGTGTGTGTGTGTGTGTGTGTGTGTGTGTGTGTGTGTGTGTGTGTGTCTGTGTGTGTGTGTGCGTGTGTGTGTGTGTGTGTGCGTGTGCGTGCGTGTGTGTGCATCAGAGAGAAGCTGAAGAAGTGAGGTAATCGTGGGAGGCCAAATCTCACAATGCAAGCGTTCACAGAGACATTCCAATGAGCTACATAAGGAGGTCTGTTTGTGTCAGTGTGTATGTGTTTTTGTGTGTCTGTGCGCATGTCTGCATGAATATGTGCATATGAAGTAGTGCATGCACGCGCATGAGGCAATGTTTGAGAGTGCATGTGTGAGAAAAAGAAAAAGACAAAACAGAAGGAGGAGAGCCGTTGAGGAGATGAGGTAATACTCCTCATTTCATCCTGAATGTGTGTGTGTGTCTTCGTGTAGGTCTAGTGTGTGTGTGTGTGTGTGTGTGTGTGTGTGTGTGTGAGTGGGTGCAAGTGTTCAATTGGCTACATTTATGTGCACTCGTGTGTGTGCATGTGTTGTCATTCAGAGTGTGTGTGGTCGGAGAGCTCATTCAGTGAGACAGGCCGTCATGCTGACCTGTGCTGTGTTCGTCAGCCTCTGCAGAAAGTCTCGCTTTATGGTTTCTTCTCCTCCCTCTGGAGCCAAGCAGAAAGTCACACACACATGCACATACGTACATGCACGCACACCTGCAGAATTATAAGTGCAAGTGTGTGCGGGATGCCCCCTAAAATCACATATTTTATGTGATGAGAAATTGCCAAATTCTTTAACGTTCTTACAGAAAGTGCATCCTCTCTAGTTGCTGCCATCAGCGCCACCTCAAGTCCTTTTATGGCTAGACAGGCACATAAATTGTCGTTGGTACCTGTGTGATGGAGATCAGGTTGAGATGATCAATGAGTGACGGTTATTTCCCACTCTGAGCCTCTGGGTGTGTTGTGATTGGCCACAGTGCAGGTCAGAAAGGTTGCACATTAATTGTGTATGTGCCTGAGGTCCATGTTCATGCTCTGGCCACCTTCTTCATCATCCCCCTCCTTAACCTCCCAACCTGCCCTCTCTGCACCTCCTTGCTCCTTTCTTCCCCCCTCTGCCTCCCCCTCCATCTGACCCCTCTCCATTACGCCGTGGGGAGCTCCAGCAGATCAATGATTTCATTGAGAAGGAGCCAGCGGTGCCATTAGGAGGTGAGCTCACCTTCCCTGGGGAGATCTGACGCATTATTCTCAATGACCTCGCCTTCCTCTTCATCCCTCCTTCAGCCCCTTTACCTTCCCCCCTGTTTCTTCCTCTCTTTCCACTCCTCCTCCTCCTCCCTCTCTCCTCTCTTCTGTTTCACGGTGCTGAGAACAGAGCTCTATTTTTAGTTCCAGACTCCTGCGGTCGTCACATCTGGCGCCAGTGGCCTCGGTGCTCTCACCCTGGCCTGTAGATACACAAACACACAAGGACACACACACACACCAGCCCCGCCCCAGCCAGCACCAAGAGAGCACAAAGGTCAAAGTAAATGGCCTACAAAAATATCTATGACATCACCTCACTGCTCTGTGGAGTGTTACAGACTTTGAGAAGGTACGGTGAGAAGCACGGTAGCACAATGCTCTGTGTTCTGCAAACAGTCACTCCGCAGGTATGTAATTACCTGCTTTTTTAGGCTCACACCTTGACGAGGGATTGTGCAAATGCTTCATACGCACACACTCCTGCAAGCGAGCAAATGCATGCACATATGGACAGACTCACACACATATAATATGGTAACAGGGCCCAGAGGAGGCCTGAACCGAGTTGAGTTTTATGTAACAATGTTCTGTTTCTGCCAGTGTTCTCACCCCCTCCCTCGTCTGTCTCATTGGCCTCACATGATGAGCTTGATGTCATTTTCCCCTTCTTTCCCTCAAAACCGGAGAACAAAAACAGGCCAGCGTGTGTGTGTGTGTGTGTGTGTGTGTGTGTGTGTGTGTGTGTGTCTGTGTGTGTGTGTCTGTGTGTGTGTATCTGCATGCACAGTGAGATGTGTGTGTGTTTATGCCTCTGTGTGTGTGTGTGTGTGTGTGTGTGTTTATGTGAGCCGTTGCCAAATGTTTCCACCATGACGTGATCTCGCTGCTCTGCTTGCCTCCTGCTCCTCTTCCCCTTTTCCTCCATCACTCAGAGTCCCTCGCTGGCTCGGAGGGGCCACACACACACACACACACACACACACACAAAGACGATGCACACACAAGGGAAACACAATCATACATATACACTTTAGCATGCAAAGAAAAAGAAAGACATTTTTTCCCAGATGCACGCATAGGAGATATGCATGAATGCCAAGCAGTGCGGATAAAGATTCGAGCTGAAGACGTCGGTGCACACACACACACACACACACACACAACATTTAAGCTTAGATGTTTTCCTAAAAGCCAAGTGACTAACATTTCTTTGCATCTCTTACAGTATTATATGCATCCCAAATGAAAAACATGTACTATTAGGTCCTCAAACAAAAAATTTAGCCATTATTAAAATTACAGACTTATAAAGAGAATGAAAATACTTGTAAAGAGAATGAAAATAAGACATGCATACTAACCTTTGCTTTCTTTTCTTACAATTTGTTTATTTTCCTACAAAGCAAAGCTTGTGGAAGCTCCTGTGGGACAGAGATTGTACCACAGTGCCCTAAATACTTCTACCATACTTGTTTAAGCTGCTTTGTATATACAGTCCATTCACAGTGCATACCGTCTGGCTGCATTTGAAATCTATCTAGAAGCCTTTCAAACGTCCCAACCCGCCCCCTGTCGTGCATTCATCCAGCATGGAATAAAAATAGTTTGTTTAAACTGTTACCTAGGCAGTGTCAACACATCAGGTCAACAGGAGCTGAAGTTGAACAGCGTGCTAACCCAAGCCGCTTTCTCCGTGCTACGCCCCCATCAGCACCTCATAACTCGAACCCCACCATGAATTTAGGCCAAGTGCTGTGTAGTTCGGTTGCTGTGCCATCAGTTTACCACTGCAGCATTTATCCTGATGACTCTGACACACATGTGGAGTGGAAATTTCCAAGGGAAGAAGAGACGGGAAAGGAGTAGCTAAAAATTTTGCTAGTTTATCCTACTCAGAGGCTGGCCTGCATCCACCAGATTCCATTCATGCTCGGACTGCCCACTGCCGCTCCTGTCATAGCGTCATTCCCTGGAACAATGGTGGATTCCTGTTTATCACCATGCCGTCTTGATGCTTTGAAGCTGTTATCTCTGGCATACCGCAGCGCTGCTTCCTTATTTATCAAATTGGTTGCCATGTTTTTTTTCAGCTGTTTTAATCAGATTTAGACTGCACCTTCGCCATGTGGATGAAGTTTTATTCCTTGGCAGCCTTCTGAAGTGTGTTACAGTATGAGACAATCTATTTTAATGTGCAGTTTGCTAATAATTTTCCAAAAAAAGACAGGGGGATTTTCACTGTTGCCTGTTGCAGAGCAGAGAGTTCAAATCCTAGGCGGTTTAACACTTTTCCTGGTATGTACATAGACTTGTAACAGAGGTCTTATTACGGTAAATTCATGCTGACCACACACAAACTTTTGGGCTGAACCTCTGGGGCTGCTGCTGCTTCCTGATAAAGGCGGGAGATTTTTCCATTGCTACAGCAACAGGCTAATTTTAGAATTCCATGCAAGCCTACAGCCCCAGATTGAGGAATGCAGCAGTTTGTGATCATTCCATGTCCTCCTGATATCCCCCACCCCCACCCGGCACACACATAAACACAAACAGAGTCACATGCAAACACATACACACACATGAAGAGATGAAGGCAGCCCACAGAGAGGCCACTTCTCTTTCTGTTGTGTAACTATTTCCTGTTTCTGATAAAGTGACATCAGGGCTCCCTGAGGTGAAAGAGGGAGACGCCTTGGGAAACTCAGCATGTATGTATACTAATGTGTTTGTGTATCTGTGCTTTAACAGTGTCTTTTGATTAAGGAAAAACAGAGTCCCAGCTTCCACTTTAAAAATAATTTTAAAGGCACCATCAAGGCGTTGTCAGGGCGCACACAGAAAAAGCTTGCCCAGTTCCTCTCACGGCATCGCGTCATTCCTTCTCTATTGTTCTTCTATAGCTGGTGGAGTGATGTCACTGCAACATTGTGGATGTGACACAATCACACACATAGTCTCCAGGGCCTGTAATGGCAGGAAAAGCCAACCCTGACCGCGGGTGTTGCGATAGCCGCTGTCACCATGTCCTGTACGCCCAAATGCAGTCTCCAGGGTGTGATGCCTTACTTCAGCTGCATGTCTGTGGGTGAGAGGGTACTTCTGAATGACTAAAAGTTCAGTAATGTGTTCCCCTTTCTCTTTGCACCACTTTATGTTCCATAAGCTTGAGTTAATTTCTTTCAGTTTTATCTCACTGGAACATCAGGAGAAATATTTAATTTCCATTTGTGTTTGGAAAGGAATAATTTGAAAATTATTTTTTCCTCAAGCAAGCAAGTTTTTAAGGTCAGCGGAAAAACTGGGACTCACATTTTTTCTGCATTTCACGCCTCTCATCGCATGAGTCATGCAGCATGTGCTGAGATGTGTATGAGATAATTGGAGTTGTTGTGTAAAAGAGTATTGGGGGGGGGGGACTGATCATACCTGGCACAGACAGAGAAACACCCTGGTACAGTCTGAGGCTGTGAGCTAATTATGAGACAGGTAGACAAGATACTGGTAGACACTGAGTAGTGTGCGTGTGTGTGTGTGTGTGTGTGTGTGTGTGTGTTGCCAACAGAGGACCAGATGGCTTGGCTCCTAGGACAGTGTGTCTGTCAGCTTACCTGCTGCGCTGATAGGAGCTAACTAACACTGAACTCATCTGAGACCTGCCTGTCAGTCTGCATGTAGCAGCAGTACAAACTCATTAAAAACAAACTGATCGGCTGTCAGCTCCTCTCTGTCGGAGAGGCTCAGTTATTACCCTGTGACCACGTGTGCGTGTGTGTGTCAGACATGCGAGAGACAGTAAGAGAGAGAGCTGAGGTGTGTTTTCAGTGTGTTATTGCCTTCAAGAGCTGCAAGGAAACCCTGTGCATCCCGGCTCATGCCATTAGCATTTAGAATGAAATAACCATCCGTTATGCTCAAATGAACCTGTGTAGACAAACTCACCTCTGGGGAAATTAAACGAAAGCAGGGCGAACACACACACACACACACACACACACACACACACACACACACACACATCATCTTCATCTTTTCATTCCTGCAGACTGATGTGCTTTCTCATATTTACCCTTTATTCTCACACTCACACACATGCATTACTCATCTATGCACCACTTTAGAAAACAGCTGTGAACCTTCTCACTCTCAGGCTAAATTTAACATTCACTTTATGCACTCACATTTTTACACAAAGTGAATGCACAGGGCTTTATATACATGCAAACATACTGTAAGCACATGCCTGCGGTGGCCAGCAGCATTTCAAATTGAGCCTTAACAGCCCCCCTTTTTCCCCACGCACACACACCGCTGAGCATCTCCAACTGGGATTTTTAAGTAGTTCATCTGGTTTATGAGGGCCCGTCTGGTCCTGAAAGCCCCCCTTGGTGTGTTTGATAGCTTACCCTCTTCTCTTTCTTTGTGTGTGTATGTCTTTGTATATGTATTTCAGTGTGTATAGTACCCGTGTGCTTAAACTAATTTCTTGCCAGTGCGATAGATTTACTGCTGCAGTAGCTCCGGGTGCTGAGCTCCTAGGGGGTTAAGTTGTTTGGAGGGCAGGGGGTCTTCTGCATGACTGATGCGTGCTGGCCTCCCCCCAGGCTACACAGATAAAGATGAAACTACGGCATGCATGAGCACACACACATGACCGAGTAGTGCTGTCTTGATCGCATACACTCCGCATCCCGCCTTTGCTTTATGTCTAAGAGGCACTTATCTCCCTCTCATCTTTGCCTCCTCGACCTTTCTTCATGACATCATCAGCTCCCTTTATCTGTCTGAAAACAGAAGCATGGGAGTTCACATACACACATATACATACAATTATCAAATGCTTGATATCGTTCACTTTTTTAAAAAAAATCTGTATAGTACAAAGCCAAAAAAATATGTCTTTCAGTTTATGTCGCATTTCCACTGCATTGTACGGCACCACTCTATTGAACTTAAGTCGATATTTTTTTTGTTTTCTATAAGCAGTCGTTGAGTCCACCATGCTGTGGAAATTATACGTTAGTTTGGGTAATATACATGTAATTTAGCTGAGAGGGTTTCCTCATTTGTCTAAATAATTGTTTTTTCTTAAGTTTGAAAAGTTTCCCAATTTAGACCAGATTAGTCTAATCTAATTGATGAATAAATTAACCAGCCTTAAAATCAGTCAAGGCTTTCAACTGCACTTTTTGACACACACACACACACACACACACACACACACACACACACACCATTACCCATCGCTCCGATAATGTGCCCCTGCAACATGACTACATCATTTCAGCTACCATCTCCCTATGGATTTAAACACCCCCCAATTACTTCCAGCACCCCCAGCTACCTAAGCTCACCCCCCTCTGCTCCAGCACCTCCTCCACCCTCAATTGCTCCATCCCTCTATCCATCCTCCCCTGGTGACTACCTCACCCCCCAGGCATGGCAGCTGTGTCCTCCTGTAGGCATTACATCACTGCAAGAGCAGCCTTGTTACTGATCCCCTGACAACCAGCACTATCAACACACACACCAATACACATACACACACACACACACACACACACACACACACACGTACATACACGCACGCGCACCCACACATATACATACTTATGCATGCACACACACACACACTCTTGTGCACATATGTTTGTGTTTACGCATATTGGAGCAAATAACTGTCTCCCCTGTCCCGTCTAACCCTTGCAGCAATGTCCTCTCTTGTCTTCCTCTCACCTTGCTCCGTTCATCCTCTTCGCACATGGTCGCAACACATGGTTGCACACACACACACTCACACACACACACAAAGATGAACCCACACACACATTAACTCATCACCCTAACCTGCCCTATCCGGAGGATGACGTCTCTCTTTCCCATGATATCCTGACAGATGATCTGTGGTGTCAGATGACGCTCCTGTCGCTGCCTGTCTCACTGGGAAGGGACGGGGGCACGGCCGCTAACAAAAATATACTAAATAGATAATATTTGATTTACTTTATGATGTTAATACAAACTTACATAATATGTTTTTGCACAGAATATAAATCTAGATAGGCTGTTTAGGAATTATTGTTGCATTGGTCATTTTAGACTGATAATTGGTGAATATTAGGCCAAGTTTCCTGAAAGATGTGGATCAGAACCAAAACAAATAAATCAGTAGCTTAATTTGTTATTCAAAGGGCAGTAAGTTTCACAGTGTGCAGCAGTGAGAGAAACACACGATACAAACATGAAGAATGTGCAACAATAAGTTAAAGTATGGATTTATGAACATATATTTCATTAGACTGTTGGGAATAAGCCTGGCATTAGCCCGGTATTTCAGCCGGAATTTTCCCTCTTTGCGATCTATTTTGCAGGGGCACCATCACAGCATTCAGGGCTTATTACCACCCAAAATAATTGTGATTGGTTGAAAAAAGCATTTTTTTTTCTTTTTCCAGAATGATATGAGCATTCAGTCCTGTCTCCAACACTGTGGAGATAGGCCTGCCTATGCCAGACTAATATTTAACAGGAAATAAAGGGTTGTGGGCCCTCAGGAAGCGCAATGGGAATTCCTCTTCCAGAGCAGAAAAAATAAGCAATATGGAGAAATGGAAAAGAAAAATTTTGTAAACACAACATTTAAAGAAGGTCCCTCCTCCCTGGTTGAATGATGCCAGAAATTCACCCCCCTCAACCTCCCCTTCTCTGCTCGCCCGCAAAGTGAAAGCCAACCCCAGATTCACTCATTCCAAACGAGCTTTGTACACTTGGCATTCCACCTCACTACATTTGTGTTTTTTCTGAGATGTGTCACCCATTTTTGTAGCTTCCTCGTGGACGCATGCTTACAATCCAGCACCTGGTCACTACTATCATCAAGTCTATCCCTCACACCCTGTGCACATTGTCTGGCAACTTCACAACCACTGCCAAAAGGCTGACGCCCAATAACGTCTCAAACACCGCAATAAGAAGAAAAAAAAAAGAGGAAATACCGGGAGAGGGCAGGGTCTCTGCAGATATGGACACCACCACACACATGTAGTGGTTTATAAGCAATAATTGAGAGGGATTACTAGAGGGAAAATCCTACTCATTCTGCCTTTAAGTTCATAATGTCAAAAAACTACAATACTGAGTAAATGTTAACTGAGTTAAAGAATTGCAGACATGTTTAATACATGATATATTTTCATTCAGGATACCTGCGACACAACTTCATAAAACTATATTTAAAAAAACATGTTTTTCCTGGTTTTATCCACAGTAGTCAGGAGCAGAAAATATCTTTCATATTGAAATCTAATATCTAACATCTAACACCTAGTGCTTGTATATGAGCAACATTTGTTCTCCATTACTGTTTGCACTATTTACAACACATGTGCCTTTCAGTGCAGACAGGCTGTTCCATGTTGTTTTGGTCTCCAAGGCCCCTTTGGCCTTTACACACCTTCTCTCTTTCTGTCTTTCTTTGCTATCTCATACTCATCTCCACTTCTCTCCCTGTCTGTTTTGGCTGGTCTCTGTGTAAACTGTGCGTTGTCCCAGTAACAAGCCCTCTACCATAAAAGCATGCTCCAAATCTAAAAGATGTCAGCAGAGGGGGGTGTCCGGAGTGACCGTCCTACCTATTTCTGTCGCAGCAGGGCACACATGTGCAGTCAATAAAAAAGGCCTGGCTGTCATTTATAGCGTCTTGGCTGTAATCCTCTAATTAACACGCCTACTATTCTGAG
The DNA here is from genome assembly GCF_030273125.1 of Centropristis striata. NCBI lineage: Eukaryota > Metazoa > Chordata > Actinopteri > Perciformes > Serranidae > Centropristis > Centropristis striata. The sequence goes on from NC_081522.1 coordinate 19,780,659, forward strand.
CCTTGTTACCCTGCTGAGGACTAAAGGGGGAGAGGGGTGTAAAGAGAGTGAGGCCATGGTGTTTGCTTTAGGAACTCAAAGGAGTTTGACCATTAAAACCCTTGAGGCCACTTTGTTTTGTTGCTGTTGGCTTCCACTGCTGCAGGTTTGCAGGTGTTAGGAAGTCGTGTGTTTCAGGACAGGCTTTATGGCTTCAAGCCACACAAACAGAAAAACCAAACTAAGGTGTGGATTCAAACCGGGGTGATGCTCAGTGTGTTTGAAGTGCAGCGACCCTTGTTGACAACTGTGGAGTGCCACACCTGCTCCAACCGTCTGCGAACGAGGAACAAAGTGTGTGTGTGCACATATGCGTAATCCCTTGTGTTTGTTCTCGTTTCGACATCCTCCCAAAACCAATGTCTGCATTTTTCACAAAGCTCATCATCACCAAGTGACCTATTTCCTCTCCCGCTCCCTCTCTCAGTGACCCGCAGTTGAACAGAGGGTGACGTAAGGCTGTTCTCACCCGTGTGTGATCATTCAGGGGTCTACAGTGATGGGATGAGGTCAGTCAGTGAGCATGCAGCTGGCCCCCTAACTAGACATCTTGTATAAGCTTATTTGCCCTTTTTTCTGGAGCATGGCTCACTGTGGCAATGACTTAATGTGCTTGAAGCCCATCTGACCTGGTTTGAATGTAGTCAGTGTACCATGATGCCTCAGCCTGAGACTGAACAGACAGTCAGACAGGACATTTGACTGGCCCACACGTGGCAGGTGCTCTCTTAAAGAATCTGTGCTATTTATTACCAGCAAAAAGTTGGACGACCTTAAATGGCTAGAAAGAACCGTCATGTTAAATTGATTAGTTACAAGCCTATTCTGTGTCTCAATTCAGACAAAGAAACACATGTATAACTTTAATTTGCATAGTTTGGTGTTCACCATTTCTTTTGCCACTGCCTCAATTCCTTTGCCGGCCATTTTCATAGTAATAGTAGAAGCACTTTATTAAAATGTTTGGGCTTTACAATGTATTTAAATGGCTGTTTTTGCATAATACGTGGTTAACTTTCAGTTAACATTCAGTCTCCTCCAACGTTTATATGCCACTTGGTTTCCATCGCTGGACTTGTGGCCTACATGTTTGTCATTCCATAGTAAAGTACCAGAAGTCTGTGGCCTGTCAAATGGGATGATGGCTGCCGACCACAAGCTTGTTTGGTCTTCTCATCACCTCTAGTCTTCCCTTCTTCTTTTGTCTACTTTAATTTCTTCTCCTCTCTAATCTACGGCTTCACTTTCTTTCGCTCTCCTCTCCTCTCATCCATCCTCAAACATGAGAACACAGTGTCCAAAAGCAGGCGCGTTAGACATGAACCAGCGCAGGAAACATAGTGAAGTCACACACATTCCCTCACCTTCAGAGACAAATCAGCTTTCAACACACTGACAGTCTTAATCCCCCTCTGCAGTAAGTGCAATGTGCTTCAAAGAGTACAGTACATTTAAGGAAGCACCCTCATGTGGGTACTCTGCTACTGCTTGATGTTATACTGTAAATCTCAGTGCAGTGTCTTGTTTAGTATTGAATATTAAAATTATATGGGACATTTGATGAACATAAATCTGCATCTAATGTATTGCTTTAAAAGTTCACATACCCTCAGCAAAATCCTCCTAAGAAGCATATTATCATACACATCAACACAGGCATTTTCCTTTCTTCCCTTTAGTCAACATCACAGACACCATTCAGTGTTGTAGCAGTGCGTATTTTACTGCTAAGCAGCCTTATAGCTGTGTCTTAGCCTCCATCCTGCTCCAGAGCTAGGCCCCTGAGGTGGCCGCATATTTGTTGTGTGAGTAAGGAATGTGGTTACATGCCTTAGACATTAGCTATGACGGAGCGCTGGCTCCACAAGAGAGGGAGGGTGCAAGGGAGGTAGCAGAGGAGGAGGAGAAGGGAGGGAGGGTAGAGTCTGAGCTCACGGCAAGTGAGCTCATTCACCCCCAGAGCTCGAGGAGAGAGTGCAGCTCCGTCATCCTCTTTGCAGAGAGAGAAAGAGAGAGAGAGAGAGAGAGAGAGAGAGAGGAGGGAGGGAGAGGGAGGAGTGTAAGCCAGCGACTGAGCGAATGAGAGACAGGGAGAGTGGAGCAACACAACAATAGTGGGCTGCTCTTCTGGCTGTGGACTCACAGAGGCAGAGAGACGCTCAGAGAGACACACATACGCTGTGTAAACCAGCTGCAGGCTCGTTACAGCTGGCTTATACATACAGGCATTACAGACTACTCACTTTTGTCTTTCCTCTCACTCTCTGTGTGGCGACCATTTTTCACAAAACCACAGAATTACTGAAATTGACGCAGGAGCATTTCAGGAATTTTTGTGGTCATTGCATTGGATTTTGGCCATAAGTGGACTTGACGAGCGAGTCCACAGACATTTTGGACTAGTTTTTCCTATACTGTTGTCTGAGGGTCACCGCCTGGACACTGGGACAGCTGACTTGACCAGAGTGCACTTGAGCACCAGCAGGAGTTTTGTGTGTACTTGGGATTGTTACAATCAGACTGTGGGCTCACCTCAGTGCTAAGGAGAACACTTCTGTTTGTTTGTTCAGACATTTTTTTGCGTGGCGAGGGCTCTATATATCCCTGAAGGAGGGGGAACCAGAACATTTCCATTTGTGTGTGTGTGCGTGGAGTTTGTTCTGGGGGATGCCTCTGGATGTGGTGATTGCCCCACCGGAGGACTGTTTTTGGCCAGACCTGCACGACACAGACATGAGGCTGAAGATCAGGGTCCGCCGGATGAAGGAGGGGAGAGAGCTACGAGGTGTGTATCCACCTGGACTCAGAGCAGAAGCAAGTGATGTGTGTGTGGGGTGTGCGTGGAAGTTAATGGTATGAGAATATCCATTTCTGTGCAAGTAATATGTTGAAGATGTAGGCCTTTGTGTACAGAGGTTACAGAGCTGTCATACATTGAGAAAATGCAAAGAACTAGGAGTATGATTTAATGTAATACAAAGACAGAAGTTGTTAGGGTTTAGCTGTAAAATGCACCACTGTTGAAGGTGTGTATGAGAGGAAAGCCCCTGATAACAGTTTGTGCACTGCAGATGAGTACAAAGGCACAGCAGGCTCTCAGGTATTGAGGTATTCCAGTCCAGGCGTGCTGCAAATGAAAGATAGATGTGAATCGAATTTTAAAGACGTGTCTGGAATCAATAGTGAGATTTACTGCTACAGGCTAAAAGAATACATCACCAAACTGCTAATTGTTTTCCCACCTTTTTGTTTGCGCAGTTAATGTGTTTTTAGAAAGAGAAAAGGAAGAAGGAGGATTAAGGGGATGACATTATGAAGGCGAGAAGCGATAAAGAGGAAGGAGAGGAGAGAAAAGGACTGTGGGCGGGGGTTAAAGAATGAGAGCCATGACCCGCGGTATGACATAGTGCTCATGCTCTCTCAGCCTGTGGTCATTGAGATGTAAAACTATCACAAAGGCTCTTTCTCTTTCCCTTTCTTCTCCTCTGCTCTTGGCTTTTCTCTCACTCCTGCTCACTCTCTCTCTGCAGAATGGTGTCTTGTGGAGATTATGTTATCAATATGTGTGCAGTGTGCACTGCAGGTGTTTAACATAACACCTTTCACACAGAGCGATGAGGCAATGCAGGGCTGCTGGGGCTGTGGAAAAAAATCCTTTTTATATACCAACACACTTACATGCATAGTGCACAAAATATGTATCCATTCATTAAAATGCTGACGTTATGAGTGAATCCTTTGGGTCATAAATGGAGGAGAATATGGGTATAAAGTTTGCATGCAAATGTAGACACTATATGCATATCAGAAAGCTGGTTCAAAGCAGTTAGCAGAGCAGCCCTTCACACCTGCCCGAATTCACACTGTTAGCTGTGTGTTTCTTTGTGTGCACATGTGCAGTCCATCTCAGCAAGGTTTTGCAGCTCAAAGTGTCAAACTCGTTAGCTCAAAGAAAAAAACCATGATATAACGTGTTTGGAATCAGCAGATGAAAATAGAAATGTGTCTGTCACAGGTTATTTTGAGGCACTTCAACACATCTCTGTGGAAAAACACTTGTGAATGCAGGCTAAATTACAGGAGGGTTTATAGTCCTGTAATGCAATAACACGTTACTGCTGAAACAGCAGTTGATCAAAGTGACATACCCCCGCTATCTGCCTGCTAAGATAGAGGAACAATAAACAGTTTAACCATCACCCAGAACGACGTGTTAATAATACAGTCTTTCCCAGCCATCACCAACCTGACGCTCTGTTTGAAAAGCGATGACATCATCCCATTACCTCATCTATAGTCTGTCAATCTACACATTTCTGACACACTGCCCGCTAAAACACACACACTCCCATTGCTACTCCAAGCTGCAGCACAGCCTTTGTGGAGCTGAGTGGGACATGTGTGCAATGATGTCATGTTGGGAGGGTGAGGGACGGTGGGGGGGTCACATTGAGATGCTAATGTCCCCTCATAGTGGAGGGGACAGCTGGAGGGGCACAGAGGATGGCGTCATGTCTCCCCCGATATGAACCACAGAGGAAAGCGATGGAGGGAGGGATGGAGGGGTGCGGGGGACTCATTCAGGCAGATCAATGCCCCCAGGCTGCGGAGCGTGTGTGTGTGTGTGTGTGTGTGTGTGTGTGTGTACATGGCTTGTGTGCGTCGCCCCTCTCCATTAACAGACGAGTTAAAGAGGGCAACTGAAAGCTACACAGACTAAAACACGCACACACAGAAGCGAAAGGGAGGGGGTGAGCTTGTATTGACGAGGCAGTCAATTGTACCAACAGCAGTGATGTAACAGCAGAGCTCCCCATTAACCATAAGAGCCAGGCAGGTGTTGTGTATCTCTGTTTGTCCGGTCAATATCTCCGGGATTCCACTTCCATTCATCTTTCAGCTCTCTGGATCGATTCACACAGCAGCACGGTTCCAAAAAAGCTTGAATTTGATTCAGATATCTTCTACCAAACCCACACTTTTCATGCCCGTGGGATAATAACCTGCACATTTCAACTATAATGTGAATATTAAGTTGTAGGAAATGACTAATGAGGAGCGGGAACCAAGCGAACAAAGGGGGCCTGAGTGCTCGGATCTGACAGGGCAAGAGAGGAAAATAAGCAGTTGCATAAGTGATGAAGTGGGCAGAGGAAAACGGAAAAAGGAAGTCACCGCTGGCTAGCATTGCCCATGGCGACACAGTGCCCTCTTTCCCGGTTGTGTGTTTTCTTTCTACCCAAACGTTTTTTTACTTTACTTTTTTTTTTCTTGTGCTCAAAATTGGGTTAGTCACATCCTGTCCAAGTTTTTTTTCCACAAGTACATGATACTTGACGTAGTTCTGTGCAGAACGTGATCTGGAAGCCCAAAACATGAAAGTTTGAATAGTATTCCTGTTTGGAACAACATCATGACTTCAGCATGTGACTGGGAATGACAGCAGTGTTTGCTTCTGTTCATTTTCAAAATTAAACTGTAGAGTAAGACACAACCTGGGACAAGCGTGAAGTCACCTCTTGATAAATATTATAGTTACTTATTAGCTTTTTCCCCGAAGTTTAATGTAGCAGTGTGTTAGTCTCTGCTGGTTATCATGTGAAGGTGAACTCATCTCTCCCAGTTGACTTTCTGATGTCATCTCCATGGACAGCTGGGCTGGTGTGTGTCACAGGGTATTTTCACTGACATCAGTGTGACTGTACAGTGTGTTTATGTGCGCGCTCTGTGTGCCTAGATTGTACTGGACGGATGTGTCATCGTTGTCTTTTGGAGAATGTGAGGCCATGTCTCTTTGGGTTATTTGGTCTTTGCTGTTATGTGTGTGTCAGTGTGTTTTTCTGCCCTTTGGACACTCTGTGTGTGTGTTTTATTCCATCTTGACAGCACTCACGAGTACACGATGAGCCAGCTGTCATCAACATCACTGCCCCTTCCTTGCCGTCATGGCAACCTTAAGTAGAGTGGGGTCAGGTGACGAGGTGACAATAACACGATATCTCCTGTGTGACTAACGTCCATTTGTGGCGGCCGTGTAAAGCTTAGACTACAAGGAAGGTGTTTGTAATTGCGTTGACGTAATGTCACTGTAATGTAATAGCCCTTAAAAAGCAGGCAGGCACACTCAGTCCTGCTTCCTTATCTCTGACTTCAGTCTCGCTTCATGCCAGTAACCCCTTACTCACACACTGGCTCGCCACTCTTCCTGCTGCTTTGATGCTTATTTCACACAAGATGAAGTCATTTACAGTAATCATGGCTGTAATTATTAATCCAGACACACACAAGATCAAAGAACGAGGATATTTTTAGTACTCTATTTTACTCTATTTTAGAGTATTTTCATTCATGTGTTCACTTCCTTTCACACACACAGACACACTTTCCCTTCAGTGTAACACACACGTCAATAAATACTGTCTCCACTGTGGCACGTCCTGTCTTCTGTCCTTCTAACAACTCTCTAACAATGTCCTCACTTAGAGAAGGGAAATGGTTGCAGTGTGATGTGAGACTTTTCCTGTTGATTTAACTGTCTCCAGGAACATACTGCTTCCTCACACTGATACAGTATATGGGAGCTATATGTAGCACCATTTATTTTCTTTGTGTGTGTGTGTGTGTGTGTGTGTGCGTGTGTGCGTGTGTGTGTGTGTGTTCAACCTCCACACCAGCAGCTTGGGAACAGAGAAACCAGGAAGAAACCCTTCAAAGAACTACCCTTCCTCCCTCTGTTTTATCAATTACTGACACTAGTACCGCCCATAGGATCACTAGAAAGTGGCTCTGGTGGAAATTGTACAGTGCCAGAACAGTCTAAAGCCAAACTGTGAACTACAAATGGCTGTTTAGTCTACTCTAAAGAGGCCAGAAGGGTTAGATCATACGCACACGCTAGCACAGCCTCTCCTTCTTTGCATTACGCTTTCAGTCCTGTATCTTAGTTATCTGATCACTCTTTCTACATCTACCCTTCCCTCCACTCCACCCCCCATGTGGAGCGCTGATGTCATTGCTCCGCCGGTTGCCATTAATAGCTCGAAACAGACAACCCTTCTTCACTTTGCTCTTAAAGGGACAGTGCACCCAGAATAGCTCCTGGTCATGAGGATGCACCCAGCCTAGAAGCTGTGTTGCTGTGAAATGGTGCAAAAAACAAAACTGCTGTCCACTTAATGTTTGCACAACTTTAATTTTGCACCTATTTATTAGACCTGCTGACAATGTGTGCCCTGTGTGTGTGTGTGTGTGTGTGTGTGTGTGTGTGTGTGTGTGTGTGTGTGTGTGTGTGTGTGTGTGTACCAGGCGTTGCTACATGAGTAGCGCAGCTGGGTGTGTGTTACAACGGAAGGCAATGTCCTGCCTTGCGCTGTGCTGTGTGTGCTACTTTAGAACAGTGATGTCATGTCTCAATCACTCTCACTCTGTGACCGTGCATGTGTGTGTGTGTGTGTGTGTGTGTGTGTGTGTGCGTGTGCGTGTGCGTGTGCGTGTGTGTGTGTGTGTGTGTGTGTGTGTGTGTGTGTGTGTGAGGTCCAAGATTGTGTCAAGCAGGGCTGAACCTAGATTAGGTCTTAATCTCTTTTCTGGGGCTCAGGGTTACCTTAAAGCACTGCCCTCCCTTCTACACACTGCTCAGCGAGGTCATTACCCACTGCTCAACACACACACACACACACCTCACCCCCTCCTCCTCTCGTTGGCCCCCACCCTGTAGTTATACAACCGCGGTACTGCAGAGTAATGATGAGTGTGGGTATTTGTGTATGTGTGTGCACTGAGTGAGGGCAAGCAGTGCACCACAGACTGGTGTATGTGTGTATGGACAGACAGTGAGAGTGAATATTGAGCTGTCTGCAAGATTATGTGATCATGACTTTGGGTTGTATCTTCTTTGAGAGTATCATCTTGTTAACATGTGTGTGTATGCACATGTATGACCGTGCGTGTTTGTGGGTGTGCGTGCGTGCTGCGCGGTTGTCAGGGGGATGTTACTGGGACTCTGTCCTGGCCCTGCACCTGTGGCCTCTCTCATTCCCCCGGCCTGACGCAATGCACTGCTACAGGACATGAGCTCATGCAGGAAACAGAGCCACACACACACACATATACACATATGCCAAAAGTGGAGCCGCCTGCCTCTTAAAGGGCCAGACACACACATTCCTGGCCGCCCAGCAGTTAACCTAACTCGCACACAGAAGCACAGAGAGCCCCTTTTTTGCTCCTGTTGCACTAAGCAAGTCCCAGACGTTGTAGCCCAGATTCACCTCTGAAAGCCAACAGAGGGTCTGTTTGCTCTGGTAATGGTGGTGCAGTGTTCTTGATGGGAGTCTTTACAGAGTTCCCAGTGTGTTCTGTGACTGCGCTGTGGAAAACCATTAGTGTACCTAACCAGTTCTCTTCTTTCTCTGCAGGAGGTTTTGCTGCTTTCTCCTCCTGTTTCCCCGGCCTGTGCGAAGGGAAACCTGCCACTGCTCTGCCTATGAGCTTGTCCCAGCCCTGCTTGCCTGTGGCTAATGTAGGGCCCACCCGCATCCTGCCACACCTCTACCTGGGCTCACAGAAGGATGTCCTCAACAAGGTACAACTTGCATTTTTTTTCTCATTTTATCACCAGCATTGAAAGATAACTAACTTGTTATTGTTACCTGGTAACAAAACATGACCTTGAACTCCTTTTTATGTCTTCATCTGCAGGATCTGATGGCACAGAATGGTATCACTTATGTGCTGAATGCCAGCAACACCTGCCCCAAGCCAGACTTTATCAGCGAGAGCCACTTCATGCGTATCCCAGTCAACGACAACTACTGCGAGAAATTGCTTCCCTGGCTGGACAAAACTAATGAATTTATAGGTAAGAGGAGAAAAAATGTTATAATAGAATGTATGGTTGGATTGACTGGGAAAATCTGCATAAATAGCCAGAGAGAGAAGCGTCTTTTGTCTTTATAAGGAACAAATCTCAAGTTATGTGTCGAAGAATGCCATGAAATTCAATACAACATATCCGCACATTGTCACAGTGGATAAACATTCACGTGCAGCTTAGGTAACATTAGCAGCAGGTATAACACATCCGTTCATGTGACCCCAGTACTCTTCCAGGAAACGTCAGTTTTCTTTCAATAGATCTTGATTGTCCCAAGACAATTTGTACTAAACATGCGTATTCATACCCGTTCGTTTCCCCCCCAACAGACAAAGCTAAGGTGTCAAACTGCAGAGTCATTGTGCACTGCCTGGCTGGAATCTCGCGTTCAGCAACCATCGCCATTGCATACATCATGAAGACAATGGGCTTGTCATCAGATGATGCCTACAGGTACGTCCGCTCCTCCCATCCACCTCCAGCAGCGCTAAGGTGTCAGCTAGTAATGCTAGACGATCCCCCCCAGTCGTGAGAAATGAAATTGCTAGATGCCTGGCAGGAAACAGTGTGTGTACAAAAGGTTTTCCTTTGCCTTGTCTGGACAGCACTGGCACTGGCTTATGTAATGTGTATCAGTAAAAATTGTTCACAACCTACGCCTGATTCTGACTCAGTATGTTTCACAAATTCGGACATGATTTGTCAAACCTTGGCCACAGATAGGGCCTCAGATGTAGCCTTGTGAAAACTGTTTTCCTGTGACTAATGTTTTCCAACTGTTTTCCTCCTTACAGGTTTGTAAAGGACCGAAGACCGTCCATATCCCCCAACTTCAACTTCCTAGGCCAGCTTCTGGAGTTTGAGAAGGGTCTGCGATTATTGCAAGCTTTAACTTCAACCTCTGATGACAAGATCTCCGATAAGCAAAGCTCCGAGGTTAACGGAGGTTTTGAGATGAACGGTCACCACAGCAACTACGACTCATCTGTGGCAGATGCACACATCGCACCAGAACCCAAGCTGCCGTCACCCACCTCCCTCCAGCAAGGCTTCAACGGCCTACACCTCTCCGCAGAGAGGATCATGGACACTAACCGGCTTAAACGATCCTTCTCCTTGGACATCAAGTCGGTCTACTCCCCTAACAGTCCCCCCTGCCCCAGCCTGGCACCCACACATGCTGAAGACGTCCCCAAGCTGTGCAAGCTTGACAGCCCAGGAACAGGCACCTCCAATGGTGTCTGCTCCCAATCTCCCGTCCTAGACAGCCCCAGCTCCTCCGATTCACCGTTCCCCTCACCAGGAAGCAGTGGCAGCATTGGAGGTTTGGGGCACAGAGGAAGTGAAGGAGTCCATCGGTCTGGTTCTTCCTCATCCAGACCCAGGAGAAAACCCAAGCATTGCTCTGGCAGCTCCCCAGTCCACATCCAACCGCACCAACCTCCACAGTCTCTCAGCTTGTCACTGGACCACAAGAGCTCCAGCCCGGACGAGAACCTCAAGGGCTCCCTGCTCCTGTCACTACCCTCCTTGCCCACTGTGGGGTCTGGGGCCATGTGGACCAAACACAGAGACACTGTCCAGGCCACCACTCCCGTCACTCCTGTCACAGATGCCCCCTGGCCCTTTGGGGCAGTGGAGGGAGGTGAGGGAGAGATGGAGCTGGGAGGAGGAGGAGGCCGAGGGGGAGAAGAGTCGTCGGTGAGGTTTGGGAGCAGTTCGGCATATGTGGCGTTCGGGTGCAGCGAAGGTGTGCGGTTGCGAGACAAAGCCCAAAGGGAGAAGTCCTCGGCACCACAGACACAGAGAGACCACCGAGACTCCACGTCGTCGTCCGCAGTGACCACATCCAACAGTGCGAACATGAGCGGGTCGGAGAAGCAGTTCAAACGGCGCAGCTGTCAGATGGAGTTTGAGGAGGGCATCTCCGAGACGCGATCCCGAGAAGAACTAGGGAAGATCGGGAAGCAGTCGAGCTTCTCTGGGAGCATGGAGATCATCGAGGTCTCCTGACAGATAATGGACATGATCAGGGCTGTCCCTTCGGGGCACGAATGGACCTGGTTAGAGGGAGTGTAGGAGGAGAACATATGATGGGGAGCAGAAGAGGCTTTTTTTGTGCTCCCCTCACAGACAGTGTTAAAGACTCCAACTGAGAGAAGGACAAATAACAGAGCGTTAATGTGAAAAGGTTAGCAAGCAAACTAGCATTCGCACCTGGACAGAAAGAGGCTGTGATGTGGTGCTAAGCCATCCTGAACTCTCATACAAATCTGAATAAAAGTCTGGGGGAGGTTGGGGGTAAAGGGGGTGACTGTAGGTACTGAAACTCTTAATTTGTCTGAGCTCTGTCACAGATAAAAAGAAACGACCCAGGACAAGTGTCATGTTGCATCCTTACTATATAGAATATCCCTATTTTGACGGATACATACTGCTTGCCTGCGGTCAAATGTAGTGTGCTTCAGTGGGTGTATAGCTTGTGATTTTGAACCAAGCCCCATGTTTCCTCCTTAAAGCTTCACCCCAGTGTCAGAAAGCCTCAGAACCTCGCACGGCTGATCCCCCCCCCCTCCTCTTCCCAGTGGCTCTGCCTGCTACAGACTCTGCATAGCAACATCAGACAACAATAACAGACTCCTTAACGGCACCGTCTCCTCACATCACCACAGCACAAGGCAGAGAGATCCCAAGGACTTAATCTAACGGCGGTACTGTATCCAAACAATGAAGGATCCTCAGCATTTCGTTGCTGAAAAAGACTTTTGAAGACTCGTAGCGACGGGCAGTGTTCCCCCCTTAAAGCACAGTGTGTCTTTCCTGACTTTGGCTCCCTTGTTTCCAGTGTTAACAGCGTGATGGGATTGAGGTTTCGGGATGGTGGTGAAGGTTCGCTTTAACAGCCCTTCAACTCCTTTATAGACCCCCCCCTTAAACCCCCTCCCACTGCTCCCAGTCACCATCTATGGTCACCACTGAGCATGCACCAGAAAGGCTGACTACAGAAAGACAAATACTATATATACAATATGAATATATATAGCAATTTTAATGGACTTCTCTAATGGACTTTTTTGTTCAGTTATAGTTTTAATTTATTGTATTGATTCATTCTGGTAATGAGAAATAATATAATGTTTTGTGGATTTATTTCTTTTTTTTTTCTTTTGTTGAAATATTATTATTATTATTTGCTGTATGGTATTTATGAACACACACTCAAACAAATACACACATTCAACAAATTCAAGCAAGCAATATGTGCTGTTCCTTCTTTGGGGAGAGTGATGTATGACTTTGAAATGCACTTTTTCTGCTTTCTGATAACCAAGTTCAGTTACCCCTCACACCCATGGACACAACATACTCTGAAAGCCAATCTCTGAGTTTTGATAAAACAAAAATAGAGCCTCTGTTTTATATTTAGAGGATGGTACAGGTATCCCACTGGAATAGGATCTCTGTCGTGTGTATTCATGGATGTATCACATCAAGGGCACACACACTGATCACTCATATACAGTAGAACATTTTCTGCCAGTGTCATGAGTTCTTGCATAACAACAACTATATGCAAACAAACACACGCTCTTTCACAAGTTTGAGATTTATAGACTCGCACCGAGTGTCCTCTCCGAGCCAGCACCAGTTCGTCATCATCACCAAAGCTGAAACCAACACACACACACACACACACACACACGCCCTATACTGTATGCACTTACACTTATTATCACACATGTAGGCCCGACACACACCCTTTTGTTCATTCTCAGGGGATCTTTCAGTGAGCCAAGCCCGGCACAGGGTACACAGCTGCTGGTACATCAGCACAATGCATGTCCGTAAAGCTCCCTCGCTTTCTCCTCTCTCTCTTGTCTTTTTTTGCTCTTATTTCTTATTTTCCAAAGCTTTGATTAAAAAAAACAACACAACATAACAGAAAGAAAAACAGCGGATCCTTATATCTTGAGGTGAAAGAAATGAAAACTTTGCTCTCCTGGTGCGAGATGGTTATTTATTTATAATGTAAAATGTGTTTATTTTTCCTTTGACCCTTGATTAGCTTTTCTCTCTGGTGATCTCTGACCTTTGACCTTGGGCTGGGCTGCTGCAGCTACAGTAAGTTCAGATAGATTTCCTCAGTTCTCCCGAGGCTCTAGAAACCTCTCCTGTCCTCACCCTCCTCCCTATATTTTTAAGAAATGTTGTTAGAATTATTTATGACATGTAACAAAGATGATGCAGGCTGTCCCATTTGCTAAAATTGTTGTTATCAAAATATTATTATTATTATTATTATTATTATTATTATGTTGTGTAAATAGCAACTCATCTAAGAACACTGATGAATTTAGATGAGTTTTTAAAAGAAAATCCTGATACCTTAGGCTGCTTGACGCAAAAATACCTCAGGTTCTATTGAAAGGCTTTTCCTTCCCCTGTACATGTTTTGTGAAAATGAGACAAAAATACAGACATGACAAAATACAAACTCTTCTCTTGCTTCTTCTTCTTCTTGTGTGCTTGCATGGGGGCTGAACGGGGCCAGGAAGGGAATCCAACCAAACAGACAAACAACACAATATGACATCCCGACTTCTTTAGTCTTGCTATTGATTTTGTGTTTAACCAACTCCACTCCGACCACACAACACGGCTTTATTGATTTTCTTTTTTTTCAAACTGTACCACATGCTTCTAAATGCTGATGGGATGGTGAATTATTTAATAGAGACAATGTGTTCAAAATAGCTTTCTAGAAAGTCCTGTCTGACGTAATATTAAGTTTACACTAAATTATTGTTAATAGTGTGATAAGATGGAAAACAACTCACAACTGTTAAAAGTAAAAGTAGGGATACAACAAAATAAAAATATCTTGGTAAAAGACCTACCTGGTTGTAAAGTTTATCAATACATCAATACCATCAGCTTAATGTACTAAAATATGAGGCTAGGAAGGATATCATTTTTGAAGGATAGTGTATGTATACCCTAGCTGAAGAAAAAAGAGAGAGAAGTTGAGATTTTTATGGGGTTTGAACAGAGCCAGGCTAGCAGTTCCCTTGTTTCCAGTCTTTAATCTTTGCCAACATGTTACTGGATATTTACAGTAGATTACATTTATGAGAGTGGTAGCAATCTTCTTGTCTAAATCTCAGGAAGAAAGCAAATACATATATTCCCCCAAAGTACACTATTTCCCAGTTAGAAGTAGATCAGTACATGAAATTGCTTAAAATGAAATTACTCAAAGTACTTCAGATTTGTGTGTATGAGCCTTTGGTTGCATGAATATTTGCATTTTTTTAAACTCAGTTACAGGTCACTAATAGTGTTCTTATATTCAGAAGTAAATGCTGGCTGTTAATAATAAGGATTCTGTAGCTAAAAGAATAATCAGAAGGTGGATACACTGCAGGTTGGCACCTGGTCTGTGCCTCCATCAGTGATTCAGTCCCACAGGATAAATAGACCCAGAGGCTAACCTCCACACCTGTAAGAATATCGATATTTGTCTGTAAGTGATAGCCACACCTCTAAGGAACGTCTCCGTGTACTTCCCTGTCTTCTCTCAGATTGACTCAATGTCTGGTATTATCCCTCTACTTCCTCTTCTCATGCCAACCACACACACACACACACACACACACACAACTGGTTTGAAGGTGTTCCCCCCAGCTGTTTCCCCGCTCCACCTCTTCCTTATTCCGGTTGTCTGCGGGCACAGGAGTGGGAGGGCGGCTAGTGCAGGTGCAGTGTTTGCCAATGATGTGATGTGTTTGAACAGCGCTTACCTCCAGGGGATGAGAGAATGAGGTGAGGTAGTGGTGTGTGTGAGTGTGTGAGTGTGTGTGTGTGTGTGTGTGTGTGTGTGTGTGAGAGAGAGAGAGACAAAGACAAAGACAAAGACAAAGAGAGGTATTTGTCCCCAGAGGACACAGAGTACACTGATGTTACAAAAAAACAGCGTCCAAATCCAGTGGGGGGCCAATTCATGGAGTCCCCTCAATGGGGACTTGACTACAAAGGCAGTTTTGGTTTCATGATGTCATCGTGGAATTTCACCTTGCGCAATCAAACAACATCTCTCCGCAAACAAAGCATCCCTCCCAAAGCCCCTCCATTTGGTTCAATGTAGCCAGAACAACCAGCGTGTTGTTCTGGGGACGGAAGAGTGAGGTAAGGAGAAGCAGCAAAGAAGATGGAGCAAATCCTTTCAGCACTAACACACACATGCAGATGCAAAACCAGATGGCCCTTGGCCTTTTTCAGTGAGCACAATGCCGTCTTAATGAGCGTTTCACTGAATCCAATAGGAGACTGGCAGAGGTAATGGCATTACCAGCATCTCCAGCTGAGTCCCTCTGCTCTTCTGTGTGTGTGTGTGTGTGTGTGTGTGTGTGTGTGTGTGTGTGTGTCTTTATTTTATTGCCATCCTGGGAATTCCCCATCACAAGACCAGTGTGGTAATGGAATACATAGTAAATCCCACTTTCTCACTTTCATTCTCTCTAACATGACCAGCCTTCCCGGCATGTGGCTGTCTGTATTTATCACCTGGATCATAACGGATAATCCTTTCACAATATGCTTCCTCTGTATCGGTGTGAGTGTTAGTGTGTGTGTGTGTGTGTGTGTGTGTGTGTGTGTGTTTTTCAAGGTGCCCTCAGCTCGTATTATATGGATCTGCATCTCGGGTAACAGTCTCCGCTCCACTGTGCTGAAGTCTGCAGTTCCTTGCAGGTTTCTGGTTGCCAATGTACTGTAAACTCCTTCAGTGGCCTGAAATAGTTTCCTGATGCAATTTTGTGTAGTTATCACTTTTGTTTCGTTTTCATTTATGTCTTTACTTTACTGAAGCTCTGAAACAAGGGTAAAGCCAGACAGTAGGCCTAAATGAGTGCATATGTGTGCTAGTGTCTAGATATAGATATGTGCATTAATCAACAACATATATTTCGATGTGCAGTTCTATGCATGCATAAAAGAAGTCCATATGTAAGTGAACAGCATTCCAAAATAACACACATAATTCCAATACAAAAATAAGAAAGCAGAATCATCACATTGGGAAAGCCAGAACCAGAGAATGCTTCATATTTTTGCAAGAAAAAGTATGAATCACTTATGAAAAAGAGTTGACAATTATATTGATTTTGCCAATCAGTTCTAATCTGCATTCATTATGTCCTCATGTAGTTTAATTTGTCAACTATCTGCATGTGCATGCTTGTACAAACTTACATACATGTGTAAGTGTCTCCATAACTTCATGTGTGTATATGAATGGTTCAGTTGCAAAAACAGATATCTACATTTAAGTTATTTTCCTAAATATTTCCTTTTTTTGTGCAAGCCAGGGAATATAGGTTGATCTGGTAATGAGGTTGTTTGATAAATGATCTCTCTTTTTTAAATTAATTAAAATAATGTTGTTATTTGTGCATTTAATGGTATATTAATCACACTGGTGTTAATTTATTCATTTTAAGAATAGCTTCTATTGCGCTTGAAGTCCTCATGTGCATCTGTGTGTATGTGAATGAATAAATGAGTGAATGACTGGCCATGTTTTGCACAAGTGAAGCTCATTTACATGAACCTGTAGTGTGACGCATGAGATCGTGCATGGGTGTGTTGCATGTGCATGAGCGTGCATGTGTGTGTGTGTGTAAGTGTCTGAGTGTGTATGCTTCCCTGCACGTCGGCTGATGGGTACCAGACGTATCCATGCTGAGGGGCTGCCTGGCGCCTGGTCCCAGGCCTTCTATATGGAAACAGTTAGGAACTGTTACGTCAGCAGGCTATGTCTCTCTCTCTCTCTCTCTCTCTCTCTCTCTCTCTCTCTCTCTCCGCTTTTCCACTTGCACACATGTGCACACACACCCAAAGTCCACTCACACGCACACAGAGTTTGACAAAACATGTCCACTCTCTCTTTATCCTTTTCGTGTTGCTCCTTTTTCACACACTTTCATCTCACTCATTGCACACGATCTGCTCGAAAGTTGCGTCAGCACAGCATTCCACACTTTTCCACGCGTCACTAAGGATGACTGACTCCAAACAGCATTTCTTGCCCTTTTTTTTCCATGGAAAACTCTTGTCCTTATATCACCCTGAAGTCTGGCAGCCTGCTCGTCCTACTATTTCTCTCTCTATCTGTCTCCCTCTCTCTAACCTCTCTCTCATCCCTATCCATCTCTCACGCAAGCGGGCAAAAAATTTGAGCTCTGTGGGCTGGGAGGCCGGGCAGCATGTGGTAGTTCCCCTTTCCTCTTTGCCAGACCGACAACATCGTTGGTACAAACATATGTGCTCAATATTCTCTGCCTGCTGCTGCCCTCTTGCACTCATGAGCACAATTCATGAGTCCGTCTTCATTTCAACAAGAATTACAACTCACCGCAGTGAAATGAGCTGAATAAATGAAGGCAGGCACATCATTAGTGCATTTTCTGCAGTGGCGGGCAAGTGTGTGTCTGTGTGTGTGAGGCCTGTGGTGAGGAGGAAGCCCTGGCTGGCTCTGAGGCTCAGCAGGCCTCAGGTAATCCAACTTAATGCAGTTAGTGTTGTCATGGCCACCTGCGTATTACACAGCGAGACAAGAGGGGGTGTCTAGACGGGCGAAATCACTGGAAAACAAAGAAAGGCTGCGAGGAGACCACTGTGCCATCTGGATCCTTGCTATGAGCACCAACAGGAATGGGTTATGGTATTAATCTGGAATTCATGTGGTTGACTTGAGGAGGTGGAGGTGGTGCAGTATGAATGTATTGATTTGTGCACAGACACCAGAAAGTAGACAGACAGTCATTGTGATTGCTCAGGCAGGTGTTGTGTAACTGACTGCTGCCACCTACTGCTGGCTCCCAGTCAAAGTCAGCAGCTTCACTTTGTCCCCTGACAGGAAGGTGAGAGGCGATCAATACTTTTGTTCCACCAGTCAAAGCCGGCAGCAGATTGAATGTGCATGAATCTGTCGGTCCTCGGGTTTCGCTTAGCTTCTGTTTTCAGCAAATTAAATGAATGGACAAAGAGAAAGTGTGTCCACTTCCTCTCTGTGTGCTGCATGTAACAGCGTGGCAGCCCCTCTTCACTGTCCATGAGTGTGTGTGTGGCATGCGTGTGTTCAAAGTGCTGACTAAAGCAGCTGGTGGTGCTGACATCTGTCTCTGTCTTTCTAATGGTGGAACAAACTGCAACTCCCTCTCTCTCTCTGCCCCAGCATCAGCCCCATCAGCACTCTCTGCCCAGGTCCAAACCCCATCAACACACACACACACACACACACACTGATGCTGCTACTGTAGTCGGCAACACACAGCATATCCCATATCTCAGCGTCTGCACCTCAAAAAGCCACATCCTGGACCACCACCCAAGAAGACAGTGTTTGAAGTGGATGTGGCTCTGCTGACACGAGGTCAGACGTGGCCTCATCTCTCTGAGTGATCGAGACCAGTATGAGATGTAGACTAATCACAGGTTTGGCTTTGACACATGCATAAGTGCTAATAGTTTCCCCTCAGGTTGTAAACAGTGCGTAATAAGTTACATAAGTAGCCTAGGTTCCCCTTCAGGCCCTCTGATTCAGAGCTTCTTGAGATTTTTTAAACGCAAGAACCCTTTATAAGATACACAATACAGCAGGTTCATGTTTGGCCTCTCACCCAATATCAACTGAGATCTACAGCTGCCGGGACCCGAGTTCAGATAAGCGGTTAACCCTTTATCAGGCGAAGAACTATATTTGGTAACTTTAGTGGATATGAAAATGGGGTCGAGAAAAAAGTTGCAAATTTACTAGATTAAAGTGGCAAATCTACAAGAAAAAAAGTTGCAGATTTAAGAGATTTAAAGTGGTGAATCTGCGAGAAAAGTTGCTTTTTCCCCACTTCTTTCTCATAAATCTGTGACTTTTTTCCACGCACATTTGCTACTATAAATCTCTTAAATCTGCAACTTTTTTCTTGTAGATATGCCACTTTAATCTAGTAAATTTGCAACTTTTTTCTCAAAATATTTTTATTTTTTATTTTGGATATCTACTGAAGTTACCAAATACGGTTCTTCGCCTGATAAAGGGTTAAAGATAATGAATGGATGCATGAATGGTTCTATAGTCTTAGTTATGTGAAAGAACAACACAAGAGAAATGTATGAGAAGGAGAAAATGTATAAAATATTTGCACCATCTCAACAGAATACCCCAAAAATGATTTTATGTCACAGTAATTCATATAAATGAATCTAACCCAATGACCCCGAGAGACACCACTTTGAGAACCATTTGACAATTTTCTTTTCTTACTGCATTATTAAATTGAAGGTAATCTATTGGAATGATCTGCTGTGACTTATTTAAAACATCCTTTTTCTGGCGTTGACCGTTAAGGAATTCCTGACTCGATCAATAATGTAGAGCTGTAATTTGTGAACTTTTAATGGAGCATTGCACTTACACTACTCACAATAAGTTAGGGATATTGTTATTTACATGAGTGCTTTTCCTATTTGGTCTGAATTTTGATTAAATAAGTAATAGTTCCCTTTGATATTTCTATTAATGAATGAGAAGAAGCATGATTTTCATTAGTGCAATATTTATTACCCCAACAATTTAAACAATAACAAAGATAGCCCCAAATAACCAAAATTGACAAAGTCAGTAGAGGGTGTTTCCACCATTTGCCGCAATGACACATGAGACATCGCTTGACAGCGATGTCTTATGCTCCTAACTAGCCCCATGATGTTGTTCTGAGGCAATGCGTTCCACTCCTCCACAAGTTCTACACGCAGTTCTGCCAGGTCACGTGGGGGTGGGGCACAAGCATCCAGTCGCTGCTTCAGCTGGTCCCAGACGTCAGGTCAGGGGACATTGCTGGCCAAACCATATGAGGCACTCCGACTTCCTGAAGTCGAGCTGTGACAATTCTGCCACGATGTGGTGGAGCATTGTCATCCATGAACAGAAAGTTGGGGGTGTGCTGGGGGAATTGGGGGATAATGATGATGATGTCTATGATGTCTCTGAGGTAAGAACGTGCAGTGACTGAGCCATCTACAATCACCAAATCTGTTCTGTGCTGACTGGTGATGCCTGCCCAGACTGTTGCACCTCCTCCACCAAACAGGACGGTAGACCACTGCTGCATTGTCCAGGTCACATGGTCTTGTGCCCACTGCAAACGGTCACGGCGGTGTCTTGGTGTCAGTGGAGTCACCTGCAACGGTTGTCTGGCATTAAAGCCATAGCGGTGAAGTCGGTTGTGAATGGTTTGGCTGGAAACCCTAGCACCCCTCACTTCTCGCAAACGGGCCTGCAGGTGTGTGGCAGTTGCAAAACGGTGTCTGAATGCATAGGTCCTTAGGTACTGGTCATCACTGCGGTCCATCACTCGTGGGGCTCCACTCCTGGGTCTGTCACGAACACTGCCAGTAGTTTGAGAAAACACCAAGTTCACGAGCAACATCTGACTGCCTGCTACCAACCTGAAGGCGCGCTATGGCCAGGTGGCGCTGCTCATCTGTTAAGTGACGTTGTGTGTTCATGGCTGCTTGAATGATGAACTGGGAATGACTTACTGACAATGCCAGCTTTTTATACCCCCATGTTGAATGTTGAAATTTATGACACATTGAAAAGGGTTGTATCTTTATCAGGCGAAGAACTATATTTGGTAACTTCACTGGATATGAAAATGGGGTCGAGAAAAAAGTTGCAAATTTACTAGATTAAAGTGGCAAATCTACAAGGAAAAAAATATGCAGATTTATGAGATTTAAAGTGGTGAATCAGCGAGAAAAAAGCTGCTTTTCCCCCACTTTTTTCTCGTAAATCTGCTACTTTTTTCGTGCAGTTTTGCCACTTTAAATCTCTTAAATATGCGACTTTTTTTCTTGTAGATTTGCCACTTTAATCTAGTAAGTTTGCAACTTTTTTCTCTAAATTTTATTATATTATTATCATACTGATTGGTCAGATGTCATGGTGTCACAGTCTGTGACGTAGCCTGATCTTTGCTGATTAGCTGGAAGAAATCCATGTGGTTCAACGACCAAACAGAGAGACATGGGGACCCAGTTAGATATCCACTGAAGTTACCAAATATAGTTCTTTGCCTGATAAAGGGTTAACACTCGCCCATAATCAGGTCTGGTGTTTGAGGAGGACTGGCTCAACAAGCACAAAGACATGACGACTTGTATGTCTCTAAGACAAAGACTGAATCTCACACACAGCAGACTGCTTGCTGCTGACACACAGTGTCTGTGGCTGCCGCTCTGTTATCATTTCTCCTCTCTCTGCCCATGACCTCAGAGCCACATGCAAGCTATTTCTGTTGAGTTGCTTCTGGCAAAAAAAATGACTTCATGTCTGATTTGCTTGAACAGAAAGGGGTGGGGGGCTGTGTATCACTGTGTGCATGGAAAATGTACTGTAAGAAACAGGATGCATACTGTAGCTGCTTTAGTGTTTGATGAACTGGAGGCAAGACTGTGCATGCACCTCTTCTCCTCCCTTTTTGAAATGTACAACTTGCTCTCAGTGCCTTTGGTCTACCGCTCCCTCTTGTTTCACTTCTCTCCTTTTATTAAATCTGTCTTCTCAGCTCCCTCTTCTCTCCCCATTCACTCCACAGCTTCCCATCTCATTCTCACTAAAACACTGAATCTCCTTTTGGAGCTTCATCCCCTTCTTTCCTCCAACTTTTGCCTCCTTTCTAGGATGGGAGCGCTGGAGCCAGGTAGGTCTGCAGACATGAGTAATGTGGCTGAGACTGACTCATGCACCAAGACATCAGCCGTCAGTGTGGAGCCAGCAATGACACAAGCACAAGAACAAACACACACACACAGACACACACACATTATATGGTGAATCGACACAGACTTGGCGGTGCCGATGATATGAAACCCAGTCATGCAAGTGGCCATTATCAGCACCTTATATTATGTGATCATTATTGAAATACTGAAAATGAATCCATCAGTGATGAGATCAGACTGCTAACAGTAAACATGTCTATGACACACACACTCCCACAAATCTGCCTTATATCATCCTATTCACACACTTATTAAGGTTTTTTGTTTTTATTTCATAATGAAATGTTAAATAATTGAAATCAAATAATCAAAATATAGTTTCAGTTTTATGAGGGCATAAAAAACTCTTTAGTAGATACAAAACAAATTTCTCGTTGTATGTTTACATAAATGACTGTGACTGTGTAATTTATGTAAACACACAAACACACGTGGGTACACACTCCTCATTGCATCTATTAAACATTTATTATTCATGCAAGAGTAATGTGAGGTGTCTCCGTTTTAATGTCTCCTAATGGATTTTTGAGTTACCGCTGCCAGCTATGAATAAATCATTTCAGTCACAGGGCAGCCAGTCAGTAGCTCACTCACCCTGATACTGAGCTCATCTATAGGTATGTGGTGGTGGTGGTGTGTGTGTGTGTGTGTGTGTGTGTGTGTGTGTTTATGTATTTAGGATTCTAAAAAAATGTCTTTTTTACATGTTGCAGTTGAAAAAGGTGCACAGGTGTAAATAATAAAATGATCGATGGCTCACATGGACACAGCCATCATTAAAGTTATTAGTGACATCTTTGCTTTCCTACAATAACAACTTAAAAGACCTATACTGGATGCTTTCACAACCTACATGCTGACCTCACTGCATGCTACTGCAATAGTGAAACTGAAAGACTGTCATTATTACAACAAAACAAATTAAATCATCTTTGCTATGGGTCTCTGTTTTGATCAGGGCCTTTCCGTTTTGGAAGGCTAATGTCATATCAAGAAAACTGCAGGTGTCATTTATAATAAAAGTGATAATTAATTGAATAAATTAAGGTGTTGCAGTCTAAAGGTGCAGGGATGTCTTGGATGAAATTAAAGGCTGAAATATAAAATAACTTTTGTCATTTTTGCTGAAACTGTCGCTATATGCTGACAGTAGGAAATCCGACAGATCATCATCAGGAAATCCGGTTTGTTTTGGCTCCCCCTAGTGCTCGTAATAGAATTTTCAAGAATCCATAGTGCCTGAAAACAACCAGGAGGAGCTGGGAGGAGTCTTTGACACAGTGTCAATTACTCCTTTGAGATGGGTACACAGCAGGTACACAGGTATAGATAATTTCTGCGGTCTATGATACAGACCAAGCTGCAACCTCTGGTGCTGAGCAGTGAAGCCCACGCAGTTGTGCTAAAAGCTGTAATTCCTTGACTGGCCACTTGAGACTGGCTGCAGAAGGGAGCAAATCAGATTGATTCTCATGTTAAATTTCCCAACTTTACAGCAGAAATAAAAGTGTTTACAGCCTTGATAAATAGCTAATTTCCCCTCCATGACAACTCTGAGGGGGTGAATTGTTTTATAACTCATTTGAGGCTTTCAATTCTGCATAATTCATTATATGTAAAGTCTACAGTATAGACGGCTGGCTAGTTAGCTAGGTAGTTTGCTTATTCCACCGTGCTTTCATGCTACACTGATTACAGAAAGTAAGCCAAACAGCATGCTGTTGGTCAGCAGCAACACCAGGTCTTCCATCCCTCAGCTAGTTAAATTATAGTCTGTCTCCAAAGTTGCTGTCCACTCTCCTCCCAGTGAAGTTGTCTGCCGGCAGTGGTGAGTCAGGGAGAAGAACCAAAAACCCAACACTGCTGCTGACCGCCAGCCCACAGTTAGGCTCATTTTCTGTAACCTGTGTAAAGCGTGATGCAATTAACAAGTTAGCTGCTGGGTTAAATGCACAGTTTGATTTTCCCCTTTTTGGGACTAATAAGGGAATCTTAATCTTAGTGCTTGCAAACAGTGGGGACAGGTTACTACAGGTCACTCTGTCAAATAAAGCCAGAAAAGTCAACACACAAAAAAAAAAATACTGTGTAAAAGGCCTATAAAGGTGCATCTCAACACATTAGAATATGACAGAAAAGTCCATTTACAGTAGGTCAAGTCAAACAGCCCCAACCAAGTATTGAGTCATATAGATGGACATACTTTTCAGAGGCCAACATTTCCATATTAAACATACTTTTTAAAATTGTTGAGACACTGAATTTTAAGTCTTCATTAAATGTAAGCCATAATCATTATAATTAGAAGAAATTAACTAAATTAAGACATGAAATGTTTCATTCTGTGTGTAATGGATCTATATAATGTGTTATTTCTACTTTTTGAATTTAATTACTGACATAGAAAAACGTTTCTATGATATTCCAATTTATTGAGATGCACCTGTAGTAATACATTGCAACCATTCTTTGAGTTTTTTTTTTTTTTTTTACATGCAATGCATAACAACACAAATACAGCCAAGCTTAATCAGCAATCAGTCTTATCTTAATTTTAACATAATAATTCTGACAATGATAGTATTTAATGGCGGGCTGTTACACTGTAATAAATTATTCTGTAGTCATTTCATTTTACTTAATATATTTGATAAAATGTATTTAATATAAATGTGTCCTTGATTTTGAGGCAGTTGTTTAAGTAACTTTAATATAAAAAATGTTTGAGATAGAATCTACTTATTCTGATCACATTAAAGATAATCTTTATGTGTATGTAATTCTAAATTAAGAGAATTTTGAATTAATCCAACACAATAGAATTAGTCTGTTTTTAATTGACAGGCACTTCCTGTTAAGTTGATATTAACTCAACTTGTAACGTAGTTAGATTTAATTAATAATATTGCGTGCAATCTGTTGCCTCATTTTTTATTGAGTAGCTATTGTTTATCTTTTTTTACAGTGTAGATTCCATAACATTGTGTTGTTGTTTTATCGACTCTATCTCTCAGATTAGGTAGGTGCAGGACAAACTGACGTAAAACTCTCTCATGCACTGAAATGACTGTGATGATGGAATGGGAACATATCGACCTCTGGATGGCTCAGTATTGACGAGTGGATGGATTTCAGGAAGTGACCTTGGCTAACTCAGACGAGCACCTGACCAGAGCACGGCTCGTTTTCCCACAGAGTACATCTCTGGCACCAGCCGGCCCTCTGAAAATAAGAGGTAAACATAGTCTGCTGGACTGATCTTAGGTCATCGCAGACTGAGCATAGGTCAGCGTAGTCATGCCGCAATGCTGTCATGGATTTGGTAACAACACTGTGTCATAAACTGTGGGTGTCAAAAAGAGTTGATGAAGCGGGTGGAGGAGACAAGTCAGCTAAAAGCAACAGCTCTGGTCTGTTCCCAGTAAGACGTGACCCTGAAACTGAAGGAACTAAATAAAATTCAGCCATCTTTGATTTTATTATTCACACCTGTGCTCTTTATACTGTTATGGTGATATGTTTTTCTCTCCTCTTGCTTGGACCACACCCAAACCTTCATTTTGATCTCAATTCCACACCAGTAAAGTTTCCTGACTGCATCTTGAACCGTTGGGATGCTATTGCAGTGACATAATCTGCCAGACAGACACATAAACACCAAAACTGCTTATGTGGTTGTTCCCGCTACAGTAAGGATTTCCAAGACCATTTTGCCATGACGACAAACACACAAGGTGAAAACAACAACAGCCACATGCTGTCAGGACCGCTTAAATTGTAATTAATTCGATTTTTTTCTGTCTTTCTGTCTTTAGAGACCACAAATGAAATTTCATTGACTTCCATTGAATGGAGCAGACATTTATGAAACACATATTCTTTTTTTGAATTTTTCAGCCTTTTTGTATTTGACAGTGACAGAGGGAATGGAACGAGGATGCAGAGGGGAAGACATGCGACAAAGGGACTTTGGGCCAGATTTGAACCTGATGTCCTATATCTCAAAATGTGAGCAAATTATTGCCATGTATTATTGATACTATGTAAATAGATCTTTTTCTTATCAAACGTAGCTAATAAAAGTTGTAGAGCTATAAACCTGCAGATAAATGCAAAACTATTTGTATTCATTGTTTGATCATTTCAAGCCTTTTTTTTTTTTTTTAAACTTGAGGTTCTGTACTGTTGATACTGAACCAAACAAAAAAAGGTGTTGTTTATAAGTTTGGATGAACAATCCCCTTGATTAAACGTTTCTTAGAGAATGAATGTTATGATCTCATTCTATATCTTACTTGTATCTATCTGCATGATCCCAAACTCTTTTTTCTTTTAAAATCCATGAATCCTGTACGCAACTAGTATTTAGGTATTCTTTTAGTATATACTAAAGTATTTGTCCTTCAGTATTTACAAAGTAACTGTATTAACCCTTTATCAGGCAAAGAACTATATTTGGTAACGTCAAGTAATATTTCGAGAAAAAAGTTGCAAATTTACTAGAAAAAAAGTTGCAGATTTGAGAGATTTAAAGTGGCAAATC
Source organism: Centropristis striata (assembly GCF_030273125.1). Classification (NCBI taxonomy): domain Eukaryota; kingdom Metazoa; phylum Chordata; class Actinopteri; order Perciformes; family Serranidae; genus Centropristis; species Centropristis striata. The sequence continues at coordinate 19,806,959 of NC_081522.1, forward strand.
TGCATGAAAAAAGTTGCAGATTTACGATTTACTTTAACCCTTAATAGGACACTCATTGAAATACTTGCAAATTCCAAATTTCAAACCTAGAGAATATTGGAGGATATTACATACTGCCAGAATGTGTAAAAAAACAAACAAAAAAAAAAAACATATGAAAATAATATTTTGAGAAAAAAGTTTACGAGATTAAAGTGGCAAATCTACAAGAAAAAAATTCACAAATTTATGAGATTTAAAGTGTTGAATCTGGGAGAAAAAAGTTGCTTTTTTCCCCACTTTAAATCTCTTAAATCTGCGACTTTTTTCTTGTAGATTTGCCACTTTAATCTAGTAAATGTGCAACTTTTTTCTCGAAATATTACCTGAAGTTACCAAATATAGTTGTTCGCCTGATAAAGGGTTAAGCTGACTTAATGCAGTGTAATGTCTGCACCTGTCTGCACAGGCCTGGAGTCAACAAACATCCCACACCGCCCCCGTGTGGCTGTTAACAGCATTACATCAGGTTTGCGCGCGCCACCAGCTCCCTGTCAATCATCGCTGTAACTCCGCCCCTCTGTGAAGTGATTGGATGCCAGCAGGGCGCTAGAGTGTCAACGAGCCAATCATGTGGCTCTGCCTCCTGTTAACAGGGCTCCTATTCTGAATGCCCTCTCTGTCACCTGTGTGCTACTGTTATTTATAGAAGCCTGAGGATGCTGAGTGGAGGAATGGAAGAGGAAGGGAAGGAGGAGGAACTATGGAGGAGAGGGTGAGACAGAGAAAAAGAAGAAGGAGGAGAGGAGTACTTGATGACGACCATATGTCTCGCTCTAATGGTCTCTCAGTGAGAGGCAGACGGGAAGAGAGGAGACCAGTCATTTTTGCAGGGCAAAGTACATATTGATCCCAGCTTTGCAAACTACATCTGTCTGATTGATGGTTTTCCTAAAGGGGAAAATTGGTGAAAGTGAGGAGAGGGAATGGAAGAAGGGTAAGAGCTATTAAAAGCTATATAGAATTAATGGTCAAGGGTTAAGGTTAAGGCAGGGGAATATGATGAATTATATGGTTAAATATGTTCCTGAGCCAAAATAGAACTCCTAAATTGAAAAAAAAGTCATATGTTAAAGACTACTATATGGCCACTCAATCAAATTTAGCATTTTCTAAGTTGCAGATTCAATATCATGGAAGACAAACTCATGCTTTTCTGAAGCTAATGATTACTTAAATCATCAATTAATTTATCAAATATGTATATCAAATACTTTAATTAATCAGCTATCAAAGAAGGTTGGAACTTTTTTTTCTCTTATTCAATTAATTAATTAATTAATTAATCAAATGTTTCAGAACTATTTTTCAGTGCACAGAGTGGAAGTTAAAGCAGCATAAAAACAACAGCCAGTGAGGCTGAATTGTTAACCTACACTAGCTATTCAAATGTCATCTTGCCTGGCTTAATAAAGTGTTGAATGGCAGACAGGTCATCAGTTAACTAAAGATTTTAACATGGGGGAGGACATACAAAACAGTCCCTTCTGCCTCTGGACAGTCGGTGTATAAGAACAAGCAGAGCAGCTGATAGTATATAATAATTTAGCCAGTTACTGTAACTCCACAGCTTGCACAGGTTCACAGTGAGGGGTCAGTGCACATGAATGCCCTCCTGTTGAGATTTATGGCTTTCAATGACATTTCTCTTTTGTCTGAGGGTGTATTATTTCTATTCCATATGATCCTATGATAGACTACACACAGCTCACCAAAGGCAAAGACATGAACAGATTAACTGGTAGCATTGATGAAAAAATATGCTGACCCCCAAGCCACCATCTGAGCATGTGAGTGTATGTACATTGTGTCATCTAAGATTCACATCAAGTACAGTGGCAAACAGCAGACTGTACATCACAGATTCATCATATGCCCACTGTAATGTACTGTTTGGTAATGAGTGAACTGATTGCAATTTATTAAGGAATATGCATCACGTAAACACACTATATATACCAAAAATAAAGCCCATTAATGTAGATAATACTGCAGGACTTGTCTATTTTGATATTGCACTTTTGTACTGCATATTCCCAGCAGATTTCCAGATAATCAAATAATGAAAATCCATTGACATTTTGGGGTCTGAGCACCAGTCACCTGAATTACCTGATTGGTGAAGCCTCAAAGTAGCACTAAAGTCTTCATTTCAAAGTCCAGAAACTATTATACTGGCAGAGCTGTTCCTGTTATATAGGTTAGTAAGTTTAAAACACATGGCGCACCTTCACATATCAGATATGATCAGATGGAGGATAACAGCAGGTTTTCATAAAACAGTGGTATTTCTGCCCTGCACAAATAGGCTGATTTGGCTTGTTTGGGTTTTTCTTTATTCCTGTAATTTTCAGTGACCCGTCATGTCTTGGAGCCCATGGTTCCCGACCTCAAGGGAGGGTACCACTGCTACAGAACACAATAATAGCTAATGTGCCATAATAAGAAGATACAACAGCAAATGTGTTCATCTTCGCATTAAAACATTAAAGTCTTTAAAAGTCGATGTCTGCCATCACCCTTTTTCTACCTTGCTCACTACATATCCCATTGCATCCATGTACATACAGCCCTGCGTGACACGCATTTTACGCACAGGAGAGGCAGAGTGGGTCGGGTCTGTGTTTACTTCCGGACTCCGATTTAGACTTCGCTCAGAAAGCAGCAGCTCCAGTGGAGGTTCAGGCTGTCAGCTAGCACGGTAGCCATACAAGGCTTCATGACAGAGGTTACCGAGTTGACCAGCGGCATCCCAACAGACAAGCCTCACTCGGCGCCACTGCACACCGCGACTCCAGGCAGAGCCACACCGCTGCCCCGCTCGCCTTCGTGCTCAAAGTCACTCAATGCTGCACTCCCGCTACCAGCTAACAGACTGATCTGACTGTGTTACTGCCACTTCATGATCCGAGCCAGCTGAGGATCAAAACAAGGACAATCGCTCAAAGTTTAAGCGGCGTTTGTGTTTGACCGGCCAGGATCCAGCAGCTGGGAGAGACACGGGCCCCGGGGAGAGCGACGGGACTCGGGGGCAAGGCAGCCTGGGCAGCGAGGGTGGTGGCTGGATAAACTAGGGGGTCGCCTCCAGCTCCTGGTGGATTCATCCCCTGCCAGCTAACGTTAGCTAAGCTAGCTATAAACAGCGCCATGGACTGGTTAATGGGGTGAGTACAGACAGCTAACGTGCCTAGCCAGCTTTACTCTCCTGTCAGCTCAACTGCGCAGTCTTTCTGATGCTGGCTGCAAATTCACCGCACAGTAGCTGACACCACCACAGTCAGCATTAGACAGGTGCACTGTCGTGTTCACTACTGATACATTGCCACTTTAACTCATTAATATGACCACAAGCGGGTAGCATGTTTCCTAGCCTAGCTTAGCCCTGCGATGCTAGCTTGGTAGCAAAGCTGGCAGCGGTCTCCTCCTGCAGCGGGGAGCCAGTCTGCTGTTACCCGGGCCAGGCGGTGTTTATGGGCATCTCTTTGGCCTGCAGCTATCTAGCCAACGGTGGCAGCGCCCAGATTAGCTTGTGAGAATATCTTTGTAGACGCCAGTTTGCTGTGCAGGGAGACTATTTATAGGAATGATTAACACAGCAAAATGGGCTAACGTTAGCAGCCTGTCAGTCTGGCTAACGCGGCTATGCCCGGTTTAGTTTATTTCCTGTGCAAGGTGCGCTGGCGGCTTTCACGGGACCTACCGTTAGCAGTCCTGCTAACTAAACTCTATGGAGTCTTGGGCTATTTAGTCAGTTTTTGATTCCTTTTCATCCTGCCTGTATACACCACTTAAAAAAATGTTTAAATGGCATGTTGGTCGATTTTTTTCAGCACAACCTTACCTATATGACCTGATAATAATTTTTTCATCCTGACTCACTGGATCAACATTTTGAACCCAAAAGAAACAAAGAAAAAACAACATACAATTTGATTTTGAATCTTTTTTTTTTTAACTTTCAAAACACTGTCGTGCTCAATAAAGAATTTTAAATGTTTCAAATGTGAACAAAGGTGTCAAATATAACATATAAGAGGGTTACATCCAGTTCTATCATTTGATGCAACATATATTTGACCTTGTCTCCAGTTTTACTTGGTATATCATCATCAAACTGAAACTGGCCTCATGGAGTTGACAGCCAGAACTTTAGAGGTAAAATTACAGTAGGGCTCCACGCTGCTTTGTTTTTATGTCTGGATGTGATGAAGAAGTCATGCTTTGGCGCTTTTGGTGACTCCAGAGGGTTAACAATAATGTGCTGCCTTTGGGACACGATAGAGGTGTCACCGAGCTCATTGATGGAGGATATAGCTTCATACTTGTTAGATAGGTACCTTGAAGGAGGATAAATAAACATCAGGGAGATGTTGGTTGGTGGCAGCACGTCATTCCACTGAGACACAATGTATTTAGTCATTATAGGACAATGATTTTAGGTGTTGTGTATTTTTGTTGTGCAGAAGGCATGGGTTGGGGTGAGTGCTGCTGGTCAGTGCTATTAGTAGAGATACACCTTCTATACAACCAAACATCAAAGCCATTGAGGATTAACCTGTGACATCAGTGTGTGACCAGCCCAGTCTGCTATCAGGGAACTCAGACATGCATTTGTTATGCAAATGTAAAGGCACTAGATGATCTGACCAGAACATGGTTTATATTTACCTGAAAGTAAAGGAGAGACTCAGTGAAATTGTAGTCGTCAAGATGTGTTTCTTTTCTATATGAACACATTTCTATGCACCGTTTGCAGTGGGAACTTACACACCAGGTCTTTGGCATAGCACAAAAGGTTTGGACTTGCACAGGAAGGTGTGTCGCTGTGAGATTTTTCTTTTTGCCGACTGGTTATCAGGTTGGTCGCAGCACTTTGACTGCAGAGCAGGGCAGAAGACGGGTGGAGACTTGTTATCAGGGGTGTTTCTTTTACATCCTAACATTTTGGCTGAGAGATAAGAACGCAGTCTCTCTAGCCATACACTCAACCGGAGTACTGATGTTTACGAACTGTGACCTCCGGGCCAACTAGTCTGTCTATCTGTCATATAGTTAGCAGGATGTCTGAGTAGATAAAAGACTTAAATCAGATTTTACACATACTTAGGTAATGGGCAAAGATGAGTTTTCATTGAGTTCTCATTGCCACTTATAAAACTGTTAACACTCAGTCATAACTCTTAAACTGTGTGGGGTATGAGCAAAAATAAGTTTCCTGGCTCTGGGTGGTTCACATGAATTGATCCATCTTGGTCTTGCTCATATTTGCCCTGCACAAATCTTTTCACTATTTTTACAAAACAGTCAATTTTCTTGCCACAAATTGCCTCCACTGTTGGTGGACTGTGAATTTGAATGCCCTTGAGAAAAGTTATCATGTGTTTTGGGTATTTTTATGCAAGGCCTATTTCAAACAGACTTGAACATATCATGCAGTTGAAACAAAAAAGAACTGTGGAGTTATTTTTCTAAAGTTTCATCCTCCTTCTGACACTGGTTTTCCCGGTTTTAGTAACTTGTTCTTGGCTTGTCTCAAGTTGCATCAGTTCTCTCAGCTGTAAATATGATTTAAAGGTCTTAATCTCCATCTTCCTTTTCCCCTCCAGTCACTCACAAAAATAATGATGATTTTTTACGCCCATGCAGTTGGTGCTGTCAGACCTAAACTGGTTTGCTTAGTGATCTGTTAGGAATTCAGAAGCAACACCCAGTTACATCTTGGTGTTAGAGGAGGTGAGGAAAGCGAAAAAACGCATACGGGTAAAAGAGAAGGCCGCTGTCTGCCTGTGAACATTCGGGATTATCATAGTAAATGCAGTTGTTACGAATAGTCAATCTAAGGTTTTGATTATTTTTCTGGAGTGATGTCCTTTAAAGTCATTGTGTCATGTTCTATATACTCCCAGATAAATGAGTCATGTTTATATATATATATATAAACTAAAATTGTTTATTCATGGCATGTTAAGTAGGGGATCTACAATGCATTATTACTGTCGGCTGTCTATTTAGACGTTAAACCTTTTCCACCATCGACCTAGACTGATGGCGTTTTTGCAAGCTGAGAATTTGTGTTTACCTTCATGTTAAAGCCGCACGCTGTTGACTGTTTATATATGCGGGGAAGGTGTGTATGTGAGCTGAATGCATCGGAAGCGAGCGGGCGTGCGTCCAGCGTGCTTCACTGACAGAGTGGAGTCCATGAATGAGTTAACCAAGCGTGTAATCACTCTGAATTCAGACCCAGGGTGAAGGACGCCACAGACGGGACTGATGGAGGGAGGAAGTGAGGAGAAGAAGAAGGAAATGGAGTAGTGAAAGCAGCTGATTTGAGGAGAAATGTGCAGATAAAGAGAGAGAGAGAAAGAGGAAGGTGTGATGAATGAAAGGGGAGATACTGATGAGGGAAAGGCAGGGTGAGCTAAAGGGATGGAAGAATCGGAGACGGCACGTTTTTTGACCGATGGAGGAAGGGGATGTGAATGCTTTCGATGGAACGGTTGATTAGGGAGAAAAATAAAGGAAATTAGCAGGTGGGGGGGGGGAAGGGATGGAGTAGTTGATAAGAAGGATGGAGCTCCACAGGGGATCAGATGGAGGTCTGTAGCAAATGACGGCCTACTAATGGTGGATAGATTTTAGAAAAGGAGATATAGGGATGATGATATGAGGGCTTCCGGTGGGTGACAAATTCACAAAAACAGAATTATTTTCCCTGTGTTTTCAGCAGGATGCTACACATAACACCTCTTAGTATTGGTGTGTGTCACCCGTTTGCTTTTACAATATACGCTGAAATGTGTTTGCAAACTACATTCACTGTGTATTTATTTTGGACAAAGAGCATTATTTCGTAGCCGAATGACCTCATCCGTCCAGATTCAGAGTCAGACAGGACGTTAAATCACTGGAGAGATGCGAGACGCCTAAATGTGTCTTTTCCTGCTGGGTGAAATGGGCAGGCTTTGACAGATGTTTAATCCCCTCGCTTTTGAGTGATGGATTGGTAATGCTGAACGAAGAGCGAGAGAATGGAAACTACAGCAGCTAAGTGGAGCGCCTGCTTTAGGCTGCCTGACATGAGCAAGAGTCAGATTTAATGTACACTTAGCTCGCACTGCATCACCTGAGACTTAATGGTATACAGGCAGCGTATCATTATCCTGCATCGTTGGAGTAATGCAAGTAATGGTACAAAAGATTCCAGTAATGGAGGGCTTGCTTGTTGCATCCTCTCATTTTGTTGGTAACAAATATTGGGCATGATGCTTATTGTAGTTGAGAAGGCAATCTTTGTGTCTCTGCAAGGAAAAAACTAAGTATGACAACTAAGCCTGGGACTTCTTGTTAGATTCTTATTTTTGGAGCAGATATTTTCTGATTTAAATCACAATTTTGCTTATTTTATCAGAACCCTTTTTGGCACTTGTTAAAGGCAACATTAAAGATTGATACATTTAAGGAGTTTGGTTTGTTTTGTAGGGTAAAAGTGTGTATTGCCTCAAAAATAAGGTATTGAAATTAGGATGGTGGTTGGGTGTATTATGATCATGATATTGGGTTCAATGGTCTTACGAAGCCATCATCCATCCATCAGTCAACCCTAATCCAAATTACATTTGTTTGAATAGGTGATGTATTATCATGCTGATACAGGTATAGAAATATTCCAAATGTCAACAAATACATTAATAAGTTGTTTGGGGGGAACTTTGAGGTCTGATCTGGAAAATGCCCAAAATTCCTTTGAAACAGGCACCGCTATGGTTGACAGTCAGAGATAATGAGGGTTAAGATGCAGTCAGGTGATCGGTCTGATGGCAGATAGGGAAGGGGAATTCACTAGAACCACTTATAGGCTGAACTTCCTCTACAGTGGTCGACGTCTTTCGTGTTCACTGTGGCTCACACCCAAAAAAGAAGTGTGACGTTGTGTCTCACAGTAGCTTCACTCGTGTCATTGCTCTCACATTGTTTGTTGTCGTGCAAACGTGACCAATGGAATTGATTTTACATGTCAAAATACTGGCAGTTGTCATGTACAAGTGAGTGTGGCATCATTCTGTATTTTAACTTTATAAACAGGAAGGACGAAGCACATTGATTTAAGAGAAGACTCCTCAGTTACCACTTAACCATGCCAATAGTCGGATACTTATTTATTGAGGAGTGAAGTAGTCAGATTCACATCTGGCACCCAGAGTTGCTGCAAAACCATCCCATTATTCATTTATTTTTCCAATTTCTGCTGATTGGCCATTAAAACAAAATTCTAATATAGATAGATAGATAGATAGATAGATGTGCATGATACAAAAAAAGGCACAAAAATGAATCCTTAAAAATAACATCTGGCTATAACATACCACTGTAGTATGATTTAATTATGCAACAGCCTCCTTCGTTTCCCTATTGAGGCTGTCATAACCTTTCAGATGTGAATTTGCAGTGGGGAAAAACACACTTTGCTATTCCATATCTGACAGGATGTACAGCGGCTTTAAACGAGCAGATTTCTAGAAACTATATTATGTCTTTCCAGCAAATTCTTAGAAATATTTCAAAAGAATGTCCATATATCTGTGTAAGAAGTCTAAATGTGAATTAAGTCATCTCTGCATGCAGCCCTGAACCCTGGCACAAGAGCCTCTGTGGTAGCTTTCTGGGTGGTGGCGGTTTAAGTTTAGTTTTCAGTCTGCATCTTTGAGTAACATCCCTCTCATGCTTCTGACTTGCTCTGCGTGTATATGTAGATGTTCCCAATGGGGATTTTGCACACAGTAACCCTGTCCTCATGCAACCCCTGCTGCCTTATTTCCATCTCTACCACACACACACACACACACACACACACACACACACACACACACACACACACACACACTCACGCTCGTCTGCGCACAGTCTCAGCCCAGGTGGCTGTTTCCGCTGCTCACTCTGCAGTTCCAATGCTGATAATAGACTGTGACATCTTCTCAAAGCAGTCACCTGCTCGAGAATAGAAACTAACCAACGCTGTCACCGTGTTGCGGGGGTCTGGACTGGGATGGAGACTGACTTTGCTGTCTTTATTTCTAGTGCAGTGTTTTCTCTGCTACACGGTCCTGTTGTTATTAGGGTTGACCTGAGGGCAGTGTAGTAGTCGGCTTACTAGAACGTCTCAGTGTCTGCCAGGGAAGGAGCTCTTAACTAGCTTGTTACTGTTACAGTGAACACAGCTTCTGTTGGCTCTCTGTGTGTCAGAGCCCACAGTAACAATCTGGCTCTATTAAGAATCAATTTACTGTCTCTGGCACTAATGTTGTTTTACGACTACACACCCAAGGCAGCCCAGGCCAAGACTTTTTAAGACCACGTTTTACAAATTTGCCTCGTGTTGTGGGTGGCAGTGAGCCCAGTATCTCAACACACTTCGGCGCTCGACAACACCCAACCCCGACAACAATTACACCCATGGTTCCCATCAGTGGCTCTGCAAACATGACTTCCTTTGACTTGTGGTGTTAGGTGCATAACTTATTCATAAACAGTTTTAAGTTTCAAGTGTCAATATGCTGGCGTTAAGCTGTTGATCAAACTGTCTCAACTTTCTGTTGAGGCCTGGGCTTTTCTGGCTTCACAAGAGCCTCAGCCAGAACAATCATAGGTAGAAGTAGAGATGACTCAAATGTCTCTTGTACATTATAACACACAGCCATAAATCATAAAAAAGAAGAATTTCTTTGATTATTTATTTTACAAAAAAATCGTTAAAAAATGGAATCTCAATATAGAACATTATCCAAGTGCTCACACATGCTACCAATATTATGTTATAGGCTACATATTGAACTATTTACATTTACAAACTCTTGTCCTCTCCTCTCTGCTCTGTGTAAACAGCCTGCAGTTCAGTTGAAGATTTGCTGAATTTTCTTCATGTGATTGTTGCTCTCATGCAAGTCTTCGTGGTTTTCAGTTGCACTAAGGAGTTCACAATTTAATGATTTTTACAGATGAATAAAAAATTGAAAACAAAATTTAATTTTCAGTTTCTGTCTATGATAAATGGTGTGGTTTTGGTGATTTTCTCACACTGTCTCAGGAAAATTGGTGATCATCAGATAAGCGTTGCCTCAGCTCTGTGAGAATTGAAAAATATAATAGATTGTCCATCTCACTATTTAAATGTTTCCACTTTCAAATTCCACTTAATCTTGCACCTAAAATGTTGGTTCAATAACAAAAAATGAAAGATGTTAATCAGTATTTATTGCCTGGAATTTCTCATGGAATTACTATCAGTTGTATAGAGATGAATATTTCTCTTGTCATTGGTTTATGTGCCTCAGTTTCCAAGTGAAGCTCACATCAACTCTGCCCTGCTTTAATGGAGCTGGGCCTTGGCCTTGGGCTCAGCCGCATGCTTCAGGCTATTCTACCATGATGTGCTGCTGTGCTGAGGGATTGGCTGGATGACAAGAAGGCTAGTTGGTTTGTTTACTCCCCAGAAAGGGCATCTTAGTCACTTTCAACCCTCCAACTCACTCTGTCTTTCACTCCCTGGCTCAGTTTCCCTCTCTGTCTCTGTCTCTTCCTCCTTTTAATTCTCTTCCCTTCTCAGTCTCTCTCTCTCGCTCTCTCTCTCGCTCTCTCTCTCTCTCTCTCTCTCTCTCTCTCTCTCTCTCTCTCTCTCTCTCTCTCTCTCTCTCGGGACGCTGATGTGCAGAGACGGTTGCGTGCTTGACTGCTGCCTGAGCTGGACTGTTCCGCCGCAGAGAGCGATGCAGCGTTGAACAGGCCCAGGGCAGCTTCAGCCCTCTCCGAGAAATGTTTAACAACAAAAGCCAGAGGGGTGTTAACCGCATTCGTTACTGAGCATGTAGGAGAATCGCCTAAATGCAGTGTAATGTTGTTCAAGCTGTATCGTACCGTTTTGGGAAGGAAGGAAAACAGTGGAAAGCAAAGCAGATCTGGAGGACCAGAGGCTAAACAAACAAGTCCTCAGCTCCCCTCACTGACATCAGTCGCACCTTCTTTTTTTTTTACTTTTGGTGGTGTTTGCTGCTCATTAGGTCTGTCTTGTTATTTTGGCGAAATTCTCTTCCACAGTAGCACAAGAGAGCAAAAAGTAAGCAGGGGGTTGTTGTCACACTGTAAAAGCTCAGCTGTTGTAGTTGAGTGTCAGTGACTTCAGGTTTCACAGGAAGGTGACACCTAAGTAGTTGATCGGCTAGGACTAGCAGCTCCAGCACACTGATGTAGAATGAACTACTGTTTGTCCTCCCTTAAGTTACCTAAAACTTCAAATCTCAAACAACTAATTTAAGGTTAGTTGGTTAGAATCATGTTGCCGTGCTGTTTTCCGTCTCTTGGAGAGGGTCTGAATTTTAAGTGAGCCCTCCCCAGGCTTGAAGACACAATGCTGTATCATGGAGTGTTTTTAGGACATCAGTGTGCATCATTGAGGGAGATATAAAGGCTCCATTGAATGCCTTTTGAGGAGGCAAAAAGCCCACACACACACATACACACACACACACATACACACACTCCTGAGTAAATACTGCTGTACTCTCTGGTTTGTCTCTCGAGACACCTCTCCACTCCCCTGTCTTCCCTTCCCTTTCCCGAGGCAGGGACATGGAGAGGCCCAGAAATGAATGTGATACCAGAGTGACTCTGCAGTTTGCCTTTCACTGAATATGCATAAGTGGATAATTGGAGAATCTGAATGCACGCACAGCTGTATTAAACACTTTTCCGAGCACTTGAGATGGAAACTCTTGCTAGGTGTGGTGTTTTTGCCCCCCTTTTTTTTGCCAGTGTGTTAGAGCGAAGATGAGGTTTCAAAAGCCTGAGGACAGTACATGCTGTGTGAGTATGGTGCAACTTAATACTGCGATGGATCAAGAGGCTGCAAATGCAAGCCAACTCAATACCTGAGCTGGCTGTACTTGTGAAGCTTCTCCGCCCGCCCACTCAAATGGGTCCTGACCTGTTCAAAAGCTTGAACAGTCTGCGTTTCACTGTGTCAACTGCACAGTTTGCTGACATTAAACCAGCAGCCTCTGATGCGTATGATGTGGTTACCATATAGCTGTGCAAAAACCCTTTTTTTATATAATTAACCTGTATATTTGGAGTTAATTTAATCTTCAGATCCATTTTGCTATCACTTTGATAATGTTCTGCCTGTTTGGACCACACTCTTGTGTTGCTCCTGGCATGGTGTCAGTGTGTGTGTCTGTGTGTGTGTTGCCTGTATTTCACTTGGCAGGAGAGGGGCACCATGCTGCGACTGTGTTTACTCTTTCGTAACACTCGGGCAGCCCTGCCCAGCGCACACAACTGGCACGGCCATCAGATGGAGAGACAGGGGAAAAGAAAAGACTGACAAAGGGCAGGGACAGTCACGACTCATCAGCTGCTCTCGTTCCCCTTCTATCTCTTATTTTTGCTCAAAACTGGACTTTGCTGGTTCCTCCAGTAGCGGGACTGGCTTCCATGGGCCTGGGAGCAGCTACTGTTCTGTCAGAAAGTATCATAGTCATGGACCGCTGCCAGCTAGAGCTGTCTTAAGATCAGCTAAAATAAGTTGAACCCCCCTGCAGCAGGATTTAGGGTTGTTGTTGCCATCCACCCACAAGGGACGCTCTGCAGAACATTTGGCTGCGTTTATTTAAGAACTGGTTGCAGCCTTTTAGATTTAGTTCTGGCTATGAATTGCCTTTAATGATACCTTTCTTCTTTGCATGGATAATCTATGCATTTACATTTCCTTTTTCCATACAATCAAGCAAGTAGGAAAATTCATCAAAGAGGGAATGTTTTGATGTAAATGGGGCGCTAATGCCATATTAGGTGGCACAGAATCAGTAGAAACGCATATAATCCATGCCAGTAAACAAGCCTCATTATTCCACAGAGCCACAATGTTGTGTCTAACCTATTGATCAGCCCCACAGTAATGGGAATTAACGTCTGCTTGCTTTTCTCAATGCTTAATGCTAATTTCTTCTGACTTAAATGGAGGCACTTTGCAGGAAACCCTGACATTGAAGTGTTATCTGTATAGAAACCCAATGACATCATGTCTATTTTTTTCCCAAATGTCATCATAATCTGATCAAAATTTTTTTCAGTTCAGCTAACTAATAGACCAACAACACAACCTCACTTGACTTGGGCAATGAGATGGAGAGTTGTGATGTGAAATTTAGGGCGAAAAATGGGGAGATGGGGCACCGGAGCAGTGCAAATTGAAAACAGTGGAAAAAAAAGAGAGCAGACAGAGGAAGAGAGAGCAGCTGATAAGGAGGAGAGCAGCAGCAGAATATAGAAAGTGTGGGTAAAGAGCGAGGGAAGGAGGGAAACGATAGCGGCGCACAGGGGATAGGTGAGATATGGAGATAAATGGGAAGAGGCGACGTGGGTCACAGAGCTAGATTAGAAACAGCAGAGGTCTGCAATAGAGGACAGAGAGGGAGATTTAACAGCGGGGGCCCAGGCCGCCGGTGACAGAGACAGAAATGGAGTTTGGAGCTGTGTTCAGCCTAGAAGGGGAAAAAAGCCCACAGATTGGAGACAGAAATAAAAATGCATTGGAGACCTTGCAGTCGTTGGTTTGATTCCCAGTACCTTAAAACCAAGATTTTGAGTGTTTGCCCAGCAGAACAGTATTCAGTGAGATAAGAGGCCTAATTTGTCTTGGAAGAGAAAGCCTTTAATTCTGGGTGATTTTTAAATGTATTCTTCACTAGGATGTGGTCAGCACCCTCAGGCGAGGCTTTGGCTGAGCTGCTAAATCTGTGCAGAGCCGGTGGGCTGCTAGCGTCGGTGTAAGCTAGCTTGGTTTGTCCTTGGTGGCTGAGGCTAGGCCGCTAGGCTGGTCTGAACTGTAATTGGATTAGAGATCTCTGCGTTGCATCAGGCAAGGCAAGCCCAGTATACACACACACATACTTTAAAAGCAGAAAGGCCTCAGGGAGCCAAGTTCATCTCAGTACTCGAGGCTCTACTCCTCCTCCGCCTCATTCTTCTCTCTCAAACTTTCTTCTTTCCTCAGTGTTCTGCTATTTTCTTTATCCCCCTTTTAATCAACAACCCACCCCTTCCCTCTGGCTCTTACATTTATGTGTAGGTGGGTGCATCTTTGTGCTTGAGCCTGTTCGTGTTTGTGCATGTATATGGGTGGTTGACGTGACGCTCAATTTTTGTGTTCCCAGTGACAAATATTACTCAAATTTGATAATATTTCATTAAAATTAATGTTTTAATATGCAGTTCATTCTTCTACATCTAATCCATCTGCAAACAATGAGTATCGTTCTTCAACTATGCAAATATTCTGTTTTGAACATGACATTTGTCCACCGGTGCAACTGTACTAGGTAGCATTACTTATCTTAAAACAACTGTAATTTAATGAAAAATTAATCTAAATACATTAAAATACTTGAATGCATGTCATACGAGTGTTTACTTAATGAATCTAGAGGATATAAGTGTTAAGGTCCCTATGTAGAGTTATTATGACACATTACATTTTGTCCGCAAAACTGGTGTCCTCCTGGAGCAACGGCATTATGTAGATATAAAACAGGCATTAATGTGACCACCCCATTACTGAGAGGGGTCCTTCCAGAATCAGGAAGGACAGAAGACATCTCTGGAGCAGGTGGACTGCACACAAGATCACTTCTGTCTCAAATATTTTCATAATATTACTATTTCCGTGCAGTGTTGGAACTGGTCGTCTTAAGGTAGTCCTTTGGTACAACGCAGTTTAAGTATTGATCTGAATATTTTTATCAATTTACATTGATTGATAATTGAAAATAATGTAAACCTTAACACTGTTACTCAGGATGAAGAATGTCTCTCATATAGCTAGTCCGCAAACTAGCATTGATTTCGAAAATGTCCACTGGTGAAACGCACTGTCCTATAGTACAACATGAAGTCAGTTTCACTTATTTTTTTCCTTTACTCCTATCATAATGAAAATTAACATAGTGAAAGCAAACATGTAAACAAACATTTTTTGTATTACAAGTTTTATTGAAAAATTAGTTTTAATATGCAAAAGAGATATAATCCTAGTCTAAAAAATGAATGGAGGTTAATGGACGGCCGCATTTGGATGGCCTGTCCTACCTGGCTGACGGGAGCTTCTCTGTCCTGCTTGGGGATTTTTCTCCTCTGTTGCCCCCCTCACCTGTGGGGTCCCTCAGGGCTCTATACTAGGTCCCATCCTCTTCCTATTATATATTTTACCCCTAGGGGACATCCTAGTCAAACATAACATCTCCTTCCCTGTTTTGTTAAAGCTAGTTTGATTTCCATGTTGAAAGTGAGAGGCTGAAATGACCACCAAAGAAAGGTCTAGGAAGTTTAGGGAGAGGCTGAATGAAGATCCTGAGAGGAAAGAGAACTTCCTGAGAGAGAGACGCAGAAAGTAAATTTGACAATGTTTGATAATTAATTTGACTTTGTACACGACATGGGCATACTAGTACTCTGTTGTCCAATGGTGCAACGGAATGTCCTGTGGTGCAACAAATTGAATTGTGAGTGGAAAAGGTATTTTAATGAAAAATGTATGTAAAAAGTGTGGGATAGTACAATAATGTTATCATCACTATGCAGCTATAAGGATGAAATGAAGATTCCTTGGGTTTTATACCAATTATAATGAACGTAACCCAGGCATTTGGGTGAAGTCTCTATGTGTACATCTTATAGTATATAAATAACATAATTCTGAATTTTTTGGGGGTATGTTTGATGTGGAAATATAATTGGGACAAACTAATATGCCTTTGGCTTATCAATCTTATCTGTCCAACATTCTCTGAATTAAATAATGACATTCTTTATTGTGTTGCACCGGTGGACACATTTTAGGACTACCACACCAAAAAGTGAATAATATGTAAAGAATTAGAAATGGACACATTCAGTTTTGAATTATTCACATATAAGGGAATATAATTATATATCATTTGACATATATTTTTGAATTATTATTTTTTTCACTTTGAATTTGAGTTCACGTCAACCACCCATATATGGATCAGCCCCGTGCCATGGAGACCCTCTCTAAATGGGATTACAGGAGTTGCAACGGAGCCCATGCTGAGAATGCCCTGGAGAATAAACGACATGAAGAAGAGAGGAAAAAATAGATAGAAAAGATAAAACGTGAACCCTCATACTGAACATGATAGATGTGAATATAAAAATGTCCTACTTTGAGTGAGGGAGCTACTCTTAACCTTTCTTTTTTAAATGGTGAATTTCCTGTTTAGCAGCTTTGGACAGGAAGTGAAAATAATGTCATGGGTGGTGTGCATCCTGATTGTCTCATTTCTGCACAGGCTAAATCTATGAATAGTAGTACTTATTTCTTTAAACTTGATTAGAGGTTATGTGGGTACAGTATGTCTCTTCGTAGCACATCCATGTAAATTAAGTGATATGAAGGTGTTTTCATGATGCTTTTTGTAGTTTAGCTGAGAGGCCTTCGGTGGCCACACCAGATTCCATTCTCAAATTAAACACTTTAAATTTTCTTGAAATATTTAACATTAATTGCACTTTTTCAAATAATCATCTTTAACTTTGCAGAATCCACTTGAACCACTCTCCATATCGGCACTGATTAGATCCACAACACAGCACTTATTTACAAAGATAATCCATTACTTAAGTTATCGTTTGACTGGTTACAGCATCTAGCAGTCTATTTTTTTTTTTTTTGGAGTCTTGTGCAGTGCTCACAGGATGAGAGGTTTAGGGAAATGTGGTGTGAATAACCTGTTCAACTGACTTTAATAGTTTAGTAAAAGACACCTGACTGTCCTGTTGTCATATGAACTAACCACAGGCACCTGCTTTGTTTATGGACTCATAGCAATGTGCTGCTGCAGAATGAATTTGGAAATGAATATAAGCACTGGAATGGATATTTTCGAGATTTTATTTTTTTAATTTAAAGGAATGTTTTTGGCCTGCTGGGGGGTCCACCGGGCCTGTAATTATAGTGGCAACATCAAATCAAAACATCATCAAAGTTACCAGTAGATATTACAGTAATCACACTCCACTATCTGTAAGGAGGGTGCAGCAGTTCCACGAAATAATATTGTGCCAAGAAACAAAATAAAACCAAAATGAAATTGACTTTTTCTGCCTGACCTGCCAAGGAAGAACAGTGCACTAAAAGGTGTCAGGTGTTCCTTAAGTGTGACAGGGCGTGGTTAGGTGCGTTGTTTTTGAGGTTTGTTGGACAGGTTTAAACATGAGATCGCCCAAGAGAAGACATGAAGGAAAGTAACTGAAGTTCAGCAACCCATATTAAGAGATGCAGGAGAAAAAAAGGATTTCCTTTGTGTGTTTGTACATGTATATGTGTGTTCACACTCGCAGAGCACATGTGGATGCAGTTGAGGCAAGAAATCAAACAGGCAGTATGATTAGAGGGAAAACGGCGATAGAAAGGGCTTAATAGCTGACAGGCCGGCACCAGCAGCCATATGTTTCATATGTGCCCGCTGACAACCCTGCCGTATGGCTCTGATCTGTCCATATGGCCTGTACATCCCCTCAACTTCCTGCCACCATGACGGCCAAGGCGATGGAGGGAGCGGACAGCATGTGGACGGAGATGAAGGGAGGAGGAGGCTGTAGCTCTGATGTGGGATGATCTTAGGAGTGGCACATTGTAATTGATGCAAAACACCCAAATCCACACCCAGCAGATATCACTCGGTGCCAAAGTTTCAAACCTGCACCACCTATTAGCAAGGGAAATAACAGCAGCAGCCGAGCCTCGTGCACAGCCCGCTCTGACCTGCTAAACATGAATGACACAAGCCAGCTCCAGGAGGTGCTGAGGAGGAGGAGGAGGATGTTTTTGAGTGAAGAGATTGACTTGGAATGAAGGGTAAAGGGAGAGCAGAGAGGGAGCTGGTGTTCAGGGTCGTCCCATTTCCGCTGCTGGGTTGGGGTCACTGTGTGGGAGCTGCTGACTGGGCCTCCCAGGAGTGAGCCAGAACAGCTCAAGGCTGGACACAACACAAAAACAAGACACACAACAGAGGAGTTGACCCCTATAAGGCCTCTGATGTCCCCTTGAGGAAGTGTGTGTGTGTAAACATGGATAAGTCTGACTGACTGAGGGCTTACAGACGGCCACGCTGGGGAACACACTCTGTTCGTGTGCCGTCCGCTTCATGCACACACAATACAAAGTACTTCATTATAACACAGTCAAGGTCTTGCATACACAGCTGTCTGGCGTGATGTCACAACACTAGCCTTTTCTTCTCTGTTGTGCGCTCCCAGCCGTAGACCTGCAGAACGTGACCTTTCTAAAAGCCCTTTTAATCACCGGTGGTCTCTGAGCTGGGCGGCTCGTGACAAATGCTAACACCCAGCCAACAGCCTGGTAGCATTAGGAGCTAGGTTAAAAGCTAGCTGCACTTAAGACTGGCTGTGAACACAGGGAATTATGAGGAGTGGGAGCAAGGCCAGCAGCTCACTTTGCCACAGTTTAATCCAGGAAGGAAGGAAGGAAAGACTCCTCATCATTACGTGAAACGCAGAGCTTCCCTGAAATGTGTAACACAATATTTCAAGCTAGTATAAAGTAACTGTTAACCAATAAGAAGTCATCCTTTTTTTTTTATAAATCCTGAATATGTGGCAAAGTGCAAGACAAAAACATTTGGACAAACATGTTGAAGAAAAGTCATATCTCCACCCAGGAAGCAGAAAAAATGGGGAGTCTAGGTCTGTTCTGTCTTCCTCTTCTTTCCAGTATGATCCTTTTATCTCCAATTTTATCTACACAAACTCGTTTTCTGCTTGCTGTCTGACCCGTACTCCCAGCAGAGGTTTTCTACCTACAGTAGCTGCCGCGCACTGGAAGCCTGGAGTGGACTGAGTCATATATCAGGGGGAGTGTGCGGAGCAGAGCAGGCTACCACAGATTAGAGGTGAGAGGAGTATGCTGCTGATTTATTACCAGCCGTTAGCTGGTTAAATGAGGCTAAGTGAGCTGGCCAGCTCGGGGAGGTGAGATGGAAGAGATTAGCCTACATGAAGAGCGATGGAGGGGAGAAGATCTGCGAAGCGAACGGTGACTCCTGACCTCCTGTCTTTGCATACTGTTTCTCTTTATCTTCTCCCTCCTCTGCCCTGCTGCTCTGCTCTGCCCTTCTCTTCGTCCTCGGTTCCTCCCTACAAGCATCTCATGCTGCCTCTGCAGAGCTGGGCCGGTTATGTTAGGCTTTCTGAGAAAAGGCCGGCGGCATTCTGTGTCATCTAATTATTAGGCAACATGTTAGTGCTTGTCATTGTCACTGGCAGTCCTGTTTGTTCTGTGTGCAGCATTGCGGCCTTGAGCCTGACACATTCACATAAATAATATACCTGTCTGTTGAGGAGGGATTAAACACTGAAAGGGAATAATTGAGTGTTTATAAAAGTTCTGATGCATATTTGAGCCACAACAAGGAAACGGCTTTAACCAAATAGTTGCACCTCTTTTGGCAAATATGTTGATACATTATAATGGTCACCTTTTAGCTCCTCAAGTATGAGGATTTGATTGATTTATAGATAGATAGAGAGATAGATAGATAGATCGACTTTATTTATCCCAAGCTAGGAAATTACAGTGTAGCAGCAGCATTACACACAGAGACAATGACAACACAATTAAATAAGAACAACCTAGGCATATTTCAAGCAATAAAATATAAAAATACAATAAAAAATAAAGTGTCTAAAGAAGGAATATGTATTAAGGAGTAGAATAGAATTCCAGTGCAGAATAAATATGAATATACAGTATAAAAATGTTGGTGCTATGAAACAAATAAGGTGCAATGAACAGTGTGCATAAAAACACATAAAGTGCATAGACAGTATGTAATGAACCAGACTATTATTTGTTATTGTACAGTGTGATGGCATGTGGCAGGAAATATTTTTTGTATCTGTCCCTTTGACAGCGGAGCTGGAGCAGCCTGTGAGAGAATTTGCTGCTCTTTTCTATATTACTTGGTTATTTTGGTCGCTATTTCCTGATTAGTTCTGAATGAAAAAACATATTGATGTGTGGGCTGATGAAAAAAAGAAAACAAAAATCCCATGTCAGAAAACAAAATGTGTAAAAAAAGAAAAATGACACTTGACTGCATCTCTCATTGGACTTCCCCTGCTTGATAGCTACTCATGTTCTTTGCAGTGAGGCAGGGTTTGTGTTTCAAATGTGTCGTCTCACAGCCCAAGCCAAGATAGGTGGAATGCCCCTTTTTAATAAAACTTGACCCTCCTGACTCCACTTCAAAAGGCAGGATCTGACAGGAGTGACTGATAGGAATAGTAAAGGTCTATGTATGGCCCTGGGATGAGGCTATATGTGTTCAAACTGGTGTGCTGGATATCCGTTCTGTAAGCTGTTTCTGTCCTCCACCTTTGGATGATGTGTCAGTTTGCACGTTTGTTTCGTGTGGGGACAAGAGAGAATGAGAACATCCGTTTCCTCTCGTGGAGGAACAGTAGGTCAGGGGTTTTGGTCCGCTCTGTTGAGTTCATGTGTTGCTCAGGGCCAAGAGAGGAGGGGAGGGGGCAGGAATATAGTGCACGCAGATGGGACATTTGTTCTAATCACTGGGGATTGTATGTAGCCTTAGCAAGGTGGTCGGGATTCTTTCATGTTAGGAAATTTTTAGCTTTGCAGCATTTTCTTTGCTATTTTTAAAGTGAGGTTTGGTGCTGTCTGACGCTGCCTGAATGAAGGGAAGTAACATTTTTGAGGTCATAGGTCTTTCTGTCTTTTTTTGGTCTCTGTTCGTCTCCTTTTTCTGTTTATATTTGACGTCATTGCAGTTATCTGTGCTCTGACTGCATGTTTGCTTGTTCGGCCTGGGTGTGTGTCCTCACGTACACCTGTATCCATGCCTCTGTTTGCATATAGCCTTGTGTTTGCCTTGTGTTTGCCTTGTGTGTGTCTGTGTGTCAGTGTTATTCCTTTACCTCCCTCTCTGCCCCACCCTGTACTGTAACTCTCCTTTCCTCCTCATTGTTCTGCCTCTCCACCAACCCAGGGAGTCTGGAGCAGGAGCTCGCAGGAAGTCTTCGTCACTTGTTGCGTTGAAGGGAAAGCAAACAGTGAGATGCACAAACACAGGAAATGCTGCCTTCCTCATGCGTGCTCCAGCTGGCCGTCTGTCACTCTGCGCGGTTTTATCAGAAAGTAGCAACGTGAGCGCCGTCTCTAACCGCATGCGTCTTTTTCTGTCTCTCGGTCTCCATCTCGCTTAGTTGACGTGTCCTCTTCGCTGTCAGCGATAAGCACTCTGGCTCTGTGCAGCTGCACTGTATGCCTGAATACTGCTAATTTACCATTGTGTTGTATTTTAGATTAGCTACTTACACAGTGGAATGAAGTGGCCTCTGGGAAATTAATGTGATGTCATTCCATGTACCGTTATAGTCCGTATTCATATCAACATGAATGATGAACATGCTCAAAAAAACAAAAAGGGCCAGAAAATGTATGAAACATTTCCAAAGCTGTTGGCTGTGATCACAATTTAAAGGGAAACTATCTTAGCTTCATCCAGACACCCTCTAAACTCAGGTTTCTCTCTTTCAATTAAGTCAAACTAGTGATTTACGTTGCTTACTCTGCTGTTCCAACAATGAGTGAGATATGGAAATATTGCAATAAAATCACCTTGCTGTTATTTGCTGTTATGTTTGCAATACAAGCAAAGACAACAAGGACCAGAGTTTCATCCCACAACAACTGCAGCTAAAATAGCACTAGCAGTTTTTCACACTGCAGATAATGATGAAAATCTGTGAATTTTCCCTTTTTTAAGGAGGATTTTTCATTTTATGCTTTGATTGCAACATTTTTCTTATAACCTAGAAACTTTAATAACGTACATAAATTCTTCATTGTGCTTCTTCCCTGTTTTGCTCCTAGCAACCATATTATTTCCTCTTGCCTTATATTACAGTGAGACCTTCACTGAAGCTGGTATATTAGAGTTATCTATCTGGAGTGAATCTCTAACAGCTGAAAGGTGAGCAGCTGTGGTCAGAGGTGGTTAGAGGTCACTAATCTTTTCAAAGACTGCGCAGAGACTGGATAATACACACACACACACACACACACACACACACACCTAAGTCATTGACAGCCTGCCGCTGTCGGGCCACAGCTCAGTGTTTGGTAATGCGGATCAGGATGGGTCACACTATCACTGCTGTAAAAATAGTTGAGAAATGATCTAAGGGGCGTTTGTGCTGCGTCTGTAATTTTTGGATATGACTGCAGAAAGCTTGTGAGCAGTTTTCAATTTTCTTTGGCTTAGCTGCATTAAAAGACATTTAAAATACCACCTGGGGCTGTTGAGGTTAATTATAATAACTCATAGAAACTCCTTACTGGATCAATTACTGACTTTAATGCAATCTGTCCGTCTATTCCTGCGACATTCGCTGATTGTCCGTTTTTATTTAAACACAAGTATTACTAGACTGATACCAGACTAAGTATGTCTATAGAAAACAACATGAATTACACCAAATGTATTAATACTATAAATCTCTGACTCAGATATGCACCATTTGTTCTGTTTTACAGATAATTAAGTCAGTCGGCCTGTGATGTCACTTGTGGGTTGCTTAATTCACCAAATAAGACTTATGGAGTCTGGTAGGACCTGTGAAGAATAGCCTGTGTTTTGATGACGCTAAAAGAGATCCTAATGCTATAAATAGAACAAAATGACCTTGAACTTAATATTCCGATGTGCTTTGAAACCTTCCCCTGCCATGGTTTGACCAGCTTGCCATGTTCTGTTGTTTGCGGTTTCTGCGATCTCTGGGCTGGTTATATTACCACCTCAATAGAAACTAAGCCACAGCTCAGGACATACTAGTCTTGTTTGTCCAAAACTGCATGCATCTGTTCATTTGAGCTTCTGCTTGACTTCATGAATAACTGACTGTAGACAGAATTTATATGTTGTTCCATTTTTTACCACAAGAGGGCAGCACATTTCCAGTTCACATGACTGCCCTATGGGCAGGGACATGCTGCTGGGCAAAAAATGCTTACCTGTCAAAAGTTAGGTAACGTTTTTAGGTCAATCGTATTGGTTTTAGCAGGTCATAGGACTGTTTTCCAAGAGAGGGTAGTGTGTGCTCTGACTGTTGAGACATCAGGAAATCAAAAGGAAAAGAGATTCAGCAGACAGTTGGTGGTGATGGAATAAAAAGAAATATAGATAAAAGTAGAGTGTGGAAGAAGGAAGAATGAGAGGCAGTGAGAGAGATCCAATGAGCATGAAATCAGATCTTGTTGCATAATCATGGCTTGCAGGTCTTCCCAGTGTGCACCGGGCTCTGTCGGCTCTTTCCAGTCCAGTATCACATGACCGTATCAAGCGACTGCAGTACTAAACCAGCAATACCAGTGCAGCAGCAGCCGGAGGCAGACACACAGATCAATAGTGCTGTTCTTCTCTCTGCTGAGGCATTTTATTATTCTTTCTCTTTGAGTGTTATTTTTTATATTTACAAGTAGAGTTTAGGGGGTAATTTGGATATTGAAATTTTGATTTATCAGTTGTTGCACACTTCAGTCATTCAATGCTTAAGGAACACTGGTGTTTTATGCCTCAATTCCATTCTCTAGTCTTAAGTTTTTAAGGTTTTCCACCAATGTGAAACCTCTCTCCAGGATTTTTGTTTTCTTTGCTGAAGGTATGCTTTGAGGATGTTGTACCGTCTTTCTGAACATAGCTGTGTTCATCCTCTGTCTGAAACTCTCTTCTTGGCGCATCTCTGCACCATCATTTAACACAGGCAGTGCAGTAACAGTCCTATATATAGTGTAGTTGTGACATAACAATCTTACAGAAGTCCCAACGGCGTGTTTAAAGGCACAGTTTCTAAATATGGCTGTGTGCATTCTCGACAGAATACATTTTCATACTTTCATTAGTATTCGTATAGCACCTAGACCTGCTTTAAAAGAAAAAAAAGACAAAAATCTCACTTTTTGCAATGCCAAGCTTTATATAGGGTGCTCAATGACTCGCCCTAGTGGTTTTGTTAGTACTACAGGCCTCTCTTCTCCCTCCATTCATTACATGCCCTCAATGTCTTTCACATACCAGCAATACCAGACGTCACTGAAGCATCAGCGCTGCTTTCTTTCACCTTCCCTCCCTTGTATTTTTTCATTTTCTTTTTTTAATCTTCTATCCTCACCTCCTCCCTTCCATCACTGGTGCAAAGCCTTTATTCACATGCCAGCAATACCAGACTGCATACCAGTCAGCAGGACATCAGTGACGGCCTACACCTCTGCCTGCTGCCCTCCTCTCATCACCGCCCCTCAGGCCCAGCTCCACTCACTTAGCACTGCAGTGCCGGAGATATCTGTTCTCACCACATGAACACTGCATTACTTCTAGTCAACAGCAGGTGGCATCATAGTTCCACCGTCCTCAGCAGCTCCCAATAGCAGTGCTTCACTGAGCAGTGTCCATCATGACTCTCCACTCTCAGGATGGATGATTTTTCCATGGTCCTTAAAGCAGCTATTCTCAACCTTGGGGTCGCGAGATGATTTCTGGGGGTCGCCAAATTATCTCCACTGTGTTAAAGTGTGTTTTAATCTTTTTGGTCATTTTGTGTCTTTTTTGGTCATTTTGTGTCTTTTTTTTTGGTCATTTTGTGTCTTTTTTGGTCATTTTGTGTCTTTTTTTGGTCATTTGTCTTTTTTGGTCATTTTGTGTCTTTTTTAGTCAATTGGTGTCTTTTTTGGACATTTTGTGTCTTTTTTTAGTCATTTTGTGTCTTTTTGTGGTCATTTTGTTTCTTTTTTGGGTGATCTGAACTGTGCGTGTGAGATTCTGTTCAGTGAGCGGGGGTCGCGGACAACATGCATGTTAAATTGGGGGTCGAGACTCAAAAAGTTTGAGAACTACTGCCTTAAAGGAATATTTAACCCCCAAACTGATCATTTATATATCAATTACTCAAAATGTGTTTACCTTGAATTTGATTTTTTTCCCTCATGCCACCAAGGTAAATCAAAAATCAAAAATGTAGTAAAGTGAAATAATTGAAGTGAAAGGAGGCCACAACAGCGAGACCATATCAAAACTTTTGTTTACAAACTCACACACAACTCGTGAAGTTTAATCCAAGTCTCACAACTTTTTAGCTCTGTACTTCCCAAACGCATGCATTTTTGATAAATCCTAACTATTTACAACAATTTTAGGTACTATTGATGCATAAGGTTTTAGTTGTAAGGTTTTAGGGAAAATGCATGTGTTTGGGAAGTGCTCATGAATTAAAGGTAACACTGGGTGAGGACCTGATTTTGCCAATTATGATTTTGGTGATGAAGTATTCCTTTTTAATGCACATTTTGAGAACAAATACAAGAATTTTGTTTTTTATTCATTATTTGCTCTATAAAATGCCAGAAAATGGTGAAAAATGTCCCAGGCTGCCTGACCAACTCTTCACCAGTGTGAACTGTCCTCATAAGAAACTCATATCAGCAAAGTAACTATGGAAAATGAAAAAAGTGTTTTGGGTTTTTTTTACAAATTAGATGGTTTTCCAAAGTTGGCGCTTAGCTTTACATTCTTTAAATGCCTGAGCAGTGATGAGTGCATGGGTAAGGTTGCATTTAATTTCCTGGAATTTAAAATGAAACCAAAGCTGTCCAGATATGGAAAGATAATACTGATTGGGTGCAGAGCCCAGAAACACCCAGACATAACATTTGACTTTTGGGGCATCCGGGAGACATTTAAGAAAATGTCAACATCACTGTCGTTTACCAGTTATTTCACACTGAACTCTAACACATTTCTACATACTGAGAGACTAGTAGGAGACTATATTGTGTGAAGCTACCTCAGCTTTGTACTGATGGTTGTGCTGACAGAGACAAGGAACAGCAGCCTATAGGGCAACTAATTGGACAGACGGAGACAGACCCTCTGAGGTAACTCTAAAGGTGAGTTATTAGTGGTGTCCCCTCTCACTATAGACCAGACAGTATGTGAAAGACAGACACAGACAGACTGACCGACTCCTGGCGTCGCTCAGCCGGGCCGTATATATAGGCCCTTTCATAGTTCACCCCTTGGCATGGTCCCACCTCACATATACCTCTTACTGTGCTCTGTGTGTGCTCGTTTGTGTGTGTTGAAACATATTTAGGGTGTGTGGGTGAGAGAAACAGTGTGTCCTTGGTTCTTGGCAGCGAGGCCCTATGTACATTAAATTGCGTAATACACACATGTTAGCAGTTTCATAAGATTCATCTTTTTTTGGCATTACGTGTGTGTGTGTGTGTGTGTGTGTGTGTGTGTGTGTGTGTGTGTGTGTGTGTGTGTGTGTGTGTGTGTGTGTGTGTGTGTGTGTGTGTGTGTGTGTGTGTGTGTGTGTGTGTGTGTGTGTGTGTGTGTGTGTGTGTGTGTGTGTGTGTGTGTGTGTGTGTTACATTCCAAAATGTTTACATTTTATTATTTCCCAATTAAGTATTTTAGCCTTTTGTGTAATTAGTGTATTAACTTTGTTTTTATATATTTTTAACTGTATTCATGACTCATTATTTTTGATTAAAATTGAGAGATTTTTTTATTTTATTTTAATTTGACTGAATATTTAAATAAAATATTTTCTACAACCGAGGAAGACAGATGGAGAGTTTTTAAAGGCAACAACCTTGAACGCATATTCAGTGGTTAATTTCCTTCTTTTTTTTTTCTTGCAACAGAAAATAAAATAACTTTTAAATATGTTGTAATATAAAATCAAGCAGAAAATCTATTTCAACATTTCTGCTTATTAAGAGATTGATAAAAAGCATACTACAAGATGTTTGTAAAACTTGCTTCCAACTCAATATAATCATAGTTTTATCCTGTGTGTGTGTGTTGTGTGTGCGTGTGTGTTGTGTGTGTGTGTGTTTTCTGTCAGTATCACCTCTGTACTGGGGAACTTGGCACATGCAGTGACATGGTCTCTCTAAAAGCTCTCCTCTCACACATGCACTCAAGTTGCTGGAGCCACAGCAGAGTATGTGTTGTGCCCGTGTTTGTGTCCATCTGTGTGTGTGCTTGTGCACTGCGGTCCAGTGCTCAACTCTGCAATGTATTCCTGGAAAGCCTGTGTAGGAGTGGAGGGGCCAGGGCTATTCCACAGTCGCACCGCAGCCAGCGATGACTGCTTTCTGGAAGCTTCTCTGTCACTTGGAGCGAGGCAGAGAAAAGAGACGTGCTCATGAGTATTTTTACTTTAATCCTCGACATCAACACCTTCGGCGAAAATGTGCAGCTCTCTCTTCCAGAGGAAAAAAAGGGAACGCATAGACTGGCATCTTTTAACACCATTTGTATGCATGGACACGCACTTAAAAGTTCACATCATTATTACACAACATGCACCGGGAGGAGGAATGTTGGGAGGGTTGAGCTGGATGGACAGAAGGGGAGAAGCGAAAGAGGGGGGGATGCATGGAAAAAAGGCTTGGATAATAGTGAGGGTTGCGAAAGAAGCAAGAAAGCTCAAATTAGCTTAATGAAGGGGCTGCAAAAGGAGCAATAAAATCAAGGGAAGTTAAGGTGCAGGCGGTGAATAAGTGCAGGAAGGAGGAATGGATTGAGACTGAATAGGAGGAAGAAAGGGGGGGGGGGTTGTTTTGAACTGCATCAATAAAGCTCAGGCTAATTGCTAATGCCTCTGTGTTCTGCAGTATTCACCCTCTGTTCCTTCAACCATCCTCCCTCTTTTTTTGGGACTCCAAGTCTCCTCAGAGTCTTCTCATCTTCTGTTAACCATCTTCCTCCCATCTTCCACCTCCTCTCCTCCCTCCAGTGGCTGTTGTGTAACTCTGCAGTGACTGACTGAGCAGCAGCAGCAGCAGCAGTGATGCGATTGATCAGCAGTTCTTGTGCCAGGCTGCTCTTATTGTAATAAACGAGCTTGGAGCCGTTGAAACCGACCCTGAGTGCTTTTGTTGGAGTGGAGGAATCACACACACACACACACAAACACACACTGCACCGCACTCCCATGATGTAATGCTGAATAACCCTGAATGCTCTTAAACTTACCACTCGCCTGGATTCATCATTTTCTACAGTAATCCCTCCAGACCTATACACACCAAAGTTAATGAGTCATTTAGTTTTAATTATTAGATTTTTTTGTCGATATGGTGCTCAGGATTCTATTAACTGTGTGTTTGCTTGTGGATGACTTGTCTTTTAATTAATCTCTGTTGATGATTTATAGTATGAAGCTTTCAGCTAAAGATAGCTCCTTTCATTTTTTGGCTTCAAGTCACTTCTCAAAGCTTCATAAAAGTTCTAAAAATGTAATTTTAAGGGAGTCTTGACAATTATTAAAGGGCATTACTTGAAACCATAAACAGTTTCTAGTTTGGGACCCTTGTGTCATGTCTTCCTCCCCTCCCCAATGCAACTGGCTGTAAGAAAAGCACATCTGGTCTTTTCATTTTTCAGTCTTTGTGGTCTGGCTTTCTGCTAAACATATTCCCACTCTCCCTCTCCCCCATCCATCCATCTTTTCTTTTCTCCAACTTCTCTGTCCCAAGATTTTTTTTAATCCATTTAATCCAAACTTGACAAAACAAAAGCTTAGGCTCACCTGAGTTATATCTAGTGTACACAGTGGCGTAAAGATCATCCAGCAGGGGCAGCAAGCTGGCTTCCCTGAGGGCATGCATACACACCTGAGGCAGGAGGCGACTGGGTGCAGCGTTAAAGATCACACTCAATCATTGTAAAGTCATTCCAGTGTCACCTCTGTGTCTGCTCAAAGTCACTTTGACTACCCTGCCTGTCTTTTCTTTCACATTTTAACATTCCTGCAGCTCGTTTCATTGTCAATTCTCTTCTCGTGTTTGTTTGTCGGAGAGGATGCTGAAAATGCTGCGGATATTACTCACTAGCCTGCTGCTTATTATGGTTTATTATTATTGCTCGCTTGGTCATTGTCCTCACTGTGGCACTCTGTGTGAGGTCAAGAGTTCGCTGGTGCAGTAGTGGCAGATTAAATATGAACACCTCCCAGTTTTATCATTATTAGAAGGAAAATAACCACCAATTTAATCATTAGTATTAATTTAAGATGTCTTCCTTTATTAAACCACATCCTCTAATTATCTACTCTCATTTGATCCAGTGACATGTGCTAGTAATTTATCAATTAAAATGCCTAATTAGGTTCCTGGAGTGCAAACATGTTTACCAGATTTCTGTATCATTAATTGTAAAGCGTGTCCATTAGAAAGACACACACACATACACTTGGAAGGGCTACTTTGGATTTAAATGGCATTAATGGATCCTCCTCCCTATTCTTAGCTTTAAATCTGTCTCACCCTTTAGACGTTGACAGGAGCTGTGTTGGAGTCTGGTTTGTGTTCAGCATATGGCGGAATATAAATGTGTGTGTGTATATATATATATATATATATATATATATAGCTCCCTTAGATAGGAAACGCTGTTGAAACATGAGAGCCTCCCCAGCACCGTGAATGGGAAGAAAGGGCTGGCTCGCATCGATAACCATTTTTCATAAAGGTCTCACCGGTTTGTAAATGTATTTTTAATGTTTTTTTTTTATTATTTAGACGCTGCTTGAGATTGTTTTTATGTCGCCGAACCGAGCCAGAGAAGTGTATGTAGACGTGGACGTATTGAAAGAAAATATTCAAGTTTCATGTGGTGTTTTTTCAGGAGGGAAAACGCGGTGGCTTGCGTCAGCGAGGCTTTGGACACAAAGCAGACCCAGTCTCAACCAGACTCTGTGTTAATATCGCTACATTTTATTTCAAACTTACATCGCTCTGGACCGCACGCGCGCCACCGACACGAGCTCTTATTGTTTTTTAATCGAAACGCCTTCAGGCTGAAGAGTCGTTAACCCTGCCCCACGGAAACTATATCGAGGGGGGACCAGAGGAGGAGGATCTCTGAAGAACCGATAGAAAGATAGAGAGAGGTGGTGGAGGAGTGAGAGAGGACTGCAACTCCGTATTGTTCCGCGTTTGTTTGTTCTGCAGCCGTCCAGAGAACGAGAGAGAGAGAGAGAGAGAGAGAAAGAGACGGTGGGGTTTGTGTCTTTCGGGGTGCGACAAAAAGCTGAAAACACCGTCAATTCTGGATTTCTTTATCCGCTTCCTGTCGTCCAGGATGAGGTTTAAAAGGAACGGGTCCTATACGCTAAATAGGTAAGAGTCTGGTGTAATGTGCGCAGCGGTAACTTGATAATGTGTTATCCATATGGAGAGGAAGAGGAGCAGGAGGGAGGGGGACAGCACGTTTTGTTATAAGCTCATAAATCTGTTCACTTTTCTCTGTGATATTTCCATGGAGGATTACACTGGTGCTCATAGTGACTTTATAGGCTCTTTATTGGACTTCATGTTTTTTTTTTTTACATTCTATCCTGCAATAATGCTCAAGCAGACTTACTTTTTATTGCAACATTATGCGCACACATGAGCTGCCATGCACCATTGAGACCTACCTCTTTATTGTCATCTATGTTAAGGTCTTTTGAGGCTACAGCTGATGAAAAAGCAGTTATTTATAACGATAAATATGCAGTTTTGACAAAGCGAAATGCCCTCTAAAACACTAGATCATGGCTAATCAGACACTGATAATATGTCAATTTCTGTCAAGGGTCCCCTGATATCAGTGTGGCGCCCACGTGGAGTTAAATCTGTGAGGCTGGATCGGCAGAAACCTGTCTGTCTCGCTTTAAGGGGGGGTGGGCTCTCTCTTTTGTTTCCTCTCTTCCTTTATGGAAAAGAGCAAAATGATCTTTCTTTTTTCTCCCTCCCTCTTTAGTTTTCTCTCTCCTTCCCCTCTACAGAAATGCTCCCTCTTGCCGCCCCATCACCTAGCAACTTTGTATGTGTTTGTGTATGTGTGTGTAGCAGTGTGAATGATGTGCACTATGTGTGTCTGCCTCATTCCCCCTAACCCACTTTCCCCTGACATGATTGCAACAGCCTCTATTCATATCCTGGCGCTTCTAAACCTGGTCACGAGTCGGGTCTTTCCCTTACCCAGCGGTTCGGTGTCTCTCTCTCTCCTCATTGTGTTATCTCTCTAAGTCACAAGTTTATAAGAAAAATTCTTTCTTTGTGTTCGATATCCGCCAAGCAAGTCACACAGCTGAATCTTGAATTCAGCGGATGTCTTGCTTTCATTGTTGGTCTGGATTTCTTGATAAGGCTGAAAAAAATTGAGGAAGTACAGGCACAATCACTCCAGTTGACCCACAAGAGCTTGCTCATATTGTTGAAAGTGACAGTTAATTTAATGGCAGTTTCACTTCTTACACTTTTTTTCCTCTGGCTTTCCTTTTCCCCTTTTGTTACAGGGCATATGGCCTTCCGCTGTACTTGCCACACACACAAAAACCCACATCCTGACTTTTTGGTACTGAAACACAAAGGGAACTAATGAGTGCCAAACACCTACTTCATCACACAGCCGAAAATGCGAGAACGATTATTGCTGCTGTGTACCCCTCCTCCCTTCCTCCCTATTCTGTTTTCACTTAGGAAGTGTGTGCAAGAAAAGTGTGTGTTGCTACCCCCCACCCCCCGTGATCACTGTGTGTGAGAGATGATTTCACGTGTGTGTGTGTGTGTGTGTGTGTGTGCAGGTGAGAGGGATGATGTAATTAAACAGTGAAAGAGGAGGCCTGTTAGCTGCAGCTCCTGGTGACAGACCTCTAGGGAGGAGAATGGGGAGGAGGGATGACGTCATTGGATTTTAAAAGTGCTTTGCCGGGCTGCTGCGGTCCGTCTTTGTCATCTTCTATCTCGAAAAGAACAGGAGAGGAGCAGCAGAGGGAGGACGAGCTGTGTGGTCCTGCATTGTGTGCAGCTGGGTTAGGTGCTAATAGCCACTAGCTCTGGAAACTATTAAATCCATCTCACTGTTCAGGAGCTCTTTGATGAGTCGGTGACAGAATAAGAGCAGAAGCGTCCCCCTGCGGTCGCTACATAACTGCCGTCTTCTGAAGGTGATTGTGCCTTGCCTCTGTTGTCTCTTTCCTCGGCCGGCTGCAGTGATTTGTTTCCTCTCTGAACAGAGTGGCGTCAGCCCGTTTGACATTGAGCGTCACTGTTCGTCAGTTGCCTTCGTCATGGTCGGCTAATCCTCACTGCAGCCTTCAATTACACCCTCACACACACCTGGCTTCTGCTACAGCTTTTGTGCGTGTTTTGCTGTGTAAAGAAGCAAGTGATTGCTCTTCTTGAACGATGCAGAGAAGAGGGGAAAGTGATGTAACGAGGCCCGTGATTCACCCTGTGTCCTTCACCTTATTTGCCCAAACCATAACACAAGCACTCTGCAGTGATTGGCTCGCTTCCTGGGGGCTTGTCTCCGTGCTAGCCCCTCCCATCCCGTACCTCTGCATCATTTGCGTGAATGAAGAATCACCGTTATTGTATACGTGCGCATCCTGTGCTGCGTGCCGATACACGTGTGCTCAGTGTTTACTCAAGAGTTGACAGTTAGCCATCTGCTTCTGCAGCTTAGTTACATATCACTACATGTGCAAAAGCATGAAGGGGTCGTCAACTTGCTACTGATTAACTTTCCAGAGGTTTGACAGGATTGGTCTCAGATTTAGCAAACAGAGTGGGTGTTTGGTCTGTGTGAGGGATGGGTGGAGATAGGATGTTTAGGATGTATACAGATGACAGAGATTGCTGCCTCCCAGGGATAGCCCCCCCCTCTCTGTCTCTCTCTCTCTTGCTGTGTCTCTCTCTGTCCATCTCCCTCTCTCTCTCCCTCTCCTGCAGTCCACCCTGTGCTGCCCAGCAGTCAGCAGTTTGTTTATGGGAGTCTGTTTGCCAAGCTAATCTTCCCGCCTTTCAAGTGGGAGCCAGCAAGCGAATGAGAGAGAGACGGAGAGAGAGAGGAAGGGAGGGAGAGAGAGAGTGCAAGAGTGTGAAAGTGAGGCAGGCAGTTGCAGTAGTTGGAAAGGAGAGAGAAAGAGAAACATGCTCAGAGAAGTGTGTCTGCTTTTGTGAATGATTTTTGTTTTGAAAGTGTATTTCCGTGTGTTTGCTTGGCGGACTCTCCGGCCAGTCTGCGTGCATCCGTCCGTCCGTTTTGCCGGCCGTCCTGCGTGACTTGCGTTAAAACCAGAGGCCATCCCAGTAGCTGTCTGATTCCACAAGGTGATATGCTGGAGCTGCTGCACCTGTAGCCGAGCGTGCCAGAGCAGAAGCGGAGACGGGGGAGGTGAAAGGGAGGAAGGGTGCTGTGGTGTCGGAGCCTCGTCACCCCGGCTCTGCTTCACCGCCGACTGGATGGGGGTTCTGGTGTGCTGCGACTGCTTCTTCTATCGGTAGTTAACAAAGTCACTGTTCCTCTTTTTCTCCTCTCTTGACCTTTACTTCCCCTTTACTGTTATTGTTGTTGTTGTTGTTTACATCATATTTTGCTTTACATTCAGCATTATTCAACTTTCATCATCAGACCTTGATGAATGTCTCCATCTGACACCTCCTCCTCCTCCCCTCCTCCGTCCCATTCACCCTCTCTGTTATGCTGCTGCGGTTTTGTAGGAGACATTTGAGGACAGTGCTGCTGTAGCAGGCAGAGATTCTGCTGTAGTCAGACACAAGGGGTATCTTGACTTGTGGGAGGGGAGGAGGAGGAGGAGAAAGGGAGGGAGGAAGTTGAGGACAGAGGGACAGCGATGGCACAAAGCCATCCTCCTATAGCTGGCTGAAGGGAGGCGTGTTAGACGTGCTGGTTACAGTGTTTATTAGGACGGTAGGTTAGTTGGAGTGAACTGGCATGCAGCCAAAAGTCAGCTAGTCAGTCAGGCTTGTCCAACTTTTTCCTCTCATCCTCCTGCATGCCTCTTTGGCTGTGCAGCACTATTTGTTTGGACACAGTGTTCTCTGACAAGGGGGCAGGGAGGTGCTTTTTCCTTTTTTTTCCTTTTTGTTTTTGTTGTTTGCAGAGCATTGACTGTACAGACTTTGCTCTTTTTTTAAGGTCATTATCACCTGAATTTACATTTTGTTTTGCTCCTTACCTATCATGCATTGGAGAGCCTCTGCTGTGCACTCATAACTGGTTGTTGAGCTTCAGAAACAGAGTGGATGATTTAGGTTCAGCTCTCTGGCAGTTGGAGCGGAAAGGATCTGGTTCCCCTCTCTTGTGGTTGTGGGGTTAGCTGGCCTGAGACTGCCTTAACTGCTGTATAAAGGCTATATATAACTTTCTCGTTCTCTAAGGAGCGTTTTGATGATGAGGGTAAAATTGTAGCTTTAGCACAGACACACACAGCACAGCTGGATTAGATTAGGCCTCGCTATGATTCAGAACTTTGTTTACACTGCTACTCTTATGAATAACAGCCTGCCGTTTATGTGCGTATATGTATGTGTGTCATGTATCCGTGAGGCTGAACATGTGTTCTATACTGTAGTCCTCGGTGTAATACACACAGAAGCATTGTGAAGGCAGGGACTTGTGCCAGGAGTCATCATCAAGGCAGGGGTGGGACCTGGACAGCGCACTTATGTCTTATGGGCTCATTAAGACAAAATGGGCCGCCACGGCTATTTTTAGCATTTCCTCTCCCATGGCGTCTCAGTCAGCCAATCAGGTGGCTTGGCGGTGATGTTATATAGCTTGATTGATGTGTATTTTTTTGGAGGCACACCCATCCAAACAGGTCCTCATTGACCTCGGCCCGGCCAGCCCTGCGTCCCCTGGGCTCCGGTGTTTCAGCTTTCAACAGTAGCATTGTGTGGAGGAAAAAGTGGCTGCCAGCACTGTGTCAAACAGCATCAACTCTAATGTTGATCATCCTGTTTAGAATGGAGCGAAAGCCTTTTCGCCATATGACATAAAGTAAAATAAGTTGGAGTTGACCTTCACTTCTCAACTTTTTTTTGTACAGTCAGGAGCAAATTCTTGGTGTTTTATATTCGGTGAATTCATGCAGGATACGCTAAGTATTTCTGAGAGTCAGCAGATTAAGCCTAATTTGCATACATATACATATACAATAGAATATCTCAGTTTAATTTTGAAATATGTATACTGTCATAAACAAATGAAGATAATTGGCAGCGTTTTCTCAGAGGTGGCCTTTAAGCTCTCAGCAGTGTCTAACCAAGAGAGCAGAAAGAAAGGAGCCAAGCCTTGTATTTTGAGCTTTGGTTTGGTCTGTCAGCCATTTGACACCATTGAAAGTTGTCTCCAAAGTCTTGGACTCCCTCACTTTAATCTCCACATCATGTACATTGTCACATGTGAACGTGTTTTCTTTCTCTCACACAAACTTGCTGGATCAATTTTCCAAGGCCTCATCCAACACCAAGTCCTGAGGCAACAGTTGGAGTTGAATCCTTGGTTAAGTTCTCATTCAGCTTTAGTCAATTTTCTGCCTTTTTTCTTTTTCCCTTCTCGCAGTAATGTCAAAGGTTTAAGCCGTGGCCATCATATCTCCATACACCATTGCAGCATGAAATAGAAAATCTAATTTTCCTCTCCGTTTATGAGGTTTAATGTTACTGTCCTTGTGTATTGTTGTTGACTTGTTGCTGGAAAGCCGCCACAGTCAGACCTGGAGGCTCCATAACATAACAAAAGCTTGTTATGTATGCTCTTGGAGGATCACTTGGTAAATTTTATAATGTGTATTGAGGAACAATAGCACTGAGTGTGTCATCATACTGTGTGTGTTGCATTAGCCGAGCGGGCTGTACTGTTTCCCATGTGTCTCTCATTAGGCCATCTTTGGCAGGCCTGGCTGCTTCCACAGAGCTGAGGCGTGCAGCTCAACAAGGACACCATTCTCCACCACCAAACCCCACACTCGTTCGCCTCAGCCCAGCAGACTCCCTCCTCGCGTGGCTGCCCATCACTCAGATAGGTCTGAATTGAATCAAGCTGAAATGCTCCAGTCTTTGAGGAAAGTTAGGCTGGTTTAGCTAGCTAAATCATTATCTATTAAAAGCTTTGCCTGGAGGAATTGGATGGCATTAATTTCCTGTGGCTGGTACATTGTATAATCAAGCTGCCTTAACATTCTTGCTAGACATCAAACTGAAAGGGAAGATAAACCTTTTCGTTTTTAAATGAAGGATTAATGGTCTGTACATTTTTATAGAATAGAACTCCAAGAAAAATATCGATCTGCTAAATGTTGATTTTGTTCATTCAGTTCTTGTTCTATTGTGACCCAGCTTGCTGTTACCGTAATGTGGAGCTAGAAACGATGACGCTATGTACCCAGTGCGCACTAGCTAGAGAGTCTGGTTTGCAAGGTGCATTCGTCATTAAAAAATCACACTGAACAAGACATGTTTAGGTGACCAATTACCAGGTTACAGATTTATTAGGCTACTTTCATGAACTGAAAACACACTATGAAATGGTCAAAGAGAGAGCACACAGTGGGACTTCATTACAAGGTAGCCACATACAGCTTACCCTGTCAGTTTTACTGTAAATGGGAACATAATTTCAAAATGAACATCATGCTATATTGAAGAAGACTTGAAACTAGCAGTTGAGGACATAATCTCTTTGGGAAAACAGGTCATTTTCTCATTGAATTCAATACAGTTGGGCTTCTTTTTGCAACAAGTGCAGTTGCCCCCTGCTGGTCATTAGAAAGAATGCAGTTTAAAGCACTTGCATTGGTTTCACTTTTCAGACCCCAAACAACGACAGCATGCTCTCCGATGGTCCTAGTAGGATTCAGTGGAGCCTGCTGAATTCATATAGTAGACACTCCTTATTACTCATCAATAAGCTAATGGATTCACTCAGGTGAGCACAGATCAGAAAACCAGCACCAGCACACATTCAATTTATACATAACCTGTTTCCTTCCCTGAAATCTTTTGAGCTTGAGTTTTAAATCAACCCTGCCTAAAGTGTCTTCATTTTACTGGATCCTATCAGGACAGGTGTCTGTACTCTGGCTGGTCAGTGCACATACAGTATAGGAGGTCTATCAGTCTTGACTTCACTGACCGTCCTTCTCTACTTTCACCTGCCCTCCAGTCACTGCGGAGGGCAGACCTCACACGCGGGGCCAGTTGCATAACACAGATTGTGTGTGTGTGTGTGTGTGTGTGCGTGTGCGTGTGTGCGTGTGCGTGTGTGTGCGTGCGTGTGCGTGTGTGTGTGTGTGCGTGCGTGTGTGTTTTCAGGAGCAGCCTAGTCCTGCTGGCTCAGGAGATGGAGAAAGAGATGGCCTTGCACTAACCTCACCTCCGCATTTAGATCCACACAGTCAGCATGCACGCACACGCAGTCATGCACACGCTTAAATAAAAGCACTGGATGTTTTTGCAGCTCATATGTTGCAGCAACAACTTAATCCAGGTAAACATATTCACAGAAGGGACATATTTTGTGCATTAGGCTAGCGCAGCAGAGTAAAAGTTGTCTGTGTGAGGTAGCAGGTGCCCTGTAGGCATGGGCTAACTCACAGCTGCTTGGTGGCCCAATTGGCAAGTGAAGAATGGCTTCATTGTGTTTGGCTTGGTTTGTAGATTGGTCAGGTGGCAGGAAAAGGGTTAGACAGAATTTAGTATCAAAACAACAGCCTGGAGGGTTTTGTATGTGCTGTAAAGGTGGCATGGAAATTGGTTGGAGCAGTTGTTGGAGCAGCAGCCCACAGCTTCTCAGCGCTGCCTCTGGGAACAAGAGGCCCATTTTAAAGGGAGGCAGGAAGTGCCTGGGCGCCTCACTTCCTGTTTATGGAGTTTGTCCCAGGCGAGAGCAAGAGAGGGGGGGGGGGGGGTCTGCTGCGGCCTAATTGAACGGAGAAGGTGGTGTCGAGTAGGTAAGCCTTTCTTTGCTCTCAAACTAAAACACACACACATACACTTTCCTGCATAGTTGTGTAATTGCCTCTGTGCTGCAGTGCCTTTGGCAGCTGTGCCCCCTCATTTGTTTCAATTATCTACCATCTGACATGGCGCTGTTACCAAGGATAGACCAGAGAGGGAGACAAGAAAAACAGACGAGGAAAGTTTGTTGTAGCCTCCAGAAATGCAACTTTATTATGAACACTTCATCATATTTCACATCTTAAAAGCACAGCTGGATCCCACCTACGTCATGTTCAGATCTGTGAGTCACGCGCATTGAGCTTCTTCCTTGTGAGACTATATTTAATCAGAGAGTAGCTGTGGCGAAGAGGTTGCTCCGGAGCAAGCAGAGAAGCTGCAGAGTGCTGACTCCAGCGTGTTCTGAGGTGATGTTGGTAACATTCATTACAGAACTCAGAGGCTGCGGGCCAAAACAAGGTCTAACCTTAAATGCCCCTTTGTACCACTGGAGCCAGTGTGGTACAGGGTTCAGTTGCAGTATTTTTTTTTGTTGCTGTTGTTTGAGTCCCTTTGTGTTGCAGACAGATGTGCACACTGCACGAGCATGCCTCCCATCCCCCTCTAGGGGAGATGATGTCATTGCATAAGCTCATCTTCCCAGGTGGGAGCCAGTTACTCTTCTAAGCCAATCAGAGGCTTGTTTACACCTGAATCCCCTGGTGAGAAGGCATACACACACACACACACACACGCTTAACTTCATAGTGTTCAGAGCCGCTGATCTCATCTCCTAAAAAGGCTCAGGTTATATTGTTCCCGCCACGGCTCATCCTTCTTTTACCGTAGGATGTGATGCATCTGTGGAGGGCGGGGGGAGAATGTGAACATTAGCGCTTGCCAGTGAAATGACGTTGTGCGGCATCAGTGGTGGAGGGGCACACTGCTCTCCCTGCTCCAAGGACATCTATTGATTTGACCTCTCTTGTGCCTCCTTTCTGTCCAACTCTTTTATTTTCCCATTCTGACACCGGCAGCAGATGCTTACGCCCACTTCCTTCCCTCGCTCATTGATGCGCCATCTGTAGACGACAGGCATGCTTTTTGTTTGGTAGCATGTGTTGGCGAGGATGTACAAAAGTCGCACATAATAGTAGTGTTTCCTGTGTGTGCGATAGGATCGTGTACATACTGTGTTTGTGCGTCTTTTCCCTCTCAGCAGACTGACGGAGGACTTACTCTAATGTTTCCTCCATGCCACTCTGTGACAAAGGGCAGGGCTTCACTGTGGTTTCACTGTCTTCTAAGCAATGCCCTCAAGGGGCAAAACATACATGGCTTTGTCCAGGAATTTCCATAACATTTGCAACCTCTTCTCTTTGTCTTCAAGCTCTCCCCCCTCCTCCCTAGTACCTCCTTCCTCTCCCCTGTTGTTGTTGCCCTGACACAAAAAAACACTGCGTCGTTGCCACATCTTACCTAACAACACCACTTTGCCTTCACCCTCTGCCAAACACATACACAATGTGTGTTTTTCCTCCTGATTAGCACCCGGAGCCAGATATTTACTGACATCCTGACATGATATGCTGTCACAGCTAATTACCAGAAAAAAACACTTTGGGTTGAACACATCTATTGTCTAAAAAAAGTTAATCTCAACGTGCAGCCCTTGTGTTGTCAGTGCTCTGTGTGATGGGACTTGCTGCGGGCTAACCATCACTCCCTCTTGTTGTTGAGCTGCTGTTGTTTGGTGGCAGTGTTGTTGTTGTTATGTCCATGAGAGGCAGCGCTGGTGGTTAAATCACGCCCGCCTGCCTTCCAAGTATCTTCCTTGGAGAGATCCGACTTCCTCTCTGGGCAGGAGAGGTGTGTCTTCTTGCCTCACACACACATCCATAGTAACACAGATACTCTGTACACCTGTAAGCTGATTAGAGGTTCAGATGCACGCAGGGAGGCACTCACCAGAATTTCCTACAGGGACAGCTGACTCGCTCATATTTTCCACCAGCTTGGTTTATGGTTTGTTGATCAGTTGGCCTCCTTCAGTCACATGCTTCTCTTCACCTCTTTGCCTAATCCTGGGTGTGACCCTTTCCTACACCTTCATCCCACTCTGTGTTAATCAAACTCCTCCGCTTCCTCCGTTTCCTCCGCTATCAGATGGCGGCGAGATCTCGTCTAGTCATCAGGGTTTCACTTCTTTGTTTTTTGCG
Organism: Centropristis striata; assembly: GCF_030273125.1. NCBI lineage: Eukaryota > Metazoa > Chordata > Actinopteri > Perciformes > Serranidae > Centropristis > Centropristis striata. Next base: position 19,847,138 of record NC_081522.1, read on the forward strand.
TGTCCTCTTAGGATTTTTGTGGTAAACTTACACTCACAATTTAACTCTAAAGAAATGTTTACAGGGCCCATACAGAGTCTTAAATACTTAATTCTAATTGTTGTAAATAAATAAATGTTTTCAAGGTTATTGGTATGCTTGAATTCCAATATATAACCTTAAAAAATGCTTGATTTTCAATATAATATGGTTTCATCAACACAGTCCCTCCATGTAAACCAAAAACCATTCACAGCCAGGAAAGGTCCTCTGTTGGTCCCTTACTCTGGAGATTACCAAGCGTTAAATAATCATGATAACATAAATTAATATAAAAATGTTAAAATACATTGATTGACGTGGATATAAAGGAAATCTGTTTTTTTGCATTTGCCTAATAATGTAGAAGGTACAATAGAGAAAGAGTCTGGAGTTTTATGGTTATCGTGCCTTGAAATTCTTAAATCTTTCTCTAAAAAAGCTGTACGCACCTTGTCTTTTTCCTAACTCTCTAAGATGTTAGGTTTTTGCCTGTTATGCTCGCATTGCTGACTCATCCCTGTTTGAAGAAAACAGAATGCACTATCGACGGGTAAAAGATGATATATGTGAGTGTATTTGATTATAGTTTTTAATCAAGCACCGTGTGTGTGTGTGTGTGTGTGTGTGTGTGTGTGTGTGTGTGTGTGTCGCAGTGAGGGACTGGTTATCCTCTTCTGTGAAAATGTCCTTGTTCTCTCTGTCTGACCGTGCGGTTGTTGTGATAAGCAGAGCAGCAGATATGAGTTGGCTGTTTTGAAAGCCGACCAGACTCTGAGAAGAGCCTCGGCTGCTGTGACGACTCCAGCGATGCTCTCCCAACATAACGACTACTGTACAAAATGCGCTGGAGCTGATGGCCACGTAACGTTCGCACGCTCACATCTGTGGGGAACAGTGTCAGTTGGACGGTGCAAGGATATGAGTGTTTTCTCCCCCAAGCCCACGTCATTCTCTGAGATGAGGCAGTGAAAAGGAAATCTGACAGTGGAGGAAGGCCGACACAGGAGATGAGGAATAAATTAAGTTTGAATGAATATTTGTTATTTGCGTTTTCATTTACCAAAACAAGCACTTACAGAAACAAATGAAAAACAGAACAGTACAAGACACAATGTAAAAAGCACGATAATAGAAAAACAAACAACAAACTAAGATTTAAAAAATGATAGAAAATTGCTGCTATCTTGAAAAATGTCATTAAAATGCAATAAAAAACACAATATCAACATTATACTTCTATATGGCCACTAAGAAAGCCTTATCGGTCAACCACCAGAAAATATGGTACATTTTGTAGCATATTATTACAAGATGTATAGATCTGTCTAGCTTGTTTACTTTTCGTCAGTAGTTTTAGCTCAGCATGTTTGGACCTGCTCAGTTAGTTCCATGTATTTGGGGTTAAAGAGCAAACAGGTCATTGGCTGGGGTGAAATAACAACTCAGTGTTGCTGTTCACTCACATGTGCACTCCATCAGACAGTCTGATGGAGTTGGGCCGACTGCTGGAGCAGGAAATGGAGACCCCTAAACCTCTCCTTTCATCCCTCATCTCTGCTTGTTATTGTTTGCATCTCACTGGCCGAGAGAATGCGGCCTCCCTGCACCGGTTATGTAATATACCTAGAAACGGATTGCCTTGCCATGTGTTTAAGAAGTGGACTAATGCGATTTGACTTGTGCTCTTTAGGCGGCGTGTTGATCTTATCAGCTGCTTTTTAAATCATTATCGTTTCTGCTGACGTGATGGCTTCTTGGATTTGGATTCAAGGTGGCCTCAGGGTGACGCTGTGACATACCTGTGTTTATGTAATAAAACATTTTAAACATTTTTCACATAGCTGCCTCGTTTCATCGGTCACGCTCTGTTTGATTCGGAATGTGATACGTAGAATATGTCGACTCAGTCAGACGAACTGCTCCACATCAATCAGTCACTCATTCCCCTCTGAAGAGAAGTGTTTCTCAGGCCAATAAAGTTCCATGTTAAAGGAACATTCTGTATGTTTAGGTCTTTGTGAGTTTGTTCCTGGAAGTGCTATAGGTTACATTCTCCTCAGCAGGAAATCTGTGACTTAATGCCTTCACTTAGGAGTTAATGAGCTGGATCAGGGCGGGCATGCACAGCCCTGGAGCAGAAACAGAAAGCCACCCGAACAGTTTGCATGAACTCCACACCCTCCTCTTTATCTCTGCATCATTTGCTTTAAAGACTCACACGCAGTCCCTACACTGCTGACTTAGGGTGCTCTGGTTCTGTCCCATCCCCTCAAGATCCAGTGGTGTTTAAGATGCAGTGGTGTTAGATGAATCTGATTTTGTGCTTCACCTTCTGGCCTTTTGGCGCTCAGTCACTCTGACCAAGAACTGAGGCCTTCTTCCCCTCTGTTTTTTTTTATTTTTTATTTAAATGTTTTTCTCTCCTTAGGACCATGAAAAGAGAACTCTGTTCACCCTGAAGCCCTATGGCCTACAACTCCATACTCTACCACACACACACACACACACACACACACCTTGTGCAAACATGGGCGCAACCCCAATCCTTTTCCCGCCACCTCCTCTTCACTTCCTCCATCTCCACCTGTATTCCATGACAGTCTTTCTCCTCTGTCCAGCCCCTTCCACTTTATTCTCTTCTGCTCACACTCACACACACACACTCACACACACACTCACTCACACACACACACACACACACACACACACACACACACACACACAGACGGCCTCTTGTGCTCCTGAGCAAGCAGTAGCATATTTTTAACCACAGCTCCCTTTGCACCTCTCTTTTACGTCACAAACCCTAGTCTCCTTGCCCCCAAATCTCACCTCTCCTTGCTCAGTGGTTCCACTCTATACTATACTGTTGCTTCATGTGTATTTTAATTTTTTTCACTAATCGTTTCACACTTTGCTTTACTTACCTTCTTGTATTTCTCAACCAGTCCCACTAGTAGTGGAAAGTAACTCATTAAATGTTACCGTCTTCAAAGGATGCTTGCGTCCATAGTGCTGGCTCGGTTTCAAGTGTCCTAAAAAAGCACACACACACACACACACACACACACACACACACACACACACACACACACACACACACACAGAGCATCCACACCCTTGTTATGAAACCTGGAAGGGAAAAGTGGAATGGAAAACTCAGTCTAGCTGTGAGGTTGTGTGAGTTTCAGACAATGTCTGCAGTGAGGGGCCTTTTCCAAGGGTGGGAACTGTTCGTGGTGATGTAGCCTGTTCTCAGCTTTCTTCTTAAACAAATGCAAAAAAAAAGGCTTAATCAACTTTTTAACTTTCTCCAGAGTCTGGTTGATGCTCTTTAGGTTTCAAAATGTATTTGACTGAACTTACCTGAGGTGAAAAGTGCGCACACGTACATTTTGTGCCAGCAGGTGGCAGTGTTGCCCTCACTTGCAGAGGTGTGTGTCTGTGTCTGTGTGTGTGTCTGTGTGTGAGTGTGTGTAAAAAAGAATGTTCCTCTCTCACAACCTCGGCCCTACAGCCTAACCACCCTGCACACTGTATTCCACTGGAGCTGTAATCTGTTAGTAATGTTTTGGTTTGGTTCAGAAATGTTCAGAATTTTATCTGCAGTTTGGGAGATCAGCACGTTTTAGCATGTGTGTCTGAGTGTGTGTCCTAACCTCAGTGCCAAGGTTATCATAGTCTTCCCAGGAAAAGTCACATTCTTTTCCTTTTTTTCAAGTTTAGTAGAGTTCTGTGAAGACATGCAGCCTTCAGTAACCTTTTTTTCTTTTTCCTGCAGCAATGCACAAGCCAGAACACATGCAAACACCTATACTTTTATGCAATTATAGTAAAAACTCAAATATCATTATAGTTTGAAGACACAGCATAGATGAAAAGCCCTTACAGAGCTCTGAAAAATCCCCACTAACTCCATGATAACTGGGCAATCTCCATCTGCTGATAAAGATAGTTTGATCAAAAGCTACAGCAGCTACTAAATGGGCCATGTGGTGGGATTGTTTTCTGAAATCCTGTTGCCAAAGTCAAGAATAAAGTCAACTGAAATGAACTCTGAACTTCAACCAGACGGAAGGTTTATAAGTGGAACTTACTTTAACTTACTTAACTGGCATTGATTGGTTCCTTGCTTGTCTGTTATAACCTATAAGTCATTATATAAGACACAGTACACCCACTTTCCCACACTGTCTTTGTCCCTCAGTCTCCTTTGTCATGTGATGAATCTCATGATTTTGATGGAGTGACTCTAGCAGGACAGACGGCCTCATTAACATTCCCCTTTTTACCTGCAGGCGTGAGGTTAAAGTCACATTTTGACCGTGCTATATGAACCTGTGATGCAGTATCACAGGTTTTGCCACAGATCAGCCACCTCACGTGTCTTTCTCCCACCTTGACCGTTTATCTGTAACCTTGTCGCCTCGGTAACTGCCTACAGCATTACGTCTTTTCTGACCTTGCACCTGAGCCCCGGGGCTCACAGGTAGGCGCCTGCTGTGTATGTGCTCTTGCACTTGACAGACAGGTGTTTGGCTACCCAGGTGGCGAATTATGGGATGGATCGAGACTCTCCCCTGCTAAGGAATGTAGGGAGGAGGAGTGCAGCGAGCGGCCAGGGCATGCTGTGACAACCTCCCACACCGAGCCAAACTCTTTCACTCCTCTCATCCTAACTTCTTTCACTCTCCTGTCTCTGATCTGTTTTTCTCTTCCCTGCTTATCCGGTGCCCTCTCTTCACCCTTCTCATTTAACTAATCTTCCCCCTTACTCGCTTCCTTCCTCTTTGTCCCTTGCCCTCTTCCATTTTATCCTCCTCATATTCCATTCTGGCCCATGTTGCTGATACGATAGTAGTTAATCTAAGCAGTATCCATGGAGATGGTGATTTATAAACGGCTGGACATGAGTCTGGTCTTTCTCCTGACTTCCATCTTGCTAAAGCCCTCTCTTCCTTCAGTCATAAACCAGTCAGAACATGGCCTCCTGTCTTTCAAACATACTCGCTTCCTTTTTGAAAATCCAAAACCAGAAAATATGCAGAATTTCAAACCTACCCCAACATTTCAAAACCCCAACTAACCTGACTTGTAATTGGATTATGAGTGCACTGGCAGTTAGAGTATTTTTCCTTGATGCCATTGCTCCTGTTAAATGGACCATGAAGTTTAACCCTAATATGTTTGCTAATAAGTGCACACACCTACCGCCCAAACAAGAAAAAACAAACTTCACAGATCTCCTGCTCCCCACCTCCTTTGGTTCACTCTTCATGTTGCTCCTCTTCCTCAGCTTTCCTCTCCTCTCCTGTGTTTAGCCAGGCTGCGTGTGCAGAGAGCGGTGGCATGTCTTTGCATGTAGCCCTTCCCCTACAGGAATGCAGAGCAAGAGCATGAGAGATGAAACCAGAGAGAAAAGGGGTGCACATGCTAAGGGAGAAAGATGACCCAAAAGCCTTAAAGGTGGGCAAGAACTGGTTGATTTGGTCTTTAAGACTAAGAATTCTTAAGTCGATTAGTCATTCTTTATGCTTTTTTTCATGTCTAATGACTTATTTTCAAGACACTTATGAGCACGTCTCTTGTAAAAACAAATTTTAAATTGCATGCAAAATGCATGGCTCTGGGTGATTCTTCAACTCAGAATTTCTTCAGCAGAGGAAAGCCCTAAACTCAACCTCTTAAATCATATGTATTGTCTACGAACAAAGATATGAGAGCGATAATAGCGCTGGTGCTTTATGCAGTTTGTATGACTTAGCGCCTTGCACAGAAGAGGTGTGAGCTCCTTGGAAAAGAGGCATGATAAAAAAAAAAAAGTCAAAAGACTCCCTAAGACATTAAGTACAGAGGTAGACTCCTGCTACTTTGCCAAGTTTGATGCTGCATAGTTTGGATGAGGTTTTGTCTGCGCATGCACAGACTTCATAGTGAACAGGCCACACACTCAGTATTTCATGCAGCGCACACAGTCCATTTAAAGTGGAAGGTAAAGGTGGTTCTACATTTGGTTTTCTGCTTTTTCTAGAATAAGTTTTTTTTTTTGCATGCCACTAACCAATTTTTTGTTTTTATTTATTTATTTTAGCTGTGGCAACAGATACAGCTCTCTTTTGACAAATTTAGTAGGTTGGTATTGCTGGTAAGGTCGCTGGGTTCAGTGTGCGGAGTGTCTCTTGGCCCTGCTGACCTTTTATCTGGGCCTATAGACAAACCCCAGTCACTAAAGACCTTCAGTGTGCACTGTTTTCACTGGCTAAGACCTTACCTAAACATGCTACACCACTCCCACACACCCAGAATGCATCGCCAACCGAAGGTCTTGCAGAGCAACTTGGAACTGCTCTGATTTTATTTATTCATTTTGGTTTTTACACGGTTGGCCGCCCGACCCGTCTGTCATTTTGATCACGGCTATGATTGGCTGGAGATCTGCTTTGGTAGGGCAGGGACTGGGCTGTTGCCAGGCCCCAAGGCGCATCTGCTGCGGTTGTGACTCATCTGCTGCTGGCCTGGAATCAGTGTTTTCTTTGTCTCAAATAGGTGGAATGTCCGCTGACTTTCAGACCCAACCTGTTGGGCCAGCCATCCAGCTCTCTCGGCAGTGAAGAGAGCGCTGCAGGCCAGCACACTTTGTCCGAAATGTCCCACTCATTTGGACAGCATTTAATGTTCTTATGTGGGTTTTCTTGTAGTTTTACCAGTCCAGTGTGGCTTTCCTGGAGGAGAAAAGCTGAGTTTTGTTCTTGAGTTTTTTTTACATACCAGTATAACATCTTTCAACATGGTACCGCCTCCTCACTGGTGCCTTATAACGTCAGCACTGTAATGATATGAATTACTTACATTTTTCTCCGCCGCGGCCTTTATTTTCCTCGTGTTATCTGTTGGGCGGACCAGTTATTGCTTTACTTATTGTTATTTCTTGACTCGTCAGAAAACAGGTCTATCAGTCACAAGACCAGTGACGTCACAGTGTTTCCATAAACTGCCTATATTTCTCCTCCTCCCCCACTCTTTTTAATGAGTGTGTTTTCTAATTAAATCTGGGCCTTTGTTGTCTGTCTGTATCTCCAGGGTGGTTTGCTTTTGATGAGAATAGCATACTTGAAGCAGCTTGTTATTACTGATAAAAGTCAGGCTACAAATAGTTCAGTCTCTAGGCTTACATGGTGTATGTTCCACTAATCTGAAAAAAACAATTGATCACAACTTCTTAATAGTTAAAAAGATCTTTAATTCTCCCCCGAAGCTATTTAACCCCAGCTATCCAACAAATAAATAAGAATGTAATCAGAAGTGGACTGTTCTTACATACATCTGTGCCTCCAGTGCTGCCTGTAAAAGGCCTGGGTACGTAGTGCCAGTAAACATCTGGTTTGCTATGAGAGCAGATGGCAGATGAGTGATGCCATGTCGTGTCTGCATAGTGGAAGAGACCGTGACGTGAGCACGACGTGAAGAAAGGGTAAACCTCCATCCTCCAGACGATGGTATGTAGCCATTGGTTTCCATCCACGTCAGACGTTGCATAAGAGGGTCGAGCTCAATGGCATCATGTGCTCTGTGAGCCCGCAGCTCGCATAACACGACAAACTACATGTGTGACCACATAGGCTATTACCTGTTTATCCAAAGAAAAGGCCACTTTAAGTTAAAAACCACCTGCTCTTTCAACTTGCATGCCTGATTCATTAAAGCACTTTGTCCGCGCTAACTCAGCAGTAGAGGATGTCGAGGCCCAGGCCAAGCCCCAGTGATCTTGAATGCATGTCTTCTATTTTCAGTGACCGCACTGATCCAATAGTTAGACGCAAATTAATGGAAAGTTCTCTCAGCAAGGGATTTCCATTACAGCAACACTGCTTTCTTTTGGGTGGTCACAAGTAGCACATGAGTACTTCATATATTAACAACAATATAATACTAATATGTCTCATAACTCTTTACTGTATGTTTGATGTTCTATGGCACATATAGCAGCCATACAAGGACTTTGTCAGAAATAAATTGTTTAAAGGTGGTTACATTTTGATTTAAATCTAAAACTAAAGATTGCAAAATGGATCAAACATTTGATGGCCATTTGTGGTACAGTTTTCTGCTGACACATTTTTGTTACCATCTCACAACCATATCACACAAAACTCCAGTCCCCACTAATAAACACTTGGTCACACCTGGTCACAGGTCTCCGTATCTCCTCAGTGGCTCACACAGCCGCTGATTGAGCTACCCACACTCACTCTGTCACACACTCACACATGGCATGTCCGTCCTCCCCTCCCTCTCTTTGCACTGTTCTCTCTATTCTTTATGGGCCAGGCCAGTCAGGCTGATGCTATATTTAGCTCCGGGGGAAAAGTCACCCCCTACTCCTCACCACTGCTACCACAGCAGGAGCCGATCACTGGGCCCCTGGTTCACCCAACTCCACCCACCAAAAACCCCAGTCTGGTGTGCAGGGGCGCCTGTGGGACCCTCTGTCCCTTTGATTCTTCCAGATAATTTCTTTAGATCACATAGGGGCTTCTAAACATAAACATTGGCGCCTCAGAGGGTCCATCAGTCCTCGGTAAACATTCTCCACCAGCATGTCTGCAGACTCGTGCACAAATTACACACTCCCATACGTACACACATATAAGCACAGTCCTCACATGCTACACCCTCACAATCTCTTTTATCTCCCTCACTCGGCTACTTGCACCCACCCACATACAAGGAGTGCACATAGCTTTACAGATCCCATAGATTGGTGTGTCTTTGTGTGTGTGACTATATGCTATAGCAGCCAGCTAGTTCAATATTTCTCACATCTGCAGCTCCACCACGACTTCTCAAGCTTTGTCTGAGGAGGCAGAGAGGAAAAACAGACTTGTTGAAGAAGGGGAGACAATGAGAGGGAGAGGCAAGTTAAACAAACCAAGAAAGGGAGGAGAAATGTGTGAAGAGAGCAATAGAAGAGAGAATAAGAGAGGACGTTTGTTGAGAGGCAGTAATTAGAGGGAAGAAGGGTGAGGGAAGGATGGAGCCGTAACACTGGTTGTTATCTTCTCATGAGTCGCTTGGCTCTCAATGTTCATTTCCTCTTTTTTCATTTTGTACATAGGTGCCATTGGCTCAGCTCTGTGTTGACAATTTAATTAGAATTCACATGGTACTGCAAATTATGCCCATGATATAAAACTTCTAAAATTATTGCAACAAACAATTCCCCCTCGGCCCACAGACATGCACAGAAACCTCTAGTTATTCCTGTGAATCTGCCTTTGGCTCTCAAACAGGCTTTGTTTGATTCCCTCACTGGTTTCTCCGCTTTTACATGTCTGAACATGACATGACTGCTGCCAGCCTGTCATAGTTGGACTACAGATGAAATTCAGAATAAACAAAAGGAATGTCGCTCCACAGTCCCTATGTGCACGCTGTGCTTATCATGGGTTTTCACACAGAAAACAGTGATGCACTGTGACAAAACACACACTTTTAACTTGTGGGTAAGCTGCATTTTAGCGATAAACCATTTTTTTGGATGCTTTTTCCTGTTTATGAATTTACATTTCAACTGTTTAATTGTTGTTTTCGTGGCTAATGTAACATCTGGATTTTTAAATAAAATTTATTAGGTTTTTAGCCAACACTAGCTCATTACAATATTTTTTTTTAGCTCTGTAAAAAGGGAAAAAAATCAAAGTGGTTTAACAAAATAATCTTAATTCATGGTTTTCTGGAGCTTTTAGCCTCAATCCTCATAAGCAAATTACTTTGCTCATTTTAATAAAGCATTTATATTAGGTTCAAAGCCATTTCTGAGGCATTAATAAATGGGCTGATATATGATACATTGGGGGTAATGGGCTGCTAAGAATATGTAATTTATTTCCTCCCTGTATTGTCCTTATAAATGTCTCACTTATGCAAACCTGTTCTGTAGCAGACATGTAAAATGTAGCAACACCTTATTATTCCATTGTAATCCACAGTTACTAGCTGACCACCTGTTGCTACATTGTAACTACACTTGAGGGAGATTCATCAACCACGTCCACATGGGCAGACTTTGACGTCAGCATAACACGCCCGCCGAGCCCTCTCCTCCTCGCTGATTGGACGACAGGGGACAGAGAGGGCGGGCCTTCTGTAGAGTCTTGACAAAGTTTTTTTTTTCTTCTCTTTGCTCTGTAGCAAGTCAGACTTTCAGATAGATCAAACTGCTGTGTTCATTCACACAAACGGTACACCTGAATAACCTGAAGCGGAGAGTATTTGACATCATATCTTCATGTTTTAAACTATGGTCGGAGATTATTGCTCCTTTTCTGGAGATAAGACGGAAATGCACTCTCAGAGAAACTCAAAAAACGGACTAAGTTGCAAAATGGTGCTTCAGGCAGTCGGAAAAGTACTAAGGTAAAACTTCCTGCTAGTTTTAACTTGACAAAGTGGTATCTGCTAATAACTTCAGAGCCGTGTCTGTACTGTAAATATGGCATTTCTATTTTATTTTTATGAAGCCTCTACGGACCGAGAGAGCAGTTTTGTCCGTGTACATAACGTCTGTCTTTATTAATATGTCGTATAATGCTACATTATCGGAGAAAAACTCTTTTGACTGTTTTTTTCCCGACGTCGAAATTTATCTAAAGCTGTTTTATTACAATGTTACACACGTCAAGTAATTTTGACGAATATTATATTGATCAAAATATTAAACCTACGTCGTGCTTATGTCCCGCCTGTTGCCTGCCTTAAACCAAAATAGAGAACCCTGAGCATATATTTAAATGTGTTTTCCTCTGTCTCTATATGTTAAAAGATGATTAGTTGTCTCCTCTCCGCTGTAATTACACAAGTATTGGGACCCTCTGGTTACGGGGTCACAGCAATTAAGCAGCCGTTGGTGGTAGCCTGAATGCCTCGTTCCTCTTCCTGCAGCTCTCACTAACAAGACTCAACAAGAGCAAGAGAAATGTGACACTGGCTCCTCATCTGCTCTAATAAATGATTTAAGACGCCTGTTAATGTTTAAGCATATGCACGACCTAAAGAGGAAATTATTTTAAATCAGAGCCAAATTTCATGAAACTTTTTAATGTAGCCTATATTCATAAAGGCACACATTATGGTTGAGGTCAAGTATGGCAAAACTATAAATCCTAATTGAATCCTGTCTCAGAGCATCCCATTTATACTGAAGGCTAATTAGAGAATAGATTTAGGATTAGAACTGATATATCTGATGGCTTATGTTCATCTTTTTTATTAGCATAAAGTTTGTTCTGGGTTCTTCAGTGGAAAACATTTTGACCTATATTTTAATGCATAAAAAGTGCTGTGTAAATTGATTACTTGAGCCACCATCTAAACAACACAATATGACCGACATAAGACTTAAGGAATGCATGACCCAAATAGGAGTGTTAACAGTGCGTTTGTGTGTCATACAAAGTGACAGAAACAACAACCCCAGTCACGATTAATCCCAGCGGAGAATCAATGCCATTCAGGAAGAAATACCCACGTCACAGCCGTTGAGATTAAGGCAAATATTTGACCGAGTTTACATGTTTGTGAGTGTACCCTGTATGTGTCATGTGAAGAAGACATGCAGTCATTATGAGTGTGTTCCTGCAGGGGACAGGCCGTCCTGTTGATGCTTTGGGGAAGTCTCCTCTTTCCTTTCAAGTCTGGGGACAGGTGTGTTTTCATGCAGCAGCCCGGAGGGCACATGCCTAGAAACCTACTGTCATCTGTGAAGATGTGGAGAGTGATAGTGAGGAGAATATCCACCATCTTAGGATCTCTTAACAGATTGTTAGCAGGATGTAATGGACGCAGCAGAGAGTGTTGTGGTACAGTAAGTTGTTATGTCTGTTGCAAGTCCTGTGACAGGTCAAGACAAGTTCTGCTGCTCCCTTTCTACTGGGAACTCACTGGTTTACAAGGGAATACACCCTTTAGGTTGTTTCCCTTGGAGGGACAAAGGGGTTTTTCACAAAATTGACGTCTTGAGGAAAAACTGAACAAAAACACTTCATCAAAGTTAACAAGGATGCATAGTTTGGGATTTTATAAGGGGGTGGGGGCGCCGTAGACCTGTTTATAGCTCCACTTTTTACCAGTTTCCTCCTCCGGTGAATGGTTGAATGCCCTTGGCTTGGATGCAGGTATGAATACTGGACTGGAAAAGACAGCTACGATAGCTTTTAACAATCCAGCCCCCTGAGAGTGAATAAAGCCTTGTGTAAACTTGACCCTTTTTTAAGAATTTCTTGCTCATATTGGCTGTTTCAATGGTGTGGAGTAAATACACACACACATACAACCATTCACTCTTTATTTTTGATTCAGTTCCCATTCAGATGGACTGATTGGATTGATCACAGTGTAGAGAAATCTCATTCAGCTCATATCATCCACGTGAATCACTTCCTAACGTGCCAAATCAATGTCACAGCTAACCTACTTCTAACAAGGTTACGTTTTCCAACTGCTTTACCGGCACGGTCTTATCTTAACTCAAAACCCCCTTTCCTGTCACACACACATGCGTTGTGATGTTGATGAGGCTCCATTATAGTGCTAGCAGGGGGTCCTTAAATACTCCGCAGGCCTGAGAGCCACTGAATGGGGTTTAGCACAGGATGACCAGGGGAAGAGGAGGGTAGCCAAAACCATGGTCAGTAGCTCTGTGTGTGTGTGTGTGTGTGTGTGTGTGTGTGTACAATTCTTATTTATTTACTGATTTACAGTGCTGCTGACGCCCCTGGTGATGCTACTGATTAAGTGGTGGCAGCTGTGCCTCTTTTGTTTTTGTTCCCGTCTTATCTCTTTACTCCAGAACTGCCAAACTGACAAGTATTCGTGCATCATCAGTGCACAGGAACTTTGACAGAGCAGATGTAGACTTGAACACAGCAAGCCAGAACCTCTGGTTTAGTCCATCCTTTACTCTGTCTCTTTTTAGCCCCGTAATAGCTGCTGTGGTTTAGCTTAGACTGCCTGCTCTCCTCTGTCTGTGGTTTTTCGGGGAAAAGAGCCATTGAGTCTATTCAATTTGAATCCTGAAATAGATCGGGAGGCCAGGCTTGGAGAAAACTGATCCTCCTGACTGAAGCTGCTCTTTTTACAAAATGGCAGAGTTCATTCACTCGTCTTATCGGCTGAGATTAGAGCGATATCCTGTTGCTATTGATGTTTTATTGCAGTTTTTTAAGCCCTGAACACTGTGAACCCAACAATCAGTTGACAAAGGTGGGAGTAACTTCCTGACATGCGATTGATTCTTTTGTGACCTATCAGGCGTTTGTTTGAAGGTCGGGTCAGTCAGAAGTGTTTGATTTCTCTGATGTTCCGTGGAAGGACACCTCTGATTGCCGTCTATGGTGCTTGTTATCTCTCAAATCCTTATCATAGACACAGGGGCTGTTTTCTAGCACTGTATTAGGGCCAGGTGGTGACAAGGGAATCATATCTTTGCACTTTGGAGCGCTTCTTCTTTTTCTTGAGAGATAACAAAAATGACCTCTAGTTTAGAAATGTTTTCAATAAGCTGCATCTCTGCTGAAAATGAAGAAATATTTGTGTTTTTTTTTTTTACTGTTTCAGTCAAAGTGTGAAATGTCTGAGAGAAGATAGACTTATTTGTTGTCAGTGTTGAATGGTTGCATGCAGATTGGATTAACTGCATCCATGTGCCAATAGTTGGATTCCTCTACGAACCAGAAGGCCAATTCAAGGAACAGTTGTGCAATATAGGGTTTGGCATGAGCCACAGACTTTATGGGAAAATAATTACATGAGTTCGGGCTTCAGAGTTAAGTTGTGTTCAATCAAGGAGAGCAGCAATCAAAACACAAAATCCAGGGTATTTTAAGTTGTAGTATGACTATCAGTGTTGATATATGCGCATTTTGGTCTTGAGATGATAAGCAAGTATGGAAAAAAAGCAGTCAGCATTGTCTGAAGGTTTCCCCTGTTGAAGCATGAGTGTGTGTGGGTGCATACAGAGAAGATGGAGCACTTTAGTAGCAAATTGTAGTATTTTAGAGAAAGCACTTAAACTAATTCCCCTGCATATCTGTGTAATGTGGCCTCGAGTGATTCCAGGATTAATTGGAACCAGGTTCTGGTAATGAGAAAGGCTTGTGGTGTACCTGCCAGAGGGCTGCTCCTCTTTACACGAAATGTATTTTTGAACCAAAGTTTATTCAACTTTAGCAGCCACACAGCAGCTGATATATGCACCAGTGTGAGGCCAAAGAGATGTATGTTTGACACACTTAAACAAGAACACGTGCACATACACTAAGGCCTGTCCGACACACACACACATGCTTGCACAAACGAACTCTCTCAGACCAGACAGGACTCGCTTCTTCTGGATTTTCTCGAGGTCTCTGCTGGGATCAGGCTTGTGACGCAGCTGTTGTGACCAGCTGGGTCGGCCGAGGAAAAGGAGAGGGAGACGTGTGTTAATGTGTTTATGTGTTCATGAAATCATGGGTGTGTGTTAGGGTTGTCAAAACGTTGTATCCGGATACAATACTAATTTTCAAAAGTATCGAGTATCTGAAGCTTGTTATCATAGTTGCAGTTTCTTTTTGCACAACTGTTTTTTATTATAAATATTTAACCAGTGGTTCTGTTAATTTTTACATGTTGCATTTTTTAAATTTTGGGGTCTTTGTTTTTATCCTTGTGGTATCGAGTATCGAATATTTTCCTGAGTATCGGTATCGAGTTGAAAATTTTAGTATCGTGACAACCCTAGTGTGCATGTGTGCAACATAGTGTGTTACAGGAGGAAAGGTAGTGAGTAGACGCAGCAGGGGGTTGGGGGAGGTGGTGCTGCTGGGGAAAGTGAAAGGGTTAAGAGAGTGGCTAACAGACAGAGTCGAACAGCTGTCAGTTCAGTCACTACTCAGCTCTGCAGCACTGACCTCTGTGTCACCCGACTATACAACCCTATTTCCTTATTGTTTTTTATTGCAGATAAACACCGGGTCTGTCTTTCGGCTTTATGCCCTGCAAATCTACCTGAGAAGTTCAGAATGCATCTTTTTATCGCGCACAAGATTTTGTCTCATGGCTCTTTGTAGACTTATACCACCAGACTTATACCATCAACCTGACCAGGTTTTCTGGACTGTGGGTGTGTACTGGTTCTTGTTGGTGCCAGGCAGGCTGTGGTTGTCACCCCAGCCCAGCGACATGTGCCTGGCCCTGGCCTCACTCCCCTCCACTCCTGCCTTCTGGCCTGCCCTGATCTGTCACTGATCTGGTGAGGGAGAAAGAGGCATCTGCTGCCTTTTATGGCAAAGACCTGCCTGGGAGAACTTTACCAAGAACAGACAAAGGTGTGTGTGTGTGTGTGTGTGTGTGTGTGTGTGTGTGTGTGTGTGTGTGTGTGTGTGTGTGTGTGTGTGTGTGTGTGTGTGTGTGTGTGTGTGTGTGTGTGTGTGTGTGTGTGTGTGTGTGTGTGTGTGTGTGTGTGTGTGTGTGTGTGTGTGTGTGTGTGTGTGTGTGTGTGTGTGTGTGTGTGCAAAGACAGACTATGTACGTATGAGGGGAGGAGAGCTGGCAGAGAGGAAGTTTTCTTTATCCTAAAATAAACTAATGGCTCCAGAATTTCACCTCCCATTACCACACAAATGTTCGCAAGAGGTGGAGGCGTTTGTATGGAAAATGATGAAATTACAGAGGGAAAGAGGCAGGAAATAGCTCAGTGTAACAGAATGTTTTCAAAAGGAAAGGGGGGGTGCGAAAGAACTGACTTGAACCTTTTACAGGAGCCAAACTTTTTTTTTCTAAGGGGCTTAGCAGAGTCTTTGAAGAGCTGACGGTATCTGTGGGTGAAGCTCCGTCCCCGGGTAAAGCTCCTTCACATGACGGAACATGTAGCTCACAGCTCAAAACCACATGGACCACATGAATCTGTCCGTGCCCTCATGAGCAGGAAGAGGGTTTTTTCTCTGCTTTGAGGCGGAGAAGGAAGCAGACAGAGATAAGGCTGCTTGTTTCCATGCCTGTTTTATATGTTTAATTTCTCCTCAAGTTTAAAAAAAAAGGAACAGTATTTAAAATGATGGACGATAGTTGGGAACAAAAAGATGAAGGGAGGAAAAGGGCAGAAAGAGATGAAAAGAAAAGGCAAGGAGTGAACTGCGAGGCCTGAGGCTTTTGACCCTGAACAATAGGTTGTTTGGACAGGTGAGCCCGCAGCCCTGAAGAAGAAAAGGGGCAGAACGAAATCCCTACAAGCCTAAAGAAAAACAAGATATTGTAAAAAGTAAGAGCGGGAGACGAAACAAAAGAAAAGAGCAACAGGAGAAAGAGACAGTGGCCACTCATTAATAATTAGCCAGAGTGTAATCCGTGGTGTCCTTGGTTTTTAAATGATGCACAGAACAAGCTGAGCAGATGCCTGATAGGAAGAGCCGAATACCTTGATAAATCATTACCCAGAAAATAAGAACCTGAGCCGTGTCCGTGAACATGATCGTGCAAGTGTTGGTCCTTCAGATCTCTCACAGGAGGCCCAAAGGCAATTTACAGCTAAACATTTTCTCCTGACAGCTAAATTAGACAACAGCTGACATGTAAAAGGGGGAAACTTAAACATTTACAAAGTAAACGGCTGCTGCCTGTGTCTGCTTCCACATGTTGACATGCCTTCCCTTGTTTGCTGAGGTGGAAAGCAGGGCGATGTTTCCTGGAGAGGGGAATTAAACTGCAAAGGGCTTTTGAACACTGTGCTCCGGCCAAGAGGCCTCATGCTCCACAGTCCTGTCATGTTTTGTAAGTGTTTATTAGTTCCCATGGATATCAGCTGGGCCTGTGTCGATCTACCTCCTCTCCTCATTCCTTTCTCCTGCTCTGGTCTCACTCCCCCTTCTGTTCTTGATCCCTTCTCTCTTAATCTATCTCTAATATTCCCCACTACATGTGGACTGTGAATTTCTTGCAAAGGCCCCAGCAGTCATTGCTTTTTTCCTGTAAAGTCCAGTGTAAGTCGAAGCAGAGCCTGAGTGAAAGTGAGAAGGGGTTTTGGCTGCTCCTGGAAAGTGGTGTTTATGATTCCTCGTCATTAGTGCTGTTAGAGCAGCTCTCCCTGGTCTAGCTGCCGTCTTCTGGGAGTATGACTGGGTAGGAAAAAAGCAAAAAGCACATGGCTGGATCATTGTGTTTAGACAGAGGGTGTGTTGGAGAGGAGGGATGAGAACTGGAGATTGAGGCGGAGAACACAAGACGGACGGAAATGAGGGTCAAGAAAAGCACAATAAATTCAGGGAGCAAACTGAAACTCCCCTGTCCTTAAGCAAACCCAAATAACGGTAGCAGAGCCAAGAACGGGTGAAATAAAGATGAAGGGAACAGGAATAGTCTTTGGTCAGTCAATTACATTTTCCCCAGAGTGTCCCAGACAACTGTGCCTCTGTTTATTTGTCTCAATCATTGATCAAGCCTTTCCACCTTTGACCCCAGACTGCACTGCCTCCACTGATATAGACGGGGGCTAGGGGAGGAGAGGTTACGGCCCTGGAAGTGCAGGAAGAGTGTGATATGACATCCCCGTGCTAAAACTAGCACTGGAAGTACAAGGCGCTGGGGACGGCTGTCTGTGTGGAAGTTATAGACCTAACATTAGGTCAGAGTTCGGAGTGAGGGGTCAGGTACAGAAACAGAGGACTCTTTGTTTGGTCTGTTTGGGTTTCTGACAGACCAGTCACGGAAAGTGTGTTTTGTGACTTGGGGTTTTTGTTGTCTGTGTTTTATAGAGCTCTGTGCCTGGTTTTAGACTATTGTATCTATCTAGTGTTATTTCTGCAAGTAGCATTTTTTCCATTTACAGTGCATTTAATGCATAGAAAATAAACTGTGCTGACTTCTCAGTTCATTAAGTGGCGTTTTACTGCAGAACCAACTGCTGATTTATCCTCCACATTCAGTGTTGGCTACCTGTATATCTGGTTGGATATACATATATTTATAATTCTTGTTTCACTTAGCCATCATGCAGACCTGTCAGGAAAAGTCCAGAAAAAAGCTTTACATTTCCCCCCATTCTTTACAGTGTCCAATTAAACAGTAAACACATCATTTGCGCCACTCTCGGGCTCTTTGCAAATCTCGCTTTGTAATTTCCTTTATCATTTATTGGCCCTATCACGTCCTTTGCAGCTCTTAACCTGTCCTCTTTTTCTGTCATTGCAGGAAGTCGAAGACGAAGCCAAATGGAAAGAAGCCTCCGGCAGAAGAGAAGAAGCAGTACTTGGAGCTAGAGTACACAAAAATCCGCGTGGTGGACTTTGACCTCAAGGAGCTGGTGGTGCTGCCCAGAGAGATAGACCTCAACGAATGGCTAGCCAGCAACAGTGAGTGACTATGGTCAATGATAAAAATATGTAGACACATAGCTCAGGATGATGTCCTGGACAGAAAACAGAACCCAGTGCTGTAGTTACTAAGCCTGTTAACAATTTATCACAGACATTGTTATTATTGCCTAATTTATTATGTAAAAATTCTTTGGTTAAGCTAAGTGTTCGCCCCCCACTTATTTAAAATTTTCCTCAA
This sequence comes from Centropristis striata, assembly GCF_030273125.1. NCBI lineage: Eukaryota > Metazoa > Chordata > Actinopteri > Perciformes > Serranidae > Centropristis > Centropristis striata. The sequence goes on from NC_081522.1 coordinate 19,865,744, forward strand.
GGGTTTGGAATTGTTTTTCCAAATCGTTATGCACTCGTTTGGAGATGACGAGATGTTCCAGTGGAGCTGGAGCTGCAGCTTTGACAGAGCCAAGTCCTTAACATGATCCAGGCCTGGCACAGCGTCCAGCCTGTTCCCAATAACACCACACACCGCTTCTGTAAACACCATCGTTTACTGCCAGCTTTGGTGCAGTGTTTAAACTCGTACTGAAATTAATAGTTGTGATTATTATCATTTTTGGAGTTTTGTAATCTCGATACGGCCTAGCTCCTAGATCTGCCTTATGCAACTCTTTATTTTATATGTCTGCCCGTCCTTGTTTTGGTTACATATCCAGACCAGGTGTTCCAGAGGGAAAAGGAAAAAACAAGCATTCTTGCCTTTCTTTTTTAGCCTGATACAACTGTGCTGTATAAAACAGATGGGGCATGCTTTCACTTGTAAATGTGTTGGAATTGGAAGTTATGTAAGTTATCTTGTATCAGCTTGTATCCGCCACTAATTGGGCTTAGCTCGAAAAAACAAACAGTAGAGCTGGGCGAGGTTTTGATTTAAATAGTTTGTTTAACCAAATTAATACTGATTGGAGTCATTTAACTCTGCCCACATTTATAAACCAACAGTTCTTTCACTGGATATTTTCTCACTTGTTGACTACTTTGTTGAGCAGGATAAGAGAGGATGGGTCCTGTAGGGTTCTGGTGGGGCAGTGTGTCTTTTAAAGTGTGTCCTTGGGTTTGTTTGTTCCATTAGGAAGAAGAAACTAGAATGAAAGTCATGCCAGAATGATGAATGATTATCTGCTCATCCTAACAGAAAATCATAGACTTATTTGAGCCACATCAGTAGAGCTACTGCTCAGAAGTTCAGTGCAGAAGCCTCAGTTTAATCATTTTAAGGGTTGGCTTAGGTGTTCTGTCAGTATAAACTGTGCAACATGAGCTTTTATTATAAAAACAAATTAATGTTATTGCAATAATTGAAATCATGAAACTGACAACATTTTATTCAATGGCCTATTTATGGATTAAACTCTTTTGGCTAGTTATAGCTAGCTATTACGTTGACAATGCTCAGCTCTGAACTGTTAAAGAAAGAAAGGCAAACAGTCTACAGTAGAGTGTCACCATACCAGAAAGATCTCACACTTTGCATACAGAGCAAATATTTTTCTCTAAGAGATACATCTGTTCTTACTGAGTACACCCACTTTTGCCTAATGCTTTGTTTTGCAGCATTATAAGCTGTGGCAGAAATACCTGTTTTGGTTTTTAGTGACTGGAGCAACAACTTAAACACTTGTGAAAGCTGCAACCGCCTCGCATTATTTCCATTTTCTTCTGAGTCTCACATGCTGTTGATGGATTAGTGTGTGCATGTGACTTTGACTGTCCCATTGATCACAGTGACAAACAGTCACGCAGTGTACAGTTCCGTAGGTGTGTCATCCAAAGACACGACACACATATTGTCCTCTTATCTTTTGGCAGTGTTTTAGTTTTTCACGTGAAAGTATTTAGGTGTCTTCTCTATGATTTACTCTTGTGTCACAAACACTGATTAACATAAAATCTCTATTTTCTGCCACAGCGACAACATTCTTCAATCTAATCAACCTGCAGTACAGCACCATCTCAGAGTTCTGCACTGGGGACACCTGTCAAGCCATGACGGCCTGCAACACGTAAGTTATCTCCACCGCCTTTGGTTTATTCATCGCTCACCTGCTGAGGCCCATTGGTTTATTTATCAGAAATTGGTTAATTCATCAAGGGATGCTTCCTCAGTCAGCAAGAGACCCAGAAGCTGCCCTCAGGTTAATTTTGGTCTTTTAAGTACCAGCACGGTTTCTGGAATGTGCAGCATGCAGCTCCAGTGTTCTGCACTAGGCTGTTTATTTGCCTTAGGGCTGTTGTACATTGTGTACATTGTGTCCCCAAGCTTGCTGTGTCTGTGCTGCAGCACAACATGTTTAAAAGAAAGATTCACAATACTGATATTAGAGAGTAAGAGATTCCATTTGATATATCGTCCAATATTCTAAATACTCCGATTTATGTTATCACTGACTAGTTTGTTGTTTTGTACGTTCAAAATGCTCGTTACATTTCATTAGTGTTTTTATGTGTCTGTTTATGGGCTTATGTTATTAATTGTCATTTTTATGCTGTTTTATAATGATATAGTGCTGATATTGCTCAGAGCAGCTTTTTGACTCTCTCGGATTGTAGGTCGAAGCACGTTTTGCCTAGCAAACTCTGTGATTACACTGTTTCTAAATTACATCTTTTTCTGCATTATATTCAGAAAAAAAAGTATTTATATTTGACAACATACTACAACAATACGATATAGCTGTAATAGGCCGATATTGGTTGAGCGTTATATCAGTCAGGCTACCTAAAACTATAACCCACTAGGAGTGTTCAGCAGTCATTGTTGGACAAATCAAGTGAGCTTTTAACCCATTGAGGCCTAAAACGCCTGTAAAACCTCTGGCGATTTTAAAATAAGCCCCTAAAACCTGAAGTTTTTCTGGAAATTCAACAGAAGTATCAACGCTTCTACTAAATAATAGATTTTTCAGCCTCTGTAGCAGATAGAAATGAAATTCAAAAAGTATTTGAGAGCTTATACAAATACTACAAAACAACGTATCCGCTTTCCAGGCTTCAATGCGTTAATACCCAATTCACTCCCAAGTGAGAGTCAGAGAAAGACACTTTTTATATATTTTGTTGAGTTTCCACCCTGTCATTTATGTCATTTAACCCCAAGATAAAATGCCCAGTTTACTGGTCAGGAAATTGCTAACTGTCGCTGCCACTGTCCCTTGTCGTGGAAATACTCATTGATCATATCATTTTTCGTAGACGAAGATGCGCAGATTTTGAGTCAGATAAAAGGCAGAACCCCAGAGGTCAAAATCAGCAATGAATTGCGTCGTCTTACTTTTTTAAGTGACTTTTATTTACAAAAATATGCAGCTGAATCTAGTATTAATCACATCAAGAGCAGCTGCTGCATTAGATAGACAGATAGACAGATATACTTTATTTATCCCAAGCTGGGAAATTACAGTACATTAGGCTTATTTTTAAACAAATCTGAACAGAACAGCAAGAGACACACTGGGGACGACTGGAGCAGCTTCACCTTTAAACCCTGTGGTCCAGTCTGTTTCCTTCTGCTGTCTCTAGTCTGCTAACATCATTATACTTACATTAATAGATGTAGTGCTGTGATGATGATAATGTTGAAATGTTCACCAAATGTATGTAATGTTTGTAGAGGGTATAAATATATAATTACTGGCTAATTAATAGGTGATTAAAAATGGCTAATTGCTACTTTGTGCATACCTCTGCAGTAGTAAATGTTAAAGGATAATCACAACATGGTGGCCTATTCATGCCATGTTAAAAGCAGGGGAGGTGACTAACTGTAAGCATTTATCTAACTAGTTTGCCCTGTCAGGGCGGGGGTGCCGTCTTTATGAGTGAGCCCTTGTGTTTGGAGAGAGGCTGTCATTCCCCCTGTGTATACAGAAGGCTGGAAAAACCTGATTACCCACACTTTAAGACACCAAAACACTCACGACACAGCTCCTGACACATCGCATGTAGTAATGCTCACCACGCTCAGCACTCACGCTGGAAAGAAAAACAGGACAATGACATCAAAGACAAACAGAGCCATTGAGGAATGACACGAATATGACAGATTTGCTGTGAGAGACAAACGTGTCATGAGTTAACCTTTAAGTCAACAGTGGATTTTTCCACTGCTGTCACCTGAAGCTAGTGCTCCTAACTCACACCCTGAGAAATGGAAGAAGAAAATGTGCTTCGCCTGCGGTATGTGAAGAGTGGAGAGCCGTGCAGATTAACATGTTTTTGTTTGCACGGTCTATTGACCTGTAAAAAACAGAGGCAATGTCTTGAAAACACCTCTGTCTCACAGCTCCACCCTGGATTTCACTAAAATGTTCAAAGCATTTTCGTTCCTCTCAAACTTTTACTTTTAAAACTATTTTTTCGAAGACGAGGCCCACTGTTTGTGACTGTACCTTCCCCGCTGCCCGGCGCCCCACCCTTTCCTGCCCGTGCAGGACCTGGCACCCGCGCCCCCGTCTGTGGTGAAAACTGACTGAGCCACAGTCGCAGCAGCGTCAGTGCCCCTGCCCGAAGGCAGAGCTCAGCACTATTTTTGGAAGAAAATGTTTCCATGAGCTATGAGGGAACGGAACCATTTGGTAGCTATTTAGACCCATTTTGTGTGTGTGTGTGTGTGTGTGTGTGTGTGTGTGTGTGTGTGTGTGTGTGTGTGTGTGTGTGTGTGTGTGTGTGTGTGTGTGTGTGTGTGTGTGTGTGTGTGTGTGTGTGTGTGTGTGTGTGTGTGTGTGTGTGTGTGTGTGTGTGTGTGTGTGTGTGTGTGTGTGTGTGTGTGTGTGTGTTCACTTTGTTCATCAGCGTTGAGTTCTTATAGGCAGTGCTATTTGGTTTTGGTTGGGAAAAATACACTCATTCACTAATTTATTATCAAATATTTACTTTCTTAAGAGTGCATAACTTTCAGGAAGTTATTTAGCCCAATTTTAAACATTCAGTCTGTCAAACCAAACTTTCGTCCTTAGAGTCTGAATCTTAAAGTTGTTGTTTGATTGCTTTTATTACATTTACATTACATACATACATTACATTTACATTACTTTTCGCCACTATTCCCACCATGGAAACATTTCGTGATCACTTAACCACATCATATAACCTCATCATGCAAGAGAATTATGTATTCTTATACTAACTTTCATTTTCATCATTTCTATAGGATTTTCAAACTCAAATTTGCTTAAAAAGTAATGAAACATGCGGTCCAGGTTCTTCTACAACAGGTGTGGACAACTCATAAATTATGTTGGTGTCTCTGAGAAAAAAATTTAAAACACGAAAATTTTTGAATGCAGCAAGTTCTCATGGCTCTAAACCCAATTCCTCACATTGCAAAACCATTGTGACATACAAATGTTTTAACTTAAAGTTAGCAATATATTAAATAAGCAATTTGTTAAAATTCATATTCAGTAAGATCCCATCAAGCCCCAACCTGTGTGTTCACAAACAGTAAGTAGACCACGCTCTGTAGCAGTGCTTTATAAGGTCATAGTTTCATCATGCTGGGGTGGAGGAGGCATGTTTGTAGTTCAGTCAGCGCCTCCCACAACACAAACACAGTCTAATCCTGAGTGAGTAAGTGTATTGTAAGAGTCTGGTCCTGGTGCTGTGGTCACTAGGTCCTGTCCTGCAGGGTCAGTTATGTGGGCGCTTTACATTCCTCAGGATTTGTAATGTCTGCCCCACTACCTCCCAGCTGCACACTGCAAACACTAACAACCTGCATATTTCTTTTGCCCGTTTCATCAGCTTATTAATTGACCTTTCCAGCCTTTTGTCTCTGTGGTTACCCATCCTGTTTCCCTGCCTCCTCCCTGGTTAGCTCATCTATATCTGAGGTGTTTACAGATCTCCTGTTATAGTTTCCAATCCCTCCGCCTGTAGTTTAGCTATTTGGGTCGGCCCCTCCGTGGAAGTTTGGTCAGCAGCGGGACTCAGAGGGTGCTGTTAACTCCTGTAGCTGCATAGGTATACCCAGACTGCCTTGCGCGTTCGATTTCATTTCAAACTGCCAAGGGGTCTGGAAACCAGGGAGGTTTCTTAGCCCTGTTTTAGGGATCCAATCACAGAGCGGGGAGGGACGGCAAGACGATGACGCGTACTACCTGGCAGACGGAAGCTTGTAGTTTTCTTACAGATCCAACATGGCTGCAGCAGACGCGAAACTCTCTTTAGCTGTAGATGGTGTTTTAAATAGTTTAGAGCGAAATTTGAAAGGCGAAAGGTCTCTCGGCGGCTCCGCTGTCCCCCGGCTCGTAGCGAGATCACCGGCGTTACGGTAGCGGGGCTATTAGCCGCTAGTGGCGCTAATCACCGGCGCTACCGCAACGCCGATGATCTGGCTACGAGCCGGGGGACAGCGGAGCCCCCAGAGACCCGCAGCAGCTTGTTTATTGCCCATAAAATCAGTGGATGTGTGTGGCTGAATGACATGAGGGGGAATAAAGCGTGAAAATAAATAATCTTGCAGAAAGCGAGAACTGGAGAAGCAACGCAGCAGCAACACTCTCTCACAGACACACACACAACAAACATCCATTTCTGTTGCTCTACTACGTCATCTGGTATAACTGATCTGATTGGCTAAGAGCTACCTACAGACGCTTTGATAGACATTCTTAGCGCCCAATAAACGGCTCCGGAGGATCGTAAACCACACCTCCTCTACGGAGAAATGAACGGCTGGTTTCCAGACTAAATCTCATTTGAGATTAGTCAGGTGTTAGCCAGGCTAGTAGCTGCAGGGAATTTGGTCCAATCAGGAAATCAAACCTCCCAGTCACAGAGTTGAGAAAGGCCGTAGGACAAAGATGATCTGTTGATAAGGATGTGGTGGGAGGAGAGCTTTGTAGTGCCACTGGACCGTATCTTCATCCTGAACCGCGTCATCTAGAAAGTGAGACGTCACTGAGAGTCTGGGTTTTCCCTTCATGAGAAATAGTTCCAGGTGATGTCTCATTGGCCAATTATCTCTCACAGCTCACCTGTATGTTTCATTTCCTGCTCGAGAGAATCATTTGACCGTTTTGTGTACAAGGAAATACAGCTGCTACTTCAACCACAAGTTACAAAACATTCATTATGAGTAATTAAAGTTTTTTGTAATAGTAATAGCATCCTGTTTCTCAATGAATTGTCTTAAGTGCTGTTTTGCAATGCATACATGACAACACTAATCGGTATGTTTCTTTCTCTTTGTAGAATATACTACTGGTATGACGAGAGGGGGAAGAAGACGAAGTGCACTGCTCCACAATATGTCGACTTTGTAATGAGTCTTTGTCAGAAACTGGTCACAGATGAGGAAATCTTTCCTACAAAATACGGTGAGTGTCCTTTTGAAGGTTTTCATGTCTCCTGGAAGTCTCTGATGTCGTTCTGCTGCCCCCTGCTGCAGCAGAAGGATGGAGTAAATGAGCAATGGTCCAACAAAAACATTATAGTGATAATTATTTAAGAATGCATGTTATGGTCATTTCCCCTATTAATTATTCTGCTGTTTGATTCCTTGAATAATTGATTAATCATTTGGCTTTAAAAAAAATGCTCATTACAGTTTTCCAGGGCACAAGTAGACAACTGCAACTTATCAACAAATCAACTTGTCATTTCAACTTTAATGCTGTATTATTCAAAAGACCTAGAGTTATACTTTTAGAGCCATTTAGGTGTTATACATTAAATAATATACTTTTTTTTTTAATGAACCTAGTTTTTAAAGTTTATATCTCCAGTAAGAACAAAATAGGCCTGTTGCTGAATGTATTATTGTACATAAAGTATCTTGGGACAAACATATTGATTTTTGACTTTTACAGGATTTGTTGATAATAATAAAAACAATAAATTCCCTCCTGTGTCTAATGCAGTCTCTCCTGTCTTGTTTCCTTTTTTCTCTCTTCAGGCAAAGAGTTCCCAAACTCCTTTGAGTCCTTGGTAAAGAAGATCTGCCGGTACCTGTTCCACGTGCTGGCTCACCTCTACTGGGCGCACTTTAAAGAGACGGTGGCTCTGGACCTGCAGGGCCACTTGAACACTCTGTATGCACATTTCATCGTTTTCGTAAGGGAATTCAACCTGGTCGACCCCAAGGAGACCTGTATCATGGACGACCTGTCCGAAATCCTCTGCACCCCTGCCCCGCCCCCGGCCCCGACCCCGGCCCCTTCTGCCCCAGCCTCGGCGCCCTCCCCTTCTTCACAAAACCACGTGACGGAGAGATGAGCGGGGGGGGGGGGTCAGTGGTGAGACAGCAGCCCCGGGGGTGATAGAAGATAAGATAGAGGAGAGAAGGAAAGACAGCCTGGCCCCCTTCCTCGGTGCCAGCAGGACTTTAGAGACCTTCCACTACCCTTATATTTCGCTACAACACCAACCAACCAGCCGGAAGGAAAGGGGGGGAGGGTTTTCGGGGGGGTTAGGGTGGCGGGGAGGGGTTTGTCACGCCAGCAGGAATTGGCGTGAGTGTTCCTCCCAGGGGCAAATCCCTCCCATCTTCTCTGCAATTTAAACTAGGAACAAAAAAGTATGTGTATGTTTTATTTTTGGTTTTATTTCACTTATTTTTTGTTGAAGTTTTATTCAGTTTTATTTTTTGTTGTGGGGGGTGGGTGCAGTGTGTCCATCAGCCCTTCACCTCCTTCTATCCTCTACCTAACATAAAGTACAGGAAGGGGGCTCTGCTTTGCTTCAACCTACTATTGTACAGTGCTGTTGATGTGAGGAGGAGAGGCGTCTCTGCTCACCTGCGGGCTCGTCCCACCCTCCTCCTGCAGCGGCAGGAGGCGGCCTGCAGGCGCACGGCCACTACGCTGGCCAGTAGGGAGCCACGTTACTGCCTGACGGGGCGATACTAGCCAATCACTGTTTGGGTTGTTTATGTGGGGGATGGTTAAAGCGCTTCCTACTCAGGACCTGAAAGAATACGTCACTGCTGCCAGAGAGAAGTTATTCTCTTTTTTTTCCAATTCTCTGTCCCTCGTTCACCAGACTGCTCAGTCCTTCAGATGTTGATCGTGTTTAACTACAGTTTAGTCACATAATCACCTGGTGTTACCCCTAACAAACATGTCCCAGAGCCGACCTGTAGAGGGCAGCAAACATGAAGAGATCACAACAGACACAGGGAGACGGAGAAGAAAATATAAAGATTGTATGTTAGATATTTAATCTGATCAGAGTCGATACTTTGACACGGACCGGTGCCCGTATGAGGCTAAATCAGAGCTGTTTGCTGGTGGTCAGCATAGCAGCAGCCCCCTGAACCACCACCACTAACACCACTACCCACACCCACTCCAGCAGCACAGAAGGACAAAGACATGAGGTAATGTCTGCAGGCCCAGAGAGGCACAGATGGAGACAGAACGAGGGGTGGGAGTCGATGGTGTGGAGCTGCTCTGCTGTTTAACAGTCACCAGTACTCCCAGTGCAAAGCTAAAAAAAAAAAAATCTCCACTTCTGTTTTTTTAGTTTTACCTGTCCCTTTAAAATTTGCTTTAAAAAAAAAAGATTATCAGAGGAAAATTAGCTCAGAAATAATAACAATAATGTTATCATTACACATGTATAGAAAATGCACAGTCTGCTTGGACTTTACTGTACAAAGAAACGCAAGCGGGTTCTGTCAGACATAGCCTCTGTATGGAGGAGGATTGGGTTTATAATTCTCCTTTTTTATTTATTTTAATTTTTTTTTTTTTTTTTTGCAGGGTTCTTCAGTTCTGGCTCTCGTTTTTATGTATTTTAATTATTAACTAAGTTAAAAGCAATTTAATATTTTAAGCTCTGCGGATTATAATCTAATAAAAGAGAGAAATGCCACCTCGCCTCTGTGTCTTTTGTATCAATGTGTTTATGTGTAAATTATGCAGATGGAAAGAAACATGAGCATCTTGTGTGAGGTCTAATAATCATGATGCTATTTTTAAAGGGGATTCATTTTACACCGTTTATTAGTCACGAGAAGTACTCCACAAGGAAAAAATCTTGATGATGTCCTCGTGATGTCGTCAGGGTCTGAACCTGGTGAATAAAGATTTATAACAGAACGCTTGAGTTGCATTTAAAAGGTGTAGGGTGCCTAACATATTACCATACTATTTAGTTTTCCCCCATACATAGTGTGTCAGTGCGGTATTCCCAAAATACCAGGATGTCCTACTGCATCTGGTCACATTTTACAGTATGCAAGCTGCCAAAGCTATTGTTGCTTTCTGACCCACAATCCTCTGCACAGTGTTTATTAAAATTTAAAAAAAGCGCTTCTTTTTTCTCTTCTTCTTTTCTTCTTTAACATATAGCACTCCTGTAGCAATGACAGTTAGCTCTTAAAGTTCTGTACTTACTTGATTCCTGTGGTCTAAGTCTAGTACCATCAGGTTGAATGCACTTATTGTAAGTCGCTTTGGACAAAAGCGTCTGCTAAATGACATGTAATGTAATGTTTATAAGCAATAAGGTCATAATTCAAGGTGCAATGTTATAATGAAGTAATATGTTCTAATTGTGTGCATACTGAATGAAACGGTACATTTCAAAAGTACAAAAAAAGAATGATTTGGAAAGCGACAGTAGATGTTGACCAGACAAGTAGGGTCACCTATAAAGGCTGATGCATTATGGGACATGTATTTTTGATTGAAGCCTACTAGGGCCTAAAGGTCAGGATATATCTGCGCCTGTTGCTTCATTTTTGACTCTTAACTCTTTTGTGAGTAGAACCTAAACAACAAGCTGGCCAGGTAATTGCATCAGGTAATATTGACTTATGACAGATGGTGTATTGGTATTGGCAAAGAAAGAAATCCAAAAGATACGTTTTAAGTTATTAAGAAACTATTGCAACCTAATCTGTATAAATGTCTTTCACAGTACATATCTTGGTCTCGAGTCTTTATATAATAACCAAATTGCACTTAGCTTAGATTTTTCAAACACTGAAGGTTTGACTACGATAGCAATATTTGAGTCAGTCTTTGCTTGTGATTTCCCAAACTTTGTGAAAGTGCAATACTAAATAATTTATATGTCCATTTTTAAATTAGATTATTTGGCTTCCCAACCACAACACACTTTACATGAACCACTCTCCTTTATTGCTTTTCTGATACATGCAGTCACTATTCACTTTTGAAAGATCAAACATATCCAAACCAGACTTTCTGTTCATTCTGGGCACCAGGACTTATCAGTTAACAACAGTCACCTCTTAAATTCTCAGTGCATTCTGTCTTTGTGCGTTTTCACACTCACCCTGAGTAGCTAGTAGATGTGCGCATACATCTGACTGATAAAGAGATGTGATGGTGATTACTGATTACTGGTAATCCATAACATATATTAACTATAAAATAAATATTACCTTATAATTCAATTATCTTCAAACTTAAATAATTAGTTTTCATATAAAATGCTGGCAGACATGGTTTACACAGACTATCAGTTCAGGAAATCTCCATCCTGGACCGCTGCCGCCTTCTCACAGATGACCGCAAGGGGACCCCCTCGTTCAGTTTAAACTGAGCGATACCACCGGCTTCATCTAGAGTCTTGGCGCTGCAGCACGGTGTCGGGACCTTCATGGTGTTACCGAACTTGGAGTAGTCCACCGCGTACATGCCGTCCTCCTCGGAGACTGTGGGCACGAAGCGCTGCCCCCACAGGATCTCCTCCGACACGTAGGACGTCCTGGCCTGCATGGTGATGCCCGTGGTCTCCACCACCCCCTCCAGCACCGCGATGACCTCGACTTCGTCGTGCTGCAGGTTGAAAGCGGACATCTCATACAGAGGGCTGTCCTTGTCGATCACATGACAGATGATGAGGGGGGACACCAGGAAAATACCGTTGGTGCCCACCGGGTTATCCATGTGGATGTCGATCTGGTCCAGAGGGACCACCTCGCCCTCCTTGGTGGCGGTTCTCCGGACCACCTGCAACCGCACGGAGGCGCTGATGATCATGCTTTTCCTCAGATCCCCGATGCGGATCATGAAGCACAGATTGTTGTTTCGGACGGAAATGACTGCGTGTTTGCTGAAAATGAGCGTCTCTGCGCGCCGATTGGCCTGCGCAGTTTTCATGAAGATGATGCCGAGCATGATGGCGTTGATCACCAACCCGACGATGTTCTGCACAATCAGGACGATGATGGCAGAGACGCACTCCTCCGTGACCATCCGGCCCCCAAAGCCGATGGTCACCTGGACCTCTATGGAGAAGAGGAAGGCGGAGGAGAAGGAGTGAATGTCCGTTACGCACGGGACGAAGTCGTCGTCTCCCTGGTCCAGGTCGCCGTGCGCAAAGGCAATGAGCCACCAGACCATCCCGAAAAGAAGCCAACTGCACAGGAACGACATGGTGAAAATGATGAGCGTGTGGAGCCATTTTAAATCTACCAGCGTGGTAAAGACGTCCTGCAAGAATCGGCCCTGTTCTCGGATGTTTGTGTGCGCTACATTGCAGGTGCCGTTCTTTGCGACGAACCGAGCTTTCCTCGGTTTGGACTTAAACTTTGGCTGCAGGACATTCTCAGCCAAACGTGTCAGCAAGTAATCCTCAGGAATGAGTCCTTTCCTGGACAACATAGCGCTCCCATACTATGGACTCACAGCCTTTTGGCTTTGAAAGTACTGAGTCGTCTCTGTCCAGCTGAAAGATGAAATATTTTCCTCTTTCCTGGTGTCTTTTCCTCCTAGTCGTCCAGCTCCTCAGCAGCTGCCGGGCGCAGGAAGGAGAGTCTTGTTGTCGCCCGTTTTCTGGAGGTATGTGCGCTCCTCACGTTGCCTCCAGATCAGGCGCTCCACAACCGCGAAGTCCCAGGAGAATATTCTTCTTGCAGCTCTGCAGCTGCCGCCGTCACTCACAGCACCCACTGACCGGGCGGAGATGCGCCACACCGCCCCTGTCCCATTGTGAACCGACCCACCAGTGGTGCGCACTCACCAAAAAACTCAGTGAGATGTGAGATGTGGATGCAGGAACATAATGGTTCTCTGAGCTGAGTTTTATCACCTGAGTTTAGTATCGCTGTTGGCTCACCACGTGAGGTGGAGAGGTGCTCCCTCCCTCCCTCCCTCTCTCCCTTCCTGTGGTTTTCAATGAGAATGCAGGAGTGGAGCCATTACGCATCAAAAGATGTTTGCCACAGGCAGCTTATACTCTGAATATATAATGGGTTAAATATAGGGCACTCTACAGTAAATTATCTTCAGGCTGTTTACTCTAAACCTTGCATGAATAGAAAGTGGATTGTTCATTCAGAGGATCCAGATTTAGTCTTTTCATTAACATCCAGTCTGCTGGGTTTCCTCTCCTCTCTCACCTCCCATGCAAACTTAATTTTACAGACTCCTCTGGCATCCACATAACTCTCTAATGTCACATGTCAGTCCTGGCTGCAGCAGGCTCATAACACTGTGACACCTCTGTGTACATGAGGATGATCACTATGCTTTGGTCTCTGGCTCTTTGTCTCATCTCTCTGAACGGCGTCATGTATTCCTCGGCTAATTTTAAACCTGCAATCCACTGATGACTCATTTGTTTTGAACAGGTCATAAAGTGTCACATACACAAGCAATTCATTTTATTAATTTTAGTCAACAACCCCAACAAAAACACACATAAATTTGATGATAATTTATGTTTTATTAACAAAGAATTAACTTTTTTATGTACAAATATTATACAATATGATTAAAAAATAAAAAGAATATATATTCCATGGGACAATTGCACTTTGAATGTCTTCCTCTAATGCTCTCCTTCTCTCTGTCTCTTCTTGTGCTACTTGTCTGCTCGCACGAAGGAGGTGAAGACGCTGTCCTCCTTGTCCAGCAGGGCCTGGGGCCTGTCGTGCTCCAGGATGATCCCCCGCTTCATCACAATCACCAGGTCGGCATTCAGGATGGTGTGGACGCGATGCTGAGCGGCGGAGAGAGAAGGAAACCACATCAGAGAAAACCGATCCGCTGTCATTCACACTGACACGTCCTTAACGAAGCTTTTGAAGCAATAATGAATGCTGTATCACACAAATGTCTCACTCTACATGGATAAGTACAATGTAAAACTGTCTGTTATGTTAAAGTAGGAGATGAGATAAGAAGGAAAATGTTCCTCCAAAGTAAATACCAGAGGTTACAGTTAAGTCATCACAGATTACCCTTCCTCATTCTTGATAAGTTCAGCCCAAAAGAGTAATCTTAAATGAGCGGTTATGACATTCATAGAAGTTTTTTTTTATCATGAAGTAACTTGGAAGTCAAGCATCTGCTCTGGTTTGACCCTCTCCGACTTTTCTCTTTTACCGTTTTGCCCTTCAACACAATCCTGTAGAAATAGTTCCTAATAGCCCATGCGGCATCTGTTTGCTGCTTTGCCTCACTTTACAAGAACTTTATCAGCAGTACAGGACGAAGGTCAGCGCTCTCTGGGGGAAATCTGAGAGCTGCAAGCCTTACTGGCTCAGTGTGTGTGTGTGTGTGTGTGTGTGGGATACTCACTGCTATAGTAACTACTGTTCGGTCAGCAAATGCAGTCATCACCACTTTCTGCAGGATGCTCTCCTGTGAGGACAGAGAGGAGATTCAATTACTTTCACATTGACTGAGAATCAAGGACAAATACAAAAAAGCACAAGTGGGAGATGAGGTAAAATAAAGAGCCATTTTAATAGTTAACATGTTCCTTGTTAGTGTTAAACCCCCATCTTATTTTTCAAACTTTCACCTCCCTTGATCCTCGTCACGTTGTCCCTGATTAAACGCTCGGCCGTGTCTCCTCGAGGGCAGTGCAGCTGCGTTATTGGAAGCTAGAAATGTCGCTCTTTGTGACCGATCATTCAGGAGAGGCTCTTAAGTACCAACACTGACTCTCCCTCCGGCTCTGAGTATTTTCCCTCCATTTCATTCTTTCTCTTTCTGCTTCATGCACACATCCTCCCCCTGGCTTTCTTTCTATTCTCCTCTTATTTAAACAAATATCAATCAAAGGTGATTTTCTCTTTGTTTCATGTCTACAGATGGAAGTAACCTTGTGACCTTTTCTTCAACCCTCCCTTCAGCTGTCCCTCTTACTGCTAATTCCCTCTTTATGCCTTCCTGCCAACTGAAAGTGCTCAGGTACACAAAACACACTGACCGTTGCCATGTCGATGGACGCAGTGGCTTCATCCATGATGAGGATGCTGCTCTTCCTGACGAAGGCTCTGGCAAGACAGAAGAGCTGTCTCTGACCCTGGCTGAAGTTTTCTCCTCCCTCCGTCACCATGGCATCTAAAGGAGAGAATATATATATAAAAAAATAAAATTAAATTAAATACACAAATCATTCATATACAATATACATGTGACATTACATTGGCAGTGTTACTTTAGCTAAATGAGAAGGCAGAGTTGATTGGCCATTTACTCTTGGCCTACAGATCAATATCTTATTGATTTGTTATTCACGTCTCTGTTGTGAAAAGAGGCCAAGTCATATAATGATGCTTGAAAAACTAAACTACTCTCCAATGGTCAATTAGTTTCTAGTTTGTTTTAAAAAGGTCTTTTTCTTTTGTGGCGTTTTTTAAAAACAGAAAGATCCTATTCTATCTTCCCAGGAAGATACTATTGTGAGGTGAATACTTCAAAATATGAGTAAAATTATTTTTTTATTATATTTTATATCGGAAATAAAATGCTTATTTCTTTAGTCAATAATACGATAATAATGAAGAATAAAAAATTTTATCTTTTTTTTTTTTACCTCTTACCATAAAATGATTGGGACAATGTGATTTAGTCTTGACCAATAAAGTGTACATCTTTTTAAAACTTTATTATTAATCTCTTCCAAATATATCACAATGAAAATGAAACCACAATTAACAGTGGATTGTGTCTGACAAATATATAATATATATATAATATTCAAATTAAAATAAACAAAATTATTCCAACTTTATGGGCGTTCATGTAAATACATAAATAAATATAGCTTTGAAAAAAATCCTTAAATAAATAATAATTATAATAACAATAACAACAACAGTAATAATGATAATATTAAAATAATAATAATAAAACAATACATGTTAATATTAAATATAAAGAAAGTCAATATAGTTCAGTTTGTTAGTTTTTTAAATATACTCAAAGGATGACCTTCACCTATTTCAGAAGACTTTTATCAGATAATTCCATATACAGGAGATTTATTTATTTATTATTTATTTCAGGAGAGTCTAAAGATGTTCACTCATGTTATGATGAGTTATGAGATTATGCATTGGGAAATAGGCTCACTGCAGTTAACTGTGGTCTGCTTTATATGCAACAGCAGACTCCACAGTGACACTTTAACTTGATTAAAGGGCAAAATGAATTAGCCATTAACTCCTGGGTTAAAAATCAATATCTTTGTGAACGTTTGGCTCCAGTGAAAGTAAACCTAAGCGGTGAGTAGCTCACTTTCAACATGTCACACACCAACACACTCTGACACGAGACAAATGAAAAGCAACTGAAGCAGAAATACATCAGGTGAGGTGAGCAGCAGCAGTCTATAACTCCACAGAGGAGTGAGTGGCTTCTCTGTTGTGCAGGCGATGACAGAGACATGAAGGACTGAGTGATGAACTGCAAATCAACAGTAGCTATTGTAAGACTGCAGAGAGGAGGCCCCCCTGCATCAGCATACCACACATTCATCAAGTATGTAGGTTAACTCTGCTGAAGAGGAACACGGCTCTCAGCTAATATCTGATCTGATGGTGAGACTGCCGCAGTCTGCAACTGTCGTCAGAAGAAGATTACTTTTTATATTTACCTCTGCATTTAACCCATCCTTTTTTACACACAAGTGAACACACCATGCAAGGAGCAGTGGGCAGCACATTACTGCTACAGTAGTGAGGTGATACTGTAAAGATAACGTCAAGTAGTTCAATGTTTCATGTCAGTATCCGGGACTCTCCAGTTGCAAGCCCGATTCCTAACCTCTAGGCCACGGACTGCCCAGCAGAACAGCGACCTGAAGAGAGCTCAGAATAAAGTGCCTGTAAAACTGCAGGACGGAGTGGCTACACAGAGCACAGAGCAGACAGGGACTTAAAAGATTCATGTTCATGTGTCCTGATACGGCAGGCTGATCTGAGTGAGGAGACTAGGGTTGCAATGGTTTGAGGTTTGCACTATGTGATAACTGCTTTAGAAAATTTCACAGTATTACGATACAGTATCACACAATTATTATTAGTTGCAATGACCCTGAAAGGAATGAGCAGATTTTGGCAACGCAACGGATGTATGTGTAAAAAGTCTCCCTTTTGAAAATAAATGTACATTTATTTCATATGCTGGAGATAAGCAAATGCACTTGAGCAAGGCACCTAACCCCCCTGCACAGCTCCCCGGGCGCAGTAATGTGCTGCCCACTGCTCCTTGCATGGTGTGTTCACTTGTGTGTAAAAAAGGACGGGTTAAATGCAGAGGTTGAATTTCCCCATCGTGGGATTAATAACGTAATCTTCTTCTTCTTCTTCACACAATATGATGACTATCAATTAGGGATGGGTGTTTGGAAGAAACCCGTCAAGTCGATTATCTATAACGTTAACGATCAATGAATCCATTAATCGCTGCATGCATACATGGGCAAAATAAAAGATATATATACAGTACTATGCAAAAGCCTGTTTTCATAACGGACGCTTTTTTTTCTCGAAAGGATGAAAAGAGACTTCCTGTCGATCGTTAAACTAAATCAAGTGAGGTGATACTGTAGAGATAACGTCAAGGAGTTCAATGTTTTATGTTTTAGCCCCCCGATCAGGCATGAGGTTAGTGTTCACAGTAATCTTGCATAGTAAGCTAGTTTTGGTCAAATTAATACTCTTGTATTTCTGTGTGTTTTATAATTGTTATTGTAACTTTCAGTTTGCAAACTGTAGCTTTATCCAACTTAATTCTCAGTTCATTGGCTTATTGATGATTCTCAGCTGAACTGAACGCTCAGCCGTGTTTCAGTTCAGTGAGTACTGATACGCAGTCGGAGATGAAAATTAAAAAATACACAGATCAATTAAGAATTCCACGTGATCAACCAAATTCTTAACAGCCATTAATCGATCACTGATTAATTATTACCATCCTTCCTATCAACTTTTATACCATGGTATACCGCTCCAACCCTAGCTGAAACACTGGAGTAGTCATGAATGATAATCAAAACAAACATATTTTCTCACCCAGGCCTCCTGGAAGAGATTTAACAACCGGCTTCAGCTGAGCGATCTCCAGAGCTTCCCACAGCATCTCATCTGTAGCCTTCATCTCTGGGTCCAGGTTGAACCTACACACACAAACACACATACATGCACATATATACACTATTTAATTAAACTTTAAGTTAAAGAAGGATCAAATGTAGTTATGATCTCCATCTATTTCAAGCACAGACTTTATGAGAGTAGTCGATGTAGCCTCTGTGTCTGAAAAGTGAAGCCAATGCAGAAAACCTGCATTCTTCCTCATGGCCAGTAGGGGGCGACTCCACTGGTTGCAAAAAGAGTCGAAAGTCAAAAATGACTGTACTTCTGACTTCTGAACCCCTCAGTAAATATTTTCCTAACAAGTTTATGTTCTCAAATGTTAGTTTCAACTCTTCTTCAATACAGCATGATGTTCATTTTGTACATTATTGTCCCATTTGGAGTAAAATAGTCGATAAAGCAGGATATGTTTATGCGGGCTCAGTATGGTTCAGTTGGTAGAGCGGTTTCACACTGACCGGAAGGTTGGTTATCTTGTGATTGACAGATCACTACCATGGAAATAAGTGGAGCAATGGGTCATTAACAACGCATCAGTCAGATCCACCTCTTGTTCCTCCCCAGCTTCTCCCTCTTTCACCACTTTTGATGGCGTCAGACAAAATGCCAAACTCTTCAGAAGTTAGGCTTCACAACATTGGTCCACAAACTGATGGGTGACTTCACAGTGGCTTTGTCCAATGTTCAAGTATTCAAGTAGTCACTTGTAAATGTATCACAAATATTTATATCCTCTTAACCCTTTATCAGGCGAACAACTATATTTGGTAACTTCAGGTAATATCTCTACAAAAAAGTTGCAAATTTACTAGATAAAAGTGGCAAATCTACAAGAAAAAAAGTTGCAGATTTAAGAGAAAAAAGTGGGAAAAAGCAACTTTTTTCTCCCAGATTCACCACTTATTTATTTCATTTGTCGCCCTATTTAAGCTGTAATGTCCACCTGCTACCATCACTCCCCAGTCTCTCTCTGTGCAGATGTCTGTATGCTGTGGGGGAGTGATGAGGTCAGAGTTGAGACCAGTGGTGGTTCTAGACCAATTTTACTGTGGGGGCCAAGGAGGGGCCAGTGTTTAATCAGAGGGGCACATTAGCACATGAAAAAATGGCAAAGATGATATTTAAGCATTCAAAATCTTTGAATGTCTTGAAAAAGACAGAAAATGACCAAAAAAGACACAAAATGACCAAAAAAAGACACAAAATAACTAAAACAGACACAAAAAAGACACATCAATGTCACCAAAGACAAAAAAGACACAAAATTACCAAAAAAAGACACAAAAAATACACAAAAAGACACAAAATGACTTACAAAGACACGTGAATACATGAAAAGGATTCAAAAATGGACAAAATAGCCCTATAAGACTCCATAGAGTTAAACTATTATACAATGTACACATTCTGAGTTTCTTTTGTGTACAATGAGATATTGTTTGAACAAAAAAAGGTTAGAATTGTTCCATTGTTCATTGTTATAAATTGATCATTTTATTATTAATTTGACACAGGGGCCAAAGGCTTCCACACAGGGGCAGTGGCCCCTGGAGGCCCCTGTGTAGAACCGCCACTGGTCGAGACACCAAAACATGTAAATAAACTTTACACTGTAATACTTTGTTGTGATCTAAATGACTAATACATCCCAAACTACAGTCAGATAGCATCACACAGTTTTCCTTAAACGTCTCCTTATCTGTTCTCCTCCAACATGACAAAGCTTTTATGGGCACTGCTGCTGAAGTCTAAAAATAATCCTCTCCAGTGGAGTTTCAGAGGAATGTCCTCTTATCTACAAACCCTCAGCTCTACTCGTGTCTTTGAAGTGTGTCGCAGTTTGCCAACTGGCCCTGTTACTGGAAATGTTTTGTCTCGATTATCAGTGAATCTGAATCTCTGTGATGAGTCGTCCTGTTGGTAAAACTAATGCTGCAGAGGAGTTCACTGTACCGGATGGCGCCGCTGAACAGGATGGGGTCTTGGAGGATGATGGACAAGCGAGACCTGAGGGTCTGCAGAGGCAGCTTGGCAATGTCGATGTCATCGATGACAATCCTCCCTGTGTCAGAGAAACAAATAATTAACCACACACACACATCACATTAAACTAAATGGCATTACACATTAGTGAAGTTAGGGCCGATGTTTTATTTTACCCTCAAACATGTCCACCATGCGGAAGAAAGCCAAGGAGAACGAAGATTTGCCGCTTCCTGTCCTGCCACAGATCCCCACCTGAGAACAAACCCATCAAAGTCATCACTATCCCCAACTTTCAATCATTCATTTAACATATTTTCTGGAATTTGCGTTCTGTGTCACAGGTTTCCTCCGATTGGATACCTTCTGCCCAGGGTCGATGTGTGCATTGACATTTTTGAGCACTGGCTTCAGCGTGGCGTCGTACCGGACGCTCAGATTCTGGATCTTGATCTCTCCCTGTCGGGGCCAGCCGTCAGGGACCTGAGACACTGCTGAGACAGCAAGGAAACATCTCTGTATTTAACCTTCACCTTTCTTACCCCTCGATCATTGGGTTATAATTGCTATTTCTACATATGTGATCATTGGAGTCGGAATAAGATTTTTTCAACTATGTTTGAATTAATTAAAAATGTATTTTAAAGCTAAAAAGGTACTTTAATTTCTCATGCTAGGGGGTGTCTCAATTAAAACCTTAAAAAAAGATAGCCTTTGATGATGTCATCAAGTAGTGTGGGATTATGGGAGTGGTTGTCTCCATTATTGAACAACCACCATTGAAGATAAAAAAAAAATCTGTCTGACATAATGCAGACAGAAATGACAAGACAAGACAAGACAAGACAAAAAATGTTTTTTTTTCTTTTTTCACATTATGTCACTTTAATTTAATGAAATACTTGGAAGTAATGTCAGCCAATGTAATGTTAACTTCCTAACTTACCATTCGAAAAGTTCCCCAACAACTACTGCAGTTAAATAACTTATAATATATATAATATAAGTGTTAAGATATTGAAATATCTATCTGTCTCTACTGGATTAATGTGTTGCAAAATGGCATTTAATAAATGAGCTAAGTGCTGTATAACTGAGTGTAATTTTGTGACATTGTATGACTCTGACATATGATCTGCTATTTTGCAGAAGTTTGAGCAACTAGAGGGCATAAAGGTAATTATTGACACCATGACCAAATGGAACTCATGGTTACCTTGAATACAATTACAGATTTCTGGGTCTGAAAATTGGCATAAATGTGGAAATGTTACTTATGATATCTTTAACCGGTGAAAGTGGGATAAAATACATTTCTTTAAGTAGTATGATACCCCTTGGGTTATCAATAGATGTGGAGTAAATGTAGTCAAACTTTAAACTTCCTCCTGGTTGATGAAGACATCACAAAAACCTCATACAGGAAACTGGATCTGATCTCTTTGTGCTCTGGTTGAACTGGTGAAAGAAGGTTTAATTTAAGATGAAGTGTGACTGTGTTGCTGCACTCACTGAGCAGTCCCTCGTAATTCTCTGGTTCAGTCTTGAGCAGGCCGTTAATCCTTTTCACCGAGCCAAGCTGTACTTCCATGTCTGCCAGGTTACGCACCATCCAGTTCATGTAGTTGGACACCTGAGACACGGGGGAACGAAAAGTAAGGTCAGTGCACGCACTTCAATAGCTTTGAGACACATTTGTCAGATAGTCCAGTGGTCTGCAGTACGTAACATAAGGCTCATTAGAATTTTGGGTACCCTTTATAATAAGGTCCTTAATAACCATTAATTAACAAGTAATAAGGCATAGTTCTCGCTTTAGATCCGGTAGTTGCAAAAAGCATAGTTAAGTTATAGTTAACTTATAATAGATGAGCAATAAAGTATATATTTTTTATATAGTATATATTTATTTTTTTTTAAGATTATTTTTTTTGGCATTTTTTGCTTTATTGATAGTGATAGAGTGAAAGGGGGTGATAGAGGGGAAGACATGCGGCAAAGGGAGCCGCGGGAGCTTCGAACCCGGCTCCACCGCAGCGAGGACTGTAGCCTCTAAACATGGGGCGCCTGTGTAACCCACTACGCTACGGACCACCCCAATAAAGTATATTTCAATATCAATAAGCAAACAAAATAAGATTAATAAAGGCATGGCAAAGACATAATGGGTGGGTCATGGGTGTTTGTAATGCCATTATTAACACTTATATAAGCTTATAAACACACAATAATGTTAATAAGCATCTTGTAAGGACTTACAAGGGCCTTATTATTTGTTAATTAATGGTTATTACAAGGACCTTAATATAAAGCGATACCGAATTTTGTTTCTATTTTATCTGAAAATGTTAAAATCTACAAATGTGGAGACACGTGGTTTTTACTGGATGAAACTATGATTATACTGAGAAAGAAGCAAGTTTTACAAACATCGGTAACACTTTACAATAACCATCATTTATAAATGGTAAACAGATCATCATCATTTATAAACCGTTTATAGGCCATTTAGAATGGTAAATTCATAATTTATTAATGTTTAACTAACTACATCATCTATAAATGACAAATAGATGGTATATTAATGTAATTTATAGTTACTTTACCATTAACAAAGAGTTAAATTATAATTAATAGTTTATTAATAGTGTTAGTTGCACTCATTTTAACATTTTTAACACCATATTAAGTATGTTAATGATTCATATACCTTTAAGAAATTGGTTTAAAACATTTAAAGATTAAATATGTAAAGCACTTTGTAAATGGTTAATAATTGGTCTATAAACCATCTCTAAACATCACTTAGTTGGTTATTGTAAAGTGTTACCCAAACATCTTGTAGTATGTTTTTTATCAATCTCTTAATAAGCAGAAATGTTGAAATAGATTTTCTGCTTGATTTTATATTACAACATATTTAAAAGTTATTTTATTTTCTGTTCCAAGAAAAGAAAATGCAAATTAACGACTGAATGCGTTCAAGGTTGTTGCCTTTAAAAAAATCTCCATCTGTCTCCCTCTAAAGGTTGTAGAAAATATTTTATTTAAATATTCAGTCAAATTAAAAAAAAAAAAATGTTTTAATCTCTCAATTTTAATCAAAAATGATGAGTCGTGAATATAGTTAAAAATATATAAAAACAAAGTTAATACACTAACTACACAAAAGGCTAAATACTTAATTCTTAATTGGGAAATAATAAAATTTAAACATTTTGGAATGTAGAATATACACAATTTGTAGCTAAAATGTGTTAAACCACCTGTACTGTCCTAAAACAGTAGAGGTAAATGAGCAATTAAACACACACACACACACGCATTCTTGTACTGGAATACTGAATTCCCTTGCAAGGTTATAATAGTTTTGTATTTTTCATTAGTTTTAGTTTTAATTCTGTTGTGAATTTTTGTTTTCAAATTCAGTTAGTTTTAATGAGTTTTTAAAGTGAGTTTGCTAGTTTTAGTTTAGCATTTATTTTTTGAAATGCTTTAGTTTTAGTTTAGTTTTTATTAGTTGTAGTTGTTTGTAATGGGGTATTTGTTGGGTGGGAGATTAAAAGAGGTCACAGTAAATTTTGCCTTTATTTCCTTTGCCTTATTCATCTTCATTATGCATGAAAAAAGTTGACAAAGATGAAAACGAAGGACATTTTCACTATAATTTAGGTAGAATGGTAACCACACAATACAGTTTCAGTTAATAATCATTATCATGTAACCTTTAACCCTTAAAACAAAGCCTGAAATCTCAAAAAAGCCTTTAAAGAAGTGAGGACTGGCCGAAATGTCCTCACTTTGCAAAAATGTCCTCACTCAGTTGGTTAAAAACGTGTTGTGGTCCTCACTATTTAGGAAGAACAAGAACACACACACACACACACACACACACACACACACACACACACACACACACACACAGCCTTACCATGAGTGCGTAGGTCAGGCCCAGCCCCACCAACCCGGTGGACAGCTCGCTGTAGAGAGCGTTAGTGATGGAGGCTACAGCTGCCACCAGCACCACACAGGCTCCAATATACTCCTGCAGAGAGAGACATGGTAAACTTCACAGCAGAAACATAATGCTTCACTGAATAATTTAAAAAGGTCAACAAAATAAAAGCAGATCCATTAGTATGGATTGTCGTGGGTTATTGATATGCTGCCAAAAAGCTTTGTGTGTTTTTTCTTTTGCATCTGTGCACATGCATCCATAAACATGGATGCATGTGCACATGGAAGGTAATTAATCTCTTCTGCTGCTGGGAAACACGACGAGCTACAGAATGTGACATTAATGAAGGGAGGAAAAATTCAGTTTTTCAGGAACCCAACAGAGGGAGCCAGCAACATCAACAGAAATGTAAAGCAGCTGGTGTCTGATAAACAGTAAACAGGACTGATGGGAACAGGGGACGGATCATTACCATGCGGACCTCCAGCCAACGGTTGGCTGCTGTGAGGAAGAGAGAGGCGATGTTGTTGGCATCAGTAAACTGCAGTAACCTCTGTCTGAACCGGGGCTCATACCTGCCAACAAAAAAAAGACACAACTCATTTCTATTTGTGCTGTGATGTCCTGAGAGTCCATCTGCCTCCACTATTTACTGCTATTCTGCTCTGCTCTGGTTCAGCATTAACCAATTAACTAATACCAACGTACTGTCTGAAGTGTTGAATGATCGATACATTATCAATGATTACACCATTTCAGCTAAACTGTTTCTAATCATTTAAGAGGAAAGTTAGATAACGCTTTATAATAAGGTCCTTAATAACCATTAATTAACAAGTAATAAGGCATTGTTCTCGCTTTAGATCAGGTAGTTGCAAAAAGCATAGTTAACTTATACACTGAAAAAAGAACCAACTTAATTGAATTGTTTCATTTGGTAACACCTAAATGAATTACATTCTTTCAAATTAATTTAAAATCAATTGTGTTAATCTAACTTATTAAATTAATTTGAAAGAACTTAATTCATTTAGGTGTTACCAAATGAAACAATTTAATTAAGTTGGTTCTTTTTTCAGTGTAGTTAAATTATAATAGATGAGAAATAAAGTATATTTTAATATCAATAAGCAAACAAAATAAGATTAATAAAGGCATAGCAAAGACATAATGGGTGGGTCATGGGTGTTTGTAATGCCATTATTAACACTTATATAAGCTTATATACACACAATAATGTTAATAAGCATATTGTAAGGACTTACAAGGGCCTTATTACTTGTTAATTAATGGTTATTACAAGGACCTTAATATAAAGCGTTACCAAAAGTTAGTTAAAATTATACTGAAAATGTGAAAGTATTTGAATTAAGGTAAGGATTCAGAAATATCTGACTATACAGACAACATTAACGAAGCATTTATTTTTATCGAACAGAATACATCAAAATTAGGAGCACTACTGGTCAGTGCAAAAAAAAAACCCCTGAATAAAATCACAAAGAACAAAACTTTTGGGGAAAAAACACCCACAAACAATAATAATAAGTAAAATAAATTAATCTGATGTAATTTTGCTCCAGAAAGAAGATAATTTATTGCATTAGAATGAATGTAATTATTGCACAACATGCAGTAGATATTTGAGAGCTGCTGTAAAAAACTAATAATGTCCTTTTAGTAATAATTTATGTCTGACATGATTTTTCCTGAAGAAAGTTAAATTCTTAAAATGATGTCTGGAGTTTAAAGTTTTCACATCATAATGCATTGTGGATCTAGATTAGCTTCCAAATGATTTATGTCTTGCATGGTACATGTGTTTAACTGGGATTAAAAGTGAGCACAAAGAAACTTTTTCCCGCTGCACAGAGAAGATGAACATCCAGGTAATCCAAAGTAACAAGAAGCCAGGTTTTATAAGGTTTTATAAGGTTTTACATCCCTTTTCAACAATGTTGTCTGGTAATCCTCCACTGATACGAATAGGAATACTTTATTTTTGGATAGGGACAGTGCACATATATGCCGGATTAAAGCAAGGCTGCTAGTTTGCATCCGTAGTCCCTAAAAAATAAAAAATAAATACAAATATAAAAGACAGCAAGTACATAGGTAAGAAACAAATAGAGGAGACAACACACACACAACACAACACACAGCAGACCCAGACAGGATATAACTAAGCAATAAAAAGTAATGTTCAAATCGTCTCAAGTCCAGTTAGTGGTCGCACTTTTGATGTGATTTGAGCCATTGATATTGCTCATTCAGTGAAGACAGTTGCACCTGTTAGTAATAGTTACCTGAGGGCCCTGATAGTGGTGAGGCCTTCCACTGTCTCAGAGAAGTGGCACAGTAACGGGAGTTGGGTGCTGTCCTCCAACTGCTGCAGGTCCCTGACCAGAAGACAGAGGACACAGTGGAGAGAGACATATCAACTGAAGCAAAGTTAAAAAAAATATCATAGGTTGCAAAGGTCAAAGGTCATGTAGAGCCACTTGCATTGGACTTAACCCTTTATCAGTCAAAGAACTATATTTGGTAACTTCAGGTAATACTTCGTGAAAAAAGTTGCAAATTTACTAGATTAAAGTGGCAAATCCACAAGAAAAAAAGTTGCAGATTTAAGAGATTTAAAGTGGCAAATCTGCGGAAAAAAAAGTCGCAGATTTACAAGAAAAAAGTGGGAAAAAAGCAACTTTTTTCTCCCAGATTCAACACTTTAACCCTTAATAGAGCACTCATTGAAATACTTGCAAATTCTAAATTTCAACCCTAGAGAATATTGGAGGATATTACATACAGCCAGAATGTGTACTATAAAATAATATTTTGAGAAAAAAGTTGACGAGATTAAAGTGGCAAATCTACGAGAAAAAAATGTGCAGATTTATGAGATTTAAAGTGGTGAATCTGGGAGAAAAAAATTGCCTTTTTCACACTTTTTTCTCGTAGATCTGCAACTTTTTTCATGCAGATTTGCCACTTTAAATCTCTTAAATCTGCGACTTTTTTTCTTGTAGATTTGCCACTTTAATCTAGTAAATTTGCTACTTTTTTCTTGAAATATTACCATATATAGTTATTTGCCTGATAAAGGGTTAAGAACAAAACTGTATGTCAATGCATTTTTCCATTTCCATGTTTTTCCATATTTATGGGAAATAAAAGCACTAGAGCACTGGTGAAATACAGGGACAAAAGGTCAAATGTCACGTCCTATGAGGGCTTTAGTTTTGACACAAAAAAATCTATTTTAATTCACCAAAAAGTCTGTAGTCTTTACTCTACTCCGATAAGAGATTTCATTCCATGTTGACACTTATATTTTTATTAAATGTACAATGATCTGACTGCCATTTCAATGTTTTCTCCAAACTCCCAGGAATGTAATTATGATGGAGAAACACATACTGCCTCTTAAATTATTAAAAAAGTAAAACTCGGATATGTTGATTCATAAAAAATACTGGGATCAGCCTACTAAAACCCACCCTGTGTTATTTGTGTGTAATTATAGGATGTTTACTCCTCCCCAGATCCTAAACACCCTCACATGAAGAACAAGCTCTTGGTGTCATTAAAGCATCTAATGTAAACATACAGTGACTGTGGCATCCATCCCTCGGCTCCATCACACTCACCTGGAGGCCACCCGGAAGTATTTCTGTATGAAGTAGCAGGCCACGGCCAGCGGCAGGAGGGCAAAGAGAAAGACCGGGGTCACGTATGAGATGACGCCCAGAGCAGACACACACAGCAGGGTGGAGCGGGAGAGGCACTCCAGCGTAGTGGGGATGTGCTGGTCGATTGTGTTTGTGTCCGTGGAAAATCTGTTAAGGATGCTGCCCAGCGGTGTCGTCTCAAACAGCCTGGAGGGATGAAAACATTTCAGATTCCAGGTTAACCCTTTATCTGTTTCGGTTGTTGGTGTGAAAATATGGAATTCCCAACTACAGGATTTAAAAGGTTGTACAGATATTAATAGATTTTTAAAAAATTGTGCAAATGCAGAAAAAATTGTCAATATGTACTAGAATCTTAAACTGATTGTTTATGATCAGTTGTTTTTTGGTCTTTTGTTTTTGACATGATAACATGTACTTGTGTGGGTTTTTGTTTGTTTTTTGTTTTGTTTGTTTTTGTTGTTTTAAGTGTTTTGTTATTATCAAAGTTTTGTTGGTGTAGGCTACTGAAAATCAATTGTATGTGATGTCAGACCATCTTTTTTATTTTATTGTTCAAGTAGGGGGCAGACAAATATAAGAAATATTTTCATCTTGCTGCTCCTTTCTAATCATGAAGGTGTATAGTGTGTCTCTGTACACATTTTGTTGTCCACCTTCATGAAAGGAACAAAATAAATAAATAAATAAATCAGGCGAAGAACCATATTTGGTAACTTCAGCGGATATCCAAAATTAAAAAAAGGTTGCAAATTTAAGAGATTTAAAGTGGCAAATCTGCGTGGAAAAAAGTCACAGGTTTACGAGAGAGGTGGGAAAAAAAGCAACTTTTTTCTCGCAGATTCACCACTTTAAATCTCGTAAATCTGTGACTTTTTTTCTTGTAGATTTGCCACTTTAAATCTCGTAAATTTGCAACTTTTTTCTCGACCCCATTTTGATATCCAATGAAGTTACCAAATATAGTTCTTGATAAAGGGTTAATCTAAAAAATTGAATTAATAACTTCATTTAAAAGCGGTTTTATTGTCCCAGATTACATTCTTCCTATAACACATTAAATCCTTAGAGACCAGATTTACACATGTTGCTGATAACACAATGATATTTAACAAGAAACTGCCCAGACATGCAGTGCAGTCGGCTGGTTGAATGAATTATTACATGTGAAATTCATCTGTTTATTTAGCTGTATATACTGTGCTGTGTGTGCAGGTGTGTTATGTGCATGTGATTGTCTTTATGCACCTGATGCCTCCTGGGTTTTGTGTAAGTAAAGCAGATGGTGCTCTGAGTAATGGGGCGAAAAAAGGTGCTTCTAATGATGTTTTCTTGTTTAAATGATGTGTTCCAGCACACACACAGTATCTGCGAGCACATGTTTCTGTTTGTTTCACACGTCACAAGGCACACTGAGCGACGAACCTCATGGGTGCCAGGATGATCTTATTGAGCAGGTCATGGTGGAGCTCTTTGGCCACTTTGAGGCCGGTCCACTCCACAGCCACGGAGGTGGCCAGACACAGTATGATACCCAGGCAGCACAGCACGCTGAACACCGACAGATACCACGAATGACTGAAGGGCCTACAGCTCTACACACAGACAGACAGAGAGAGAGAGAAAGAGTTTTTATAAGTTAAGTTAGGTTCTTTATTGTCCCCAAAGGGATAATTGTTCTCACACAGTCAGGTTTTTCTCAGGACAGCATACATTTAAAAGGGCGAAAAATCTAAAATCCCCACTTTGTATAGAGAGTGAGAGCAAAAACTGCTCAGTGTTGGCCAATTATTCCTAAACATTTAATCCAAATGTCTATAATTTAATGGTTTGATTCTGCAAACTGTCTTTTTAATTTAGAATTACAGATACCAAATACCCTCTCTTCCCACATATACAACATATAACAGATAACTCCTCTTCCCACATATATCACAGAGAAACATATAAGGACATATACAGCAGCAAACATGACACCCATTCATAACCCCTCCCATGACAGATGACAAACCTCACCACAAACTCACCACAGAAAAACATCTAGACCAGCACAAACATAACATGGACAATATACAGTGATGCCAGTGGAATCTACATATGCTTATTCAGTGCTATGATGGCTGTGGGGACAAAACTTTTTTTTTGAAGTGGGCCTTTTTGCAGTCCATTACCCTATTTCTGTGGCCAGATGGGAGAAGAGTGAAAAATTGGTTTACACTGCAAAAAAAGAAAAGTTGGGTGAACTCAAAATTTCAAGGCAACAAACTTCGATAAAATTTTAAGTTGGACAATTAAACTAAATATTTTAAGTTTTGTTTTTGAGTTTGCTCAACTCTGAATTTCTCTGGCCCGATTGTAACGCCGCTATGAAATGTCAGCTAATG
The DNA here is from genome assembly GCF_030273125.1 of Centropristis striata. NCBI lineage: Eukaryota > Metazoa > Chordata > Actinopteri > Perciformes > Serranidae > Centropristis > Centropristis striata. Next base: position 19,895,755 of record NC_081522.1, read on the forward strand.
TTGCGACCACAATTTTGAGTTAGCATTGATACGCTAATGGCTACTCTTGTAGCTGTAACAAGCAGCGCCGCTAGAATCAATTAGCCGCTAGCATCAGTTAGCCGCTAGCATCAGTTAGCCGCTAGCATCAGGTAGCCGCTAGCATCAGTTAGCCTCTAGCATCAGTTAGCCGCTAGCATCAGTTAGCCGCTAGCATCAGTTTGCCGCTAGCTTTCGCTAATGACCGAATTTCACAACAAAGAAATAAGAGTTATCAGAACTATTGTCCCTTGTTTTGAACCCCAACTTAAAGATATAAGTAACAACAAATCAGAAACTTGTTTTTGAGCATACAACTGGCTTCCTTTGTTGTGCTAACTTACATTATTGCCCTAAATGTCTGTAATTTATATTTCCAAGTTTTACCAACTTAAATCACTGTTTTAGGCCAAAAAATACAAGTTGGCTTTTTTGCAGTGTATTGGGTGGTCCGGGCTGCTGACACGTGCCAGGCGTGTAATAGCTTGGTCATTTGTTTCTGGGGGTGAGGAGGTTGATTAGTTTGGATGCTGTGTGTGGGATTTTGAGGAGTCTGTTTTTGCTGGTGACAGTAAGCAGGGTGAAGAAGCAGGGGGAGCAGTACGTCAGGATGGGTTGGATGATGCTTGTGATGTGAAAGAGTTATTAAAGACTTGACTGCAACTGTGTGCGAGCAGGGTGAGAGGGAGGTTTGCTTGTAGTGTAATTTCAAGCATAATTAAACTCTGAGGCTGGTTAAAATCTATCTAATGTGACAAAGCCAGTGAAGCTTTAAAAAGCTATGGCAACACTAGGGCAAGCTCAGAGAAGTTGTTCTCTAATGAGCTCCATCATCTCCTCACTTTACCACCTATGTCCTTTTGTGCTTTCATTGAATCTTCCTCAAACTTTTCTTTCTTATTTTTTGTATTCATAACATTCACATATATTTATTCATGATATCAATTACGACCAGTTAAAATTCAGTTTGGATTGAATGGGTTAAAATTAAACATGAATTTCAATCAGGATTTTAGTTTAAACCAGTTATTTCAGCAGGAACATTTTATTTTGGCGGGGTGACTCATGTTGTGATGTACTAAAACAACAGGATGCTGACGCAGTTCACTTAACAGCCTCTGGAGTCATTGATAACAAGGATTTTCTGAAAATTGTACACCTTTATAGCCTGGGTATACCCAGACTGCCTTGCGCGCTCAAATTTAATTTCGAACCTCCAGGCAGTCTGGAAACTAGGCGAGTTTCTTAGCCTTGTTTTAGGGATCCAATCACAGAGCGGGAAGGGACGGCAAGACGATGACGCGTACTACCCGGCAGACGGAAGCTTGTAGTTTTCTTACGGATCCTGCAGCAGACGCAAAACTCTCTTTAGCTGTAGATGGTGTTTTAAATAGTTTAGAGTGAAAGTGGAAAGGCGAAAGGTCTCTCGGCGGCTCTGCTGTCCCCCGACTCGTAGCGAGATCACCGGCGTCACGGTACCGGGGCTAATAGCGGTAGCGCTACGCTACCGTTACGGCGTTAGCGGTAGCTATTAGCCCCGCTATTGTAACGCCGGTGATCTCGCTACGAGTCGGGGGACAGAGTCGGAGCCCCCAGAGACCCGCAGCAGCTTGTTTATTGCCCATAAAATCAGTGGATGTGTGTGGCTGAATGATATGAGGGGGAATAAAGCGTGAAAATAAATAATCTTGCAGAAAGCGAGAACTGGAGAAGCAAAGCAGCAAGCAACACTCTCTCACAGACACACACACAACAAACATCCATTTCTGTTGCTCTCCTACGTCATCTGGTATAACTGATCTGATTGGCTAAGAGCTACCTACAGACGCTTTTGATAGACATTCTAAGCGTCCAATAAACGGCTCTGGAGGATCGTAAACCACACCTCCTCTACGGAAAAATACATTGCTCGTTGCCAGACTAGCCCTCATTTGAGAATAGTCTGGTGTTAGCCAGGCTAACACCTTTACCTAATACCTTTAAAATGAAAAGTAATAAAATCAGGAGCAGTAAAAATTCTCACTAATTTTTTGACTTAAATAATGTATTTTCACAATCACTGATCAAGACATTAAAATGTTTCAATTATATGTGTAAATAATATATGTCATATGGTCAAAAATGACAAATATGGCCTTTATAATAATCAATTATATCATATAAAAAAGCACTGGATCCTCGCAGCTACAGGAAGCTTCAGTAACGTGCCACAGTTTGTGTCTGACAGTAAAACAGGACTTCTGAGTGTTTCCACATGGATTAATCTACAGCACGCCCCAGATTAGATAAACCTGGCAAATACACATCGAAGCTCAGCCAACCAACATGTCCTTGGCATTCAAGCGACAATCTGCACTTAACTGTACATGTGTGTGTGTGTGTGTGTGTGTGTGTGTGTGCGTGCGTGCGTGCGTGCGTGCGTGCGTGTGTGTGTGTGTGTGTGTGAAAGAGAGAGAGGGTGAGAGAGGAATAAATAAATAAATAAATAAATAAGCTAAAGGGAGACAATGATATAATGTCTGCATGACTGTGTGAAATGTGATTTGGCATAGCAATTCACAGAACAGACACACACACACACACACACACACACACATAACTGTTAATAATAGAGTTGCTTCTCTGGTCCTGTAACATGATAACCTGCCAACAGCTGGTGGCCTGGATGTGTGAATCATGCAGCTTAACCTTCCTTGGTATTGATATTGTATTTCTGAGCACGAGTGTGTGTGTGTGTGTGTGTGTGTGTGTGTGTGTGTTTCGGTTTGCATGCATGCATGATTGCCAGTTAGAGAACATAATGAGGACAGGTCACTGACGAAAGAGGAGCTTTAACTGAGAAAAAGGTTAAAGAAGTTGGTGACAAACTGTCGTTATATTGTTAATATTGTACTGTTGTTATATAACAACATATTTAAAAGTTGTTTTATTTTCTGTTGCAAGAAAAGAAAATGCAAATTAACCACTGAATATGCGTTCAAGGTTGTTGCCTTTAAAAACTCTCCATCTGTCTCCCTCTAAAGGTTGTAGAAAAAAAAAAAAGTAAAAATGTTGGTCTCAACTTTAACCCAAAGTGATGAGCCGTGAATATAGTTAAAAATATATAAAAACAAAGTTAAATACACTAACTACACAAAAGGCTAAAATACTTAATTGGGATATAATAAAATGTAAACATTTTGGAATGTAGAATATACACAATTTGTAGCTAAAATGTGTTAAACTACCTGTACTGTCCTAAAAGAGTAGAGGTAAATGAGCAATAAAACACACACACACACACACACACACACATTAATTGTGAATTAACCCTTTATCAGGCGAACAACTATATTTGGTAACTTCAGGTAATATTTCGAGAAAAAAGTTGCAAATTTACTAGATTAAAGTGGCAAATCTACAAGAAAAAAAGTTGCAGATTTAAGAGTGGGAAAAATGCAACTTTTTTCTCCCAGATTCACCACTTTAAATCTCCTAAATCTGCACATTTTTTTTCTCGTAGATTTGCCACTTTAATCTCGTAAACATGTTGTTTTTTTTACACATTCTGGCTGTATGTAATATCCTCCAATATTCTCTAGGGTTGAAATTTGCAAGTATTTCAATGAGTGCCCTATTAAGGGTTAAAGTGGTGAATCTGGGAGAAAAAGTTGCTTTTTTCCCCACTTTTTTCTCGTAAATTTGCAACTTTTTTTCTAGTAAATTTGCAACTTCTTTCTCGAAATATTACCTGCAGTTACCAAATATAGTTCTTTGCCTGATAAAGGGTTAAAGACTCAAAGATAATTAAATTATGAATATGATTTCTACCAATCTGCAGGACTCAAACCTCTGCATCAGTACAATTCCCAGCAGCAGTTTCTCTGAGACTCCATCAATGCATCCTTGTTTCTCTAACATGCAGATGAGCTTCAGTTGCTTCAGGCTGCGTTAGCGAACGCTCCATCTGGAGCTGGCACTGTCTGTGTTTGTGTTTTAGGTCAGCTCCGCTCAACTGAGATTTAGCAAGAAAACTGTTATGCAATTTCACTCCAACGTGGTCTCAAAATAGATATCAGTAACTGTTTAGTATTTTTTTGTGTATGTTTAAAGTAAGAGCTGCAACCTTTTTTCCTATATCAATTAAACTGCAGATCATTTTTTTAATATCTTGATTAAAGTCTTTTTTTAATACAGTTTTAAGGCTCAAGATTCAGAGCAATGCAAATGCAAAGATTGAAGATTATAATTCAAGTCTGTATTTTGTCCCTTCTTAGTAGTCCAGTCATCACCAACAGATGAAGAAAACAAGTAAATTCTCATTGATGAGCTAGAACAAGAGAACGTGTGTTTTCTTTTCTCTTTTTGAGAAAAAAAGACAATGACAATCCAGCAGGAAAAGACTTTATGAGTCTAAAAACTGCTGATCAACATAAAAACACACAGATTCATGAACACGCATACATGCACCACCCCTTATTTTCTCATTAGTCTATTTTAGTATATCTAATCTATTTCAGTATTTTTTTTATTTTTTTATTTTTTATTTTGTGTCGTTAGTTTGTTGTTTATTCCTTTTCTTGGAGATCCTCATTTGGGGAATACCAGTTTGCCTTGTATATATGTTTGTCTGTTTACCCTATGTTTTGTTATTTACTTTGTGAATATATACCTTGAAAAAAAGGGGGAAAAAATGCAAGGTACAATATTGTAAAGAAAACGAAATGACTGATTATGTTTGTGAAAGTGAGAAGCCTTGCAATAAAGTATTATAAAAAGAGTGTGTTTTGATGAGAAAAATGACAAATCATTACAACCAACAACTCTGCCTGAACTGTACTCACCTGAACGACGGTACAGTTCCGATCTTTTGCTAAGATCTTGTCCTTGATGACGTGTGACGTCCAGTGTGCCAGCCAGTAGTCGATGGCAACCATGAGGGTGTGTTTGAGGAGCTGTGACAGGAGGAGCAGGGTGAGCAGGAGGACCCCGGCGGAGGACAGGTAGGTGCCGCAGGAGCGCCAGGGGATGGTGGCGCGCTGACGCATCACCTGGGACAGGTTGTCGTCATCGTCACTCTCCACGGATTCCTCTGGGATCAAAACAGAGACGAGTTAAAGGGATTAAAGGTCTTGGTTCAATTTAAGTGTAAGGTATACATTTTTTTTGGTTGGAAATTGCTGCATTTTATAATACATATTTTACATAAAATACTATTTCTGTATTTAACTTTGTTCTCCTCTGCTGTGACTCATACGTTCCCTGAGATGTTCCTCCTCCTACACTGCTTCCTAGATATTTCATTGTCTTTGTCTTCTCTCTCTGTCCTTCTTCTCTTTCTGTCACTTTTTCTCACACATTTCTCTGACTTTGTCCTCCTGTGTCTGTCTAAAGAACCACTACTAGCACAGGACCTAAAGAGAAGAGAAAAAATAACAGAGAAAGAAGGCCAAAGGAGAGGAGAACCCCCAAAGAAAGCATGCTACAGGCCACAGCATATCTAATCATGTTCTTCAACACCAAGAAAATGTCTTTACAGGAGCAGTCATGACACACCGACTGGTATGAAGAGTCTCGCCACCCCTGACAAAAATCTATCTTATCACATCATGCAGCAGGCTTTGGAGCATGAGGCTGCATGTGGGAGTCTACAAGCTGGTGGCAGAGAGGAAGCAGAAGAAGAGAGGCGGAGAGGTGAGAGGATGACTGGCAGGGCTAAACAGGCTACTGCTAGCATGTACTGTGCAGTCATGCTGGCATCGAGGAGGTTTAAAGGAGCAGGAGTGACAATGAAAATGACGGATGAAGAAATTCTAAGATGGTAAGACAAAGCTTCTACAGCTTGCAGCGTCAAGATGCTACAGACTTTTTTTCTTCAGTCCATGCTTTGTGGCCACACCTGCTCGATCGAACAAGAGGGCAGCACCTGGAGCCATCGCACAAGTCCACTCAGGGGTGCCACCAGCACACGGGAGACAACACAGGACACAGATAAAGAGTACAGCCACGGCACCTTAGCACCTCCCACTACAGCTGCACACCCACACATACAGATAAAGGTTCAGATTCAGTGTTTAGCCACAGCAGGAGGCTGCTAGAGAGAGAAGGTGGGGTCATATCCAGTGGCTGGGGAAGTCTATAGAGAAGACATGAACCAGAAGAGGGTCTGGAGTATTAACGCCCATGTAATGTTTGCTTTTACATCGACAGGATGGAATAAATAAAGAAGAATGATACACAAGGATTTTGCTTTATAATAAGGTCCTTAATAACCATTAATTAACAAGTAATAAGGCATTGTTCTCGCTTTAGATCCGGTAGTTGCAAAAAGCATAGTTAACTTATAGTTAACTTATAATAGATGAGCAATAAAGTATATTTTAATATCAATAAGAAAACAAAATAAGATTAATAAAGGCATGGCAAAGACATAATGGGTGGGTCATGGGTGTTTGTAATGCCATTATTAACACTTATATAAGCTTATAAACAAACAAAAATGTTAATAAGCATTTTGTAAGGACTTACAAGGGCCTTATTACTTGTTAATTAATGGTTATTACAAGGACCTTAATATAAAGCGTTACCGGATTTTGTAGTCATTCAAATAATTGCAAACATTGCAGCAGGTGTTAACTTTAAGAATAAGCCGATGAGTTTAAGCTTTAATGTACGAGGTGCTTCAACTCAGCATATAGACACAGTAGGAGAAGGGAAATGATACTTTATTATTATCTTTAGTACACACACACAACCTTATATTACTATTACTATATTGTAATTATAAGCAGGCTGTCAGCAAATGACTTATTGCAGTCATAAATAAATGTAATCAAGCTGTTGTGTCCAGTGACCTCTCACCTTCTTCGTCTGCTTCAGTCCGGGCCGCCTCTCTGGAGTACATGGCCCTCCGCAGGTTTTTTCTCTCCATGTCCGTCATACTCGCTGCATCCGTCTGCTGGAGGAGACATGAAGATAAACATGTGATTCCCACAGAATACTAAAAACTATAATCAGATGGGAAATTGCAGGGAGGTTATGAGTGGGGTTATGTGAGGTACTTATACATAGTCAGCGAATATAGCCCGCAGTAGATCGTAACCCTCACGCCCCCAGTAAGTGAAGCAGGCAGGAATGAGGAGAATACCACACACAATGCCACAAACAAACAAATCAATCAAAGGAGAGGTTAACAGAAACTCTTGTGTTCTGTGAGGTGAAATTAATGTTTTTTTCAATGGAGTCTGATTGCTTTGAGGCATCGATAACGGCTTCAGTTCCCTGTCAGAAAAGGTTGTCTGAAAAAGTAATATTGATTTTTTATTTTTTTTTGGTGGCTTAAACATGTTCACCTGCTGTCCCTGTGCACGGAAGCACATTGCCTTGCTTCGGTGCCAGTCCTCCTGCCTGCTATCAGTAATACACTGACTATGGATAAGTAGCTTAGAGAACCCCACTTCAATCAATCCGAACCGTCCCAGGTTACATTAGCATTTTGAATGTTCAGTCATTAATCACCGTTTCAAACTCCTGGTCTTGTCTGTGCATCAGGGTTTTCCACTGCTCAAAGAGTTCAGGTTCAGAGTTCTGGATGTCTTTCAGAGTCCCTTCAGTCTGGATAGTGCCATCTTTCATGGCAATGATCTAATAAAAACACACACAAAACAAAAGAGAACAAATACTCAGTATGAGCTGACACAGGAAATTAATTTTTATACACTCTGGGATCTTCCTCAGATAAACTGTCTGCTTTCCACGTGGACCAATGAAATGTTAACATCATTAATAATTTAACAGCAACACACTCTTATAGATTACTGAGACTATTAAATAGTAAAAGGGTCTGTAAATCGATTGTTTATCTGTTTGGTTAAGATAAAGATCTCTCTCTCTCTCTCTCACACACACACACACACACACACTGGTCTCACCCAGTCTGCGTGTGGTAGATACTGAAGTTTGTGTGTGACCAACACCACCGTCCTCTTCTCCTCTCTCAGGAGCTTGAGGATGCCGTCCTGCATCAGATGGTCACTCAGATGGATGTCTAAGGCAGAGAAGGGGTCATCCTAAAAACATACATAAACAGACATTAATAAATATTTATGGATTTATGTATAATAATTTGTGTAACTGGTAGGAGGCCCCGGGGAAGACCCAGAACACGGTGGAGGGATTATATCTCTCTCCTGGCCTGGGAACGCCTCGGGGTCCCCCAGGAGGAGCTGGACGTTGTGGCTGGGGAGAGGGACGTCTGGAATGCCCTGCTTAACCTGCTGCCCCCGCGACCCGGCCCCGGATAAGCGGAAGAAAATGGATGGATGGATGGATGGACGGATGGATTTATGTATATTCACTTAACCCTTCATAGGGCACTCCTGGAAATTGAAAATGTCAACCCTGAAGTGTTATTGGAGGATATTACTTATTATCATATAAGACTTTTTGCAAAATGTTTCATTTTTATATTACAAATTGAGGTCAATTGAGTCATTATTATTATAATATTTATTATAGTCTCTTTCCCACAGCAACCCTAAATAGACCATAACTCATCATTTGCATCCATCACCACTTTATCTTTTACCTTTAAACTATTTATTATCTTTGTAGACTACTTATTACATATGCATAATGTCTGAATGTCTTTTTTAAAGCACTGTATATATGAGAAGCACACTCAAATTTAGTTGTATACTTTTTTAATACAATGACAATAAAGGAAAGCTTGAATCTTGTGTGATTTACTGATTGGTCAGATGCATGTTAGATGATCCATGTGGTTCTATGACCACAAAGAGCGAGGAGACCTTGATGTCCGCTCAAGTTACCAAATATGGTTCTTTGCCTGATAAAGGGTTAAAAGGCCACAATCACAATTCAAGTTTGGGAATAAACATATTGGACTGTGAAGCACTTTGTGACTGTGAAAGGTGCTTTATAAACAAAACTTTGCTTGCTCATTTATTAAGACTTAACTACCAAAACTGCCCAACATTTGCTAGTTCCAGCTTTTAAAATGTGAGGATTTGTTCACTTTTAGGAAATGAGATGCAGATTGATCAATAATGAAACCCTGGTCACAAACATGAAATACAAAGTGATAATCAATAACTGAGGGCAGTGAAACCCACCAGGCACTGACATTTTTCAAACTGTCAGCTGAGAGTTGCACTGAGTTTCTCAGCCCTGCAGCAGAGTTTAAGAGAGTGTGTTGCTATTTTAGTCACGTAAGAAGGCATCCGAAATAGAATCAGATCTGAGTCTTCAGGAAAGGCTTCAGAAACAATGTTTCACTGTGAATACTTATAGACTGTCTGCTCACAAGGTTAATTAACGGTTAAATTTAACAACTGAAATCATTCTTCTGATCAAAGAAGTGTGTGTGAAAACAAAGACTCACCAGAAAGACCACGTGTGTCTGCTGATACAAGGCTCTGGCTACACTGATACGCTGTTTCTGTCCCCCTGACAGGATGATACCCTGCACCAAAGAGCACAAAACAAGCTTTTACTACAAAAGAGGAGGGAACAACAAGATTACATCCATAATCAAAAGAGACCATGGTTTATTTTCTGTATTAGTGGTGCATGAAGAAATCCAACATGACAGTGCTTTGGCTGAACAAGGTCAGTCCAGCTCCAGCTCCACACACACACACACACACACACACACACACACACACACACACACACACACACACACACACACACACAGACACACACACACACACACACATATCAAATCCTGGCTGCACAGTAATGATGACAAATGATTCTACAACACAGTGAGCCAAGAGGGAGCTATGGCCAGAACTGAAAGAAAAAGAAAAAGACCACCGAGGAATTCAGACAATATCATAAAATTTTTACTGTGATACTGACCCGCTCTCCAACTTCTGTCTGGTCCCCTTGTGGGAGGATGTCAATGTCAGGCTGGAGAGAGCAGGCCTCGATGACAGCTTTGTACCTGGCGGACACAAACACAGACAGACTACAGATGAGCAGGACAGAGAGCAGCTGCTGATACCAACCAGAAGGAAGCTATAGGCCAGCTCATTATTCACCTCTTGGCTTATAATGCAGACAGTAAACTAATTTGAATGGTACATATCTTTTTTTCTATCAAAGGTTACTTGCGGTTATGTATGCATAACACAACCCGAAGAAGCCTCTGTGGTTTAAGTTGCCCTGAGCAAACAGACAGACAGAATAAAGAGATGAAGCAGAATCACAGAGACACACTGGGAACAAAGATCAGTGCTTCATCATCCATTCCTGTTCAGATTTGAATGAATTGCAACAGTAAAAGCAACACTCACAATGACAGTTCTGTAATAATCAAAGGCCAGAAAAGGTTGATTAATTTGAATAAACGAGACGTGCCTTCATCAGTCTGGTATTCTTAATCTAAATTCCAACGGTCCACACATAGGCTTATGAACCCACAGTGTCACATGACGGTTTGGATTCAAATATAAGAACCCATAAAATGTCTTGTAACCTTGGGCCTGCTTACAGTCCTGAATGTCTTTTAAGGAGGATACCATAAGGCGCACCTTAAACACTGGAAAAGGAGGGATTAATGGAAAAATATTGTGTTAACAAGATTACGCCTACAGCCATGCTAACAGCTCTGCAAGGCCATCACTGTCTTTTAAAAATTATATTCCCATGCAACAGTATGTTTCAGGGTAAATGTATTTCCTCCTGCACTACGGTCACAGATTTATAAAATATGGAGCGAAACCTGCGAGCTAGTTCAGGCAGGCAACCTAAGTTCTGCTGCCATACACATGACACGCTCCACTCCTCATACATCCTCCACCAAATCACACCTCTATCCTATCTGGTGAACCTGGTCTCACAGGAATCCGTGAAATAGCCACGGATTCGCTTAACTCAAAATCTGTGGAATAGCCACGGAATCACTCAAATTTCCGTGAAACTGTCACGGATTTCGCTACAATGCAAGTTAATGACAGTCATATCCTGTGGCTATTCCATCTCCTGGGACAAAGTCCTGTTTTTTTTCTGCTGTTCTCCCCCTAATGCAGACTTCTGGATTTTGATTGGAAAACATATTTGTGCTACGTCCATCAAAAACACAATCCAGGAGAAATTACATTTTGCTCAAAAAAAAGTAATCGAGAATGCAGTTTCATTGTATGGGCTCGAACCTCGACTGTTGTGTGAGTGAGTTAGCTCCCCTAGATATTACCAAAACATAAGCTGACAGCAGGACAGAACGAGATGTGTGAGGAGGGAGACAGAGGAGACAGCGAGGAGAGGCAGCGCAGGTTGGGCAAACATCTCCACAGCAACAATCCATGGCGACCCATTAGATGTATTTTATAAAACAGGCCATTAGACCAAGAGAGAGCTCGGCCACAACCATAAATCTGAGCAACTGACCTTTCACAAAGACCATTTGTTGTGAGGATGTGCACAACTGTGATTGAGTGTGTATCAGTGAGAGAGAATGTGTGTGTTTTTGGATGTGTTCACGCAGGCGAGAACAGCATATGTTGTTGAAACTGGAGACACTGTGAATGGACGTGTGAAGAGCCAAGACAAATCCTGGCTCGAGGTGTCTCTCTGTCAAAACAGGTTATTGTGGAGGTCATTTTTTTCTTTTTCTTTGTTGGACTTAAAGTGTTTACTTAATCAGGCATCAACATATCCAATTAACCACAGTGGCCTCAGGGAGCACGGTGGTTATTGGTTCGATTTTGGCTTAGCTTGGCCTGAAAACATATTGATTACTGTGGTATAATTAACCCTGAATATTGTTTCAAGGGAGAACCTTCTTAGACAACTGTGATTACTGAGACACTGTGATTATGGGTGTCACAGTGACAGCACCGAAGCCACAAAATGAAGTTCACTAATTAATGTAAGTAAGCAGTTTACACAAAGTGGTTACTAATGTGAGCTTAAAGTCGGAAAAGCTACGTAAGAGCTGGATTGAAAACAGGATGTTGGAATGCAACCTCAACAAATCGACTAACTATTATACTCAGCTGCCACTTTATTAGGTACACTAAGATAACATTCTAAGATTCGGTAACGCTTTATATTAAGATCCTTGTAATAACCATTAATTAACAAGTAATAAGGCCCTTGTAAGTCCTTACAAGATGCTTATTAACATTATTGTGTGTTTATAAGCTTATATAAGTGTTAATAATGGCATTACAAACACCCATGACCCACCCATTATGTCTTTGCCATGCCTTTATTAATCTTATTTTGTTTGCTTATTGATATTAAAATATACTTTATTGCTCATCTATTATAAGTTAACTATAGGTTAACTATGCTTTTTGCAACTACCGGATCTAAAGCGAGAACAATGCCTTATTACTTGTTAATTAATGGTTATTAAGGACCTTATTATAAAGCGTTAAACTACTACAATCTAACACAACAGCTGGCAAGTAAATATGTACTTTTTTTAAGATTTTAATGAGATATGAGAGATGAGATGACTCAACTTTAGGGTCAATTTGGAGTCAGTTTGTGGTGCTGTTGGTCCCTATTACTAACAATATCTCCTTTTATCAAGGGACATTCAAGAATAGTTCCCATTTCAGCATTGAGCAAAACAACTTGGCTGTATTTCTGTCTGGGGCACTGTGGAGGCCTATGGGTTTAAGGCACCAAACGCCACAGGACCCTGTGGTGTATGTCCCTTTAAATACTTGTCAACTCTAATCAAATGTACTGAAAGCCAAAGAAAACTCTGACAGATCCGACAGCAGCACCTGTGGAGAAGCTCAGCAGGCTTTAAACAGGTGTAACCTTCATACCAGCATCTTTTTAACCATTGGTTTGTTGCAGGTATGCCATCTTACCTTGGTTTGATCATGGGCATCTCAAAGGTGATGTTCTCCACCAGCGTTGCATTCAACAGCCAGGGCTTCTGGGAAGCGTAGGCCACAGCACCTCTCTTCCTACCAGAGGTTTTAAAACACACCCAGAAAAGTCAAAAAATCAATCATCTGTTCTCTGTTCAAATTGAGCTTCATATTCAGGTTAAGAATGTTTGACCTCTGGACCACATGGACCCCTCAGCCTCAGAAGCTGCTGATGCATAATATTAACCTCGCTCCATAAAGAAGAGGTCCAGAGATCATTAGAGGCTGTGCCGTATTAGAAGAGTCAATATGGAGCTGAGTGTCGGGGGTAAACATGTGAGCAGAGGGACTGTCAGGTTCTCTATTATCTTCAGTAAATCTCTAAATAAGCAGACAGCATGCTGTTGTCAGAGCTCACCTGACCTCTCCATCACCTGCCGCATCTCTGTCTGTGGGACTGTAGAGAAAACACACACACACACACACACACACACACACGTAAGTAGACTTACATCTAGCTTATTGCTTTGTTTTTTTGAACCCTTTATCAGGAAAAGAACTATATTTGGTAACTTCAGGAAATATTTTGAGAAAAAAGTTGCAAATTTAAGAGATTTAAAGTGGCAAATCTGCGCGTGGTGAATCTGGGAGAAAAAAGTAGCTTTTTTCCCACTTTTTTCTTGTAAATCTGCAACTTTTTTCGCACAGATTTGCCAGTTTAAAATCTCTTAAATCTGCGACTTTTTTTCTTGTGGATTTGCCACTTTAATCTAGTAAATTTGCAACTTTTTTCTCGAAATATTACCTGAAGTTCCCAAATATAGTTCTTTGCCTGATAAAGGGTTAAAGGTTTGACATTCACTGCACTACATTTGAAAGACATTGTACTTCTGGCTGCACTACATTTCTATAAAGGTTATAAATACGTGTTAATTTGAAGCATAGCTTTGGATGCATTTTCTAAAATGCAACAGTACATAAACTGTGTAGGAATTGGTAGTGAAACCTGCTATTAAATGGGCCCCCTGAGATTAATTATAAATACTTTATTGATAAGCGACATTAATAAACTTTTATCTGTGCTTTTTAACTTTGAGGCGTAAAACATGGTCACCCATAAAGTTGGAATAACTTTGTTTTCAGACACAATCCACTGATAATTGAAGTTTCATTTTCATTGTGATGTGTTTGGAAGAGATTGATTAATAACATTTTAAGAAGATGTGCACTTTATCTGTTTAGAATAAATCACATTATCACAATCATTTCATGGAAAGAGGTAAAAAAAAAATATTTGATTCTAACTTCATGGATGACCGTGTTATTAACAACCTGCAGCATCTCCTCTGGTGTCTGTGTTGGAGCAGAGCTCCTCCACACGTACGCACACATGCACGCACGCATGCACGCACACACACACGGTGCAAAGTCAGCAAGCAGCAGAGCAGAGGGGCTGTGGTGTGCGGTGGATGCAGTGAAGTGAACCAGATGGAGTAAAGAGAACGTTGAGGACAATTCATTAGTGTTAAAAAGTGCAATAAAACCTTTCGTGAGTAAAAAAGGCTACAAAAGGTTCTACAAACAAGTCAGTGTAGAGTAAAATTTGACTTTCACTTGCAATGGAGTAATATAACATCGGTTGTCTCTTTACTTTGACACAATGGAGTTGTGTAAACAGATTATTGACTCCACCTTCACCCTGGAATGATTAACAGAAGACAAACACACACACTAACCCATATACTGTTCCCTCACTATGGCAGTCATGTCACTGCTCAGCAGGCCAACCACTGCCCTACATGAACACATCTATCATTAGCAGTGATCTTATCCTTCCTAAAAATAAACCCCAAGCCCCCCCCGAATCCTAACCACCTCCTAATTTTTCTTCCTGTAATTTGCTGATATGGAAATCAGCATCAACCCGTTTGGACTCTGACGCATTCAGTTCTCAGAGGATCTGATTCCTCGGGCTGAGATTAGTACGTCAACACGGGGTCTGTGGCTGGCGGGATGTTTGTTGCTGTTTGCTGGTATCCTGTTCATCTAGTGTATGTGTCTCTCTCTGTAAGCTGTGCTAAGACTGTATAGGCAAGGTGTTTGAGGTGAGAAAAGAATGATTTGAGTGTATGTGCTCAAAAACTGAAGTAAAAAAAAGTCTTAATGTATTTCTGGCATCAGAATGAGTTCAGAAACTTGCAGAAATACAGATGTGACTTTCTGTTTTGTGAGGTACTGGCGCTTGAACCACGTGGTGAATAATTAAAGAGACTCCAGAGGCTATCTGATATCTTGATGTTCATCTGATCAGTCCAATGATTTGGATTCTTTGCGTCTCCACTTTAACTGGCTGGTATGTTTTCGAGCAAACCCATCCTCTCCTGAGGGGACAGGAGACAAAGACTCTCTAAGATGGGCTGGGGCTCGAGGTGACACACACACTACGTGCCATCCTTCCTTTTCATTAGACAGCATGTTGTCCCTGATCCTGTCCGAAGCTTTCTCGACACGAACAACAGTTGCAGAGGGAAGACACAGGGTGAGCTAAAAATACTCAAGTCACAAGAAAAATATCCCAGTGTAGATGAATAATAACTTCTAGCAAAGAGGTTATGTTTTTAGTGCAGTTTGTCTGATTGTCAGCAGGATAACATAAAAACTTCAGGCCTGATTCACATGAAACTTGGTGGAAGGGTGAAGCATGGACCAAGGAATCAATAATGGAGTGGACCCTTATAACACGGTGGACACACTAATTAATTTTCACTTTCATTTACAATGCAAGATTGGGCAGTGGTGATGCATTCGTGTGGTGTCGGAATAAACGGAAAAACAAGCTCCTCAATCTTATTTCACGTCTCTCTTGATCTGTGTTTTGCAAACAGCTGTCACATTGTTATTAAAACGCTCTGAGTAATAAAACACAAATACAATGAAATATATTAAAATATAACCTTGTAACTTGGGAATTGGAACTATGCAGTGAGCATGTGAATGCACCATCGGTCTTGGCCGTGGAGCACGCACTCTGAGGGCCGTTCTAGTTCAATAATTTATTGTGAATCACAACTAACACATTGTTGAAAATGGTTAAAGGAGGCTTTTACTGTTATGTAGCCCTGAATGTTGAATGTGGTCAACACTACAATATAAAATCCTAAGTATCCTTTTTCCATTTTCAGTTTTATATGGTAATTGTTTTTATTTATTATATCTTAATTGTGTTTCATGCTACCAACTGTTAAAATATATAGTTTTTAACAGAAAAAAACTAATACAAAGTAACAAGACATTGTGGTAACACTTTACAATTACCATCATTTATAAATGGTAAACAGATTTTTTAATGTTTAGTCATCATTTATAAACCGTATATAGGCCATTTAGAAGGGTAAATATATATTTTTATTAATGTTTAACTAACTGAATAATTTATGAATGGCAAATAGATGGTATATTAATGTAATTTATAGTTACTTTACCATTAACAAACCAATGAATTATAATTAATAGTTTATTAATAGTTTTAGTTGCTCTCATTATAACATTTTTAACACCATATTAAGTATGTTAATGATTTAGAAAAGATTCATATACCTTTAAGAAATTGGTTTAAAACATTTAAAGATTAAATATGTTAGCGCTTTGTAAATGGTTAATAATTGGTCTATAAACCATCTATAAACATAATTTAGTTGGTTGTTGTAAAGTGTTACCGACATTGTTCATTGGGTGAGGAACTTAAGAAATGTTGTTATTAAATGAATCCTAAATTGACTCAATAGTATTTTGTTGGCACTGCACACTGACTGTCTTTATTAGCCGTCTACTGTAAAAACACACATACTGTGCGTGCTGCCCTATACTGTCATTCAGCAAAACATGATGCTATCAATAGACGCAGAGCCAAATGGTGTGTCTGGTTGGACAGGAGCAGTCAGGGACAAGACACCAGCTGACAAACGGACGGCTGACATACTGTTGCCGGGTGACATGGATGATGTGTGTTACAAATAGAAACAATAGTTCCACAAGAAATCCAATGCTAATCCAGTGACAATTATGAACTGTCAACAGAGCTCTATTTAAAGTTGGAGAGGGATTTATTGTTTCCACTTTTGTTGAATCAAATGACTTTCCTCTCTAAAAAACGAATGTACTGCAGTATGTATGTTTGTATTGTATTGTAATCAAGGCTCCAGTATTAGTCCGACCTTCATGCAGGTTTCTGATTGTCTGTTAAGATCGAACTTAAAATACATGATGGCACAAATATATGTTTAGGTTTGCATGCATATTTAGTCTTTATTCTGACTTACCTTTGATCTCCCTCAGACTCCAGGTTTGGCAGGCTGCAGAAAATAAAAGGAAAAACATATAAATGGAAGTGTATCTCATAACTGTACAATTGTTCCTCATAAAAAGCTGTGAAAATATGATGTAAACATCAGGAGATATTTATCAACTCTGGTTCTGTCATTTTTTTAAAAAAGGTCTTAAAACTAACATGAACACATTTTTTAATATTCAAAAGCCTTATACACTGCAAAAAAAGAAAAGCTGGGTGCACTCAAAATTTCAAGGCAACAAACTTCGATAACATTTTAAGTTGGACAATTAAACTACATATTTGCTCAACTCTCTGGCACGATTGTAACGCCGCTATGAAATGTCAGCTAATGTTGTGACCACAATTTTGAGTTAGCATTGATACGCTAACAAGCAGCGCCGCTAGCATCAGTTAGCTGCTAGCATCCGTTAGCCGCTAGCATCAATTAGCCGCTAGCATCAATTAGCCGCTAGCATCAGTTAGCCGCTAGCTTTCGCTAATGACCGAATTTCTCAACAAAGAAATAAGAGTTAGCAGAACTATTGTCCCTTGTTTTGAACCCCGACTTAAAGATGTAAGTAACAACAAATCAGAAACTTGTTTTTGAGCAGACAGCTGGCTTCCTTTGTTGTGCTAACTTACATTAATCGCCTAAATGTCTGTAATTTATATTTCCAAGTTTTACCAACTTAAATCACTGTTTTAGGCCAAAAAATACAAGTTGGCTTTTTTGCAGTGTACACACACAATGAGATTCTAACTAAAATGCATTATGCTGTGAGTGGCTGTTTGGAGCTTTGCATGCTCAGTAGAAGCTGCAGGTTATTTTTAGGTTTTTCAAGTTGACACCTCTTTCGTCCGGAGAAGGTGACTGTTATCACGTTGGGCAGAGCGAGGGCTGATTTACAGAAGGTTGCTGCAGCAGCAGTAAGATCACAGCAGTTAGGAAGTGAACCTGCGACTGACATTTAAGAGGCTCTGACATGTAACCAAACCACATGTAAACAGCACTGACAGCACTGACCACTGCTCTGACAACCTATAAACAACAGCGATTGAAAACAAATATTTGAACATAATGTAAGTTTTTGTATTTAGAAGCCAATTATACAATTTACTGAGAAAAAATAAAAATAAAATGCTTTCTAGTAGACTTTCTTGTTTCTTGTTTTTTTAGTTTATAAAATCAATGATTTCAGCTCAGTAACTTTAATTTATTCATTTAAAATACAAAACATCAAAAATTGTCAAAGGAGAGACTAATAAGCTACATAAGATCATATATTTTATTATACATTAAAGTATATGAAAATAATAATAAATATGCAATATTAATTATATCATTTTTTTAGTTTTGAAGTTTGAAGTAGTAAGCAGTTTCGAAAATGGCATGGTTAGAGTATAGAAACTTAACTCAAAGCATTTTGTGTCATATGTAAAACGAATATGGATGTGAAAAAACGTATATTTTTTAAGAAGTTCTGAACTGAAAAATGCGGTGACTACAACATAAAAATCAACATGGCAAATGTCAAATTGAATTTCTTGTAAAGTGACGAACATTTCCTCACTTATCCGGACTAAAGTGAGCAATTTCCAACAAGTACAATAAAAGCTCCACTTGAGATAATTTTCTCATCAGCACTCATCATCTAATGACACTTGAAAGACACTAAAGCCTGAATGGACGGCTGATTGTCTTTATCCTGCAGCCATCGTAAACACATGGTAATCATGAGAACTCACAGCTTTCATCTGTGACTGAAGCACTGAGGGCTATTTCCCCTCATGTCAACACCTTTAAGGAATCACAGTCATGTTAGAGGATAATTCATCAGTATTGAAGCCCATTATGCCAGGAATAGAAAACATAAAATGAAAATGTATTCCTTCGATGAAAAGAAAAATCCTTTAAGTCATTATAATGTAAAACTTTCTCAAGAAATTACTAAAAATATTTAAAAATTAACTTTATATAACTTTAATTTAAAAACTTAAAATAATGTTTTTCCTATATCTCAAATAATAAAATAAATAAATATATATGAAAATAATGATAATTTTTTTCAAAATAATGAATTGGCATTACAAAATAATGAGAAACTTTTTTCAAATCTCAGCAAAAAAGATACAAACTCATTATGTCGTGTCATTATTTTTTATATATTTTCTTAATAAAATGATTGATTGGATGTTTTCTTTCCCTGACATTGGCAGAAAAAAGAGCTTCATAGCTGAGGGAGTCATACAAAACAGTTTCTATCACTACAGTCTAATCATCAAAGCCAGGCTGAGGAACAGTTTCTAACTATCTTTAATTAGCTTAAATGTCCATTTGAAACTTTATGTCTCCTAATGATGACGGGGAGTAATGGTGCATGTTCACAGTGATGACCACGCCTGATAATGACAGATATGGCTGTCCTATTTGTCAACAACCATTCTTTTTAAACTCTTAGTTTCTCATTCAGTTGTCTTGTTTTGTTATTACCAAACACCAGCCACAAACAAAATCCTTTACAGTAAAGGTGTGGAGCAGCCAGTTAATGTGTTGTAATTAATTACTTCAGCAGGTTCACTGCAAAATAAGCCACCTTGTATTTTTCGCCTAAAACAATGATTTAAGTTAGTAAAACTTGGAAATATAAATTATTGACATTTAGGGCAATAATGTAAGTTAGCACAACAAATTAAGCCAGTTGTCTGCTCAAAAACAAGTTTGTGAGTTGTTCTTACTTATATCTTTAAGTTGGAGTTCACAACAAGGGACAATAGTTCTGCTAACTCTTATTTCTTTGTTGTGAAATGCGGGAAAGTGCTGAAATTAGCGAAAGCTAGCGGCTAACTGAAGCTAGCCTTTAAATATTTAGTTTAATCGTCCAACTTAAAATTTTATCGAAGTTTGTTGCCTTGAAATTTTGAGTTCACCCAACTTTTCTTTTTTTGCAGTGTTCAGTTTGGAGTGACAACCTCGCTATCCAACCTGTGCCGCCCAGTTTTAAGACTCTTGACTTTACTGCACACCAGATATCTAACCTGCACTGCTTTGACTTGGTTACCAAGGTCAAGATAGAAATAGTCATCGACTTTAACGACAGAGAAATCCCAGACGCTCCCTGCCCTGTGCCATATTTGGGCTGGGAGAGCAGAGGGGCAGCTAGAGCAAGAGGGAGCAGGTGTGTGAGGAAGGGTGGTGGTGGTGGAGATGGTCGGGGGGAGTTCCCACTGGTGGAAATGACAGGTTGCATTTGTGTAATACGATGTCGGTAAACACGTCACCCCACCTAGGAAAGATGGCCTGTAATTTGATCCTCTTACAGTTTTTATTGAATCAGAACTTATAAAGTAAAAAAAAATAAAGCAGTACTTATTATCTTAATTTCTTGCAATATTACATGCTGACCGAAAGTTTAGAGAAAAGCAAAAACGAAGTAAAACTATATAGAAACCAAAGCTGTCTGACAAAAAAACCTTCTTTAACATTTGGAAAATGAAGTTTATTCTTGATCTTGGAAGCAGGAGGTGACCAAACAGTTCACCGTGGCAAGATAGTTTTCAACTTCCATATCATCATTTAAGAGAACTTGGACAAGAAGTCCTTAAAGTGTCAAGAAAAATAGAAATTCAATGAAAACTCTGTCTGCTTAGGGAGGTTTATGTGATGCTTCAAAAGCTCCACAACAGCTTTAAAATGACTCTTGTAGTGAGACTTTTTATGGGTTGAATATATAAACACATGGTGAGCTCTGAAGACATGAACAGCTGACTCTCAGAGCCACCAATCACCATCAAACACGTCAATGAGGCCGTCTTCATAAATCTGACGAGCTTTCACTCTCACTCTCCTGATCAGTCATGCACTCATTCATCCTCTCTTACCTTTGCTTTATGAGCATTTCTCATCTCAGTGATTTGCATCTGCTCTTTCATACTCACAGCCCCTCACAGATATACAATATTTCATCCATGCATAGCTCCGAATCTGACCACGGCTTAACAATAACAACAACTAACATGGTGGAAACATAAAGACAAACTCCCCTTAATGTGTCTAAACGCTTCAGGAAGGCAGAGTCTCAGTGACAGCTCCTTAGTCTCTCCCTGAGACATATGATAAGTGAGAAGGTCGGGCCCCAGCAGGGTGTTCAATCCAGCCTAATATCAGAGGCGGTGCCAGCTCGTCCCTGGCATCGGGACAGGAGGAACTGTGTGAATGTGTGTGTGGCTGCCAGGGACACCGGGACAATCAGGCATGGGCAACGGAACTTTGTTGACACATGGAGACTGATCGTGGCGCTATCCTGGGGAGGTGACGAGATACTCAGATGTGGGGGATCGAGACTAATGACTCCCAGAATGCATTGGGTAGAATATGGGTTCAGTTTCAGCTGAGCTGTTTCAAATGTGCTCAGATTTCCTAGATGCACTGGGTTAACTTTCGCTGAAAACTATTAATGTGCATTCATTAATAAAGTAAAAGATTTTTGCCCTTTTTTGCTTTTTTTAAAAGCTCAGATATTATTAAATGCAACAGTCCACACAAATAATTACTGTTATAGACACATAATGTACTTAACCATCATTGTATCAAATACAGCAAAGTAGAACTCAGGCAAAGAACTACATTTGGTAACTTCAGGTAATATTTCGAGAAAAAAGTTGCAAATTTACTAGACTAAAGTGGCAAATCTACAAGAAAAAAAGTTGCAGATTTAAGAGATTTAAAGTGGCAAATCTGCGTTAAAAAAGTCGCAGATTCACCACTTTAACCCTTAATAGGGTAATAACCCTTATTTTAACCCTAGAGAATATTGGAGGATATTACGTACTGCCAGAATGTCTAAAAAATTATTCGAAAATAATATTTTGAGAAAAAAGTTTACGAGATTAAAGGGGCAAATCTACTTTGTGGTGAAGTGGTGGTGAATCTGTGAGAAAAAAGTTGCTTTTTTTCTTGTAGATTTGCCACTTTAAATCTAGTAAATTTTCAACTTTTTTTCTCGAAATATTACCTGAAGTTACCAAATATAGTTCTTTGCCTGATAAAGGGTGAAGCTAAATCTAGGAAACATAAATGTACCGTAATGCAGGAGATAACTGAACGTCTTTGGAAAATACTACAAGGACATTTCATATATTCAGCGCAGTGGTTATGCAACAAGGTTACATGATCAATCTGAGTGGCCACTGCGATTTGGCAGTTCATAGTAAAAGTACAGGAAAATCACTTTTTCAAGAATTCTTCAGTAAAAAGAGCAAAAGTAAGAGCTCAGAAAAGCTTTAATAAAATATTAATATATATCACTGCCCACAAATGAGACATTTGCCTCATGTTACTCGAGGCCTGAAGTAGAGATTGCTTTGATTTGAACAGCCACTAGCAAACAAAAAGGTCCAGAATAACTGATTTAACACTTTTGTCCAAAGTGCTTTCAAGCTCCATAGAAATATGACTTTAAAACTTTAAAAGCACTTTGAATGAAATGAGTGGTATGGTGTGTGTAGGTGTCATTTGAAAAGGTGGGGTTTTGTTTTGTTGTGAGGCAAGAGAGCTAACCACTACGAGCATTTGATTAATTTTGGGTCAGTACTGCATGAAATGATCGTTGCCATTCTCTATTGTCAATCTATCTCTCTATCAGCCATAAAAAACAAAAGCTGCAACATCAGCTTGATTTCACTGACCCACAAATCCATTCATGTTATATTGCCGTGTCATGTTAAGAGGTCTGATTTTGATTCTAATTGCACTGCCGTGTCAGGCACGTAGAATTCATTGCTACAAGAAAACGCATTAATAAAGCTTCCTGACAGACCAATTACCAGAGAGGTCTAAAAAGCACGAGTCAGAGTGCCACACAGGCTGAGGTGGTGGTGGTGGGGGGGGGGGGTTAATTCCTCCGTGAATTAACCTTTCACCTCTGGATTGGATTTCTTTACAAGAATGAACTGTATAACATACAGTACATGGATTTCCCAGAGGGCACATGAATCTTATTGCTTTGTAAGTGAATGGACGGAGAGGTTGTTGATATACTGGATCGACCGCTGGACAGATACTGTCATGTTAATGAGATGAGCTCCATTGAAGAAAAGCCCTTAAATGCACAGAGCATCATTTTATCTCGGCAGAGGAGATTAAATATCAGATACTGAGGGCAAACAATGATTTGCATCATCCTCCTGCTCCCATCTAGCAGTTATAACTATTATTTTAACTTTGTTAAGTACACTCCATTTATCATTTACTTGTGGAAAAATAGTATTAGATTCATGATATTTAAACAATACACATTAACAGCACAGTGAATTAAATCATGTCTCATGGACAAATGGGCAGACAAGCTTACTGAAGTTGCTTTGCATGACAAGTATCTAAACTGGTTCCCAATCCACGTTTCTATTGTTTCTTTGAAGTTTCTCTGACTACTTTGCAATGTCTGGTTCCTGTATGCTAACTCACTTAAATAAGTCTAAATCACTTCATCATGTAACTTCCTCCTGTTTTTTGATCATGTAAGACTGAAACTCTGTATATAAGGAAGAAAAGTTTACTTTGTCGGGAGAGATTGCTGAGAACTCTCTCCGTGCACGTAACTAAAGGCTTTGATTGATCACATCAGCTTGCTGCATTTTTCTACATTTTAATTAGAAATTGCAACTACATACTGTAGTAGTCTCTTAGATTGATTAGACAACAGGAAACTCAATCATTCAAACTCAAAAAAACGATGAAAATGGAGAATTGACTGACACATACAGGAAACAGGGAACTTGTTACTTACCTGTTCCAGGTGACTGTTCCTGAAATTCTCTGCATCTCTCCCAGTGCTGCCAGCAACAGAGACGATTTCCCACAACCCACCTGGCCCACAATCATCGTCAGCTTACCTGAGAGGCAAAGACACAGTAAGTCAACACGCAAGAGTCAGACAGAAACAAATGGGCAGCAGAAGTGAGGAAACAGATTGTCCATCACAATGACTGACGCTCACCGAAAGGAATCTTAATGTTCACATCAGAAAGTGTCGGTGGTCCGTCAGTCCAGGTGAAATAACCGCTAGTTATCTGAGGAGAGAAGAGATTCATCCAGGAGTCAAACAGAGAATAACTCACTCTTTAACAAGTAAACATGATGCAGAGTGGCAGTGATGCAATAAGAAGTACATGTGGCATCAGTCTTATTTATTTCATGCAGGAGAAGAAGAATACTGGAGCTATTTACTCCCATCAAGGCAAATTGCTGCAGTTTCCCAGATATTAATAAGATATTTCCATACAGCAAATTACTCAGACACATCAGTGAAAGTCCTGTCAAAATGCATCCAAAATATCATGTATGATGTCCAGACTGTGTTGTCATGATGAAACCTCAATGCAATCAGTCCAGTCAGGAGATAGGCCCACTACAAAACATTATGTAGATGTAAACCATGTCTGGGCCCTAAAATCCAAGCACTGTTCTTCTTTTAACTTGAATTGTTGCTATGTAATTTATATTAATGATATTGTGTCTCATTATGCCTCTAAGTTCCATCTTTTATCTTTTAGTGCCAATTGCAATATTTTATTTTGAAACATCTGTTTCACACTCATGACTATGAGTATGATATGATTGATTACTTTTTGGTCCATATTCACTTTTAAATGCATCTATTTTACAGCCACATATGTAAGTGTATTTATTAACACGCAGTGTCCCTGCAGTGTGAACAGAGGGGAGTAAACAGATCTGTTCTCAGGCTGCCTTTTGATTGGAATAATTTACCATTACATATTAAATCTATCACATATTTTTGGATTATTTAAAACTAGCTGAAGGTGGACAACATAGCAGGGACTCCACATTATTATTCCTCATGCAAAGAAACCTGTAAAGGTCATAACTGCCACATAGCTGATTGGAACAAAACCCAGAGAAAAGGGTTTGCACCCATCAACTCAGTCAGGGAAATCTGAAATGACTGAGCTTTAACAAAAAATGACTAACTTCTACACCACCGCATTCATTTTGATAAATATCGAATCTTTCTTTCTGACCTGGTGGCGTCTGATGGAGGATGCCGCGCCCTTTTCTCACCTTGAAACAGATGTCTTGGTCCACATCCTGGTAGGGTCCGTCGCCCTCGTTGTCCCCCTGTGAGCTGTAGTTGTTCCAGTCGTCCCTCGGGGGGCGTTTCCGGTTCACCACCTTCAGGGGCTGGTGGGGTCGGGACGAAGAGGAGGATGAAGGGAAAGGTTTAGAGGATGACTACAGGAGGGTTGTATAACATCCGGCACAAAGGACAAACGGGTAAATGGTGATATTAATAGGAGAGGATAAGGTGGAGGAAGAAAACATTCACAGCAAAGTGAGACAGCTTAGAGGAGACAGTGTCTGCCTTGTTGTTGCCTCAATCAAGCCAACCAAAACGGAAAAACATGTGTGCACGTGTGCTTACCACAGCCTGGTATCTATTTTGGTTGTGATTGCTGGAGCCAGAGGTGACCATGGCTCTGGGCTCCTGTTCGTCTCCAATCTCATCGCTAGAGAAAAACTCACTGAGCTTCTGAACACTGCAGGTTAAACAGAAAGAAACAGAGAAGTCACTAATGATACAAATAATATGAATTTGTATAATAAATCTGGGTAACGCTTTATAATAAGGTCCTTAATAACCATTAATTAACAAGTAATAAGGTTCTCGCTTTAGATCCGGTAGTTGCAAAAAGCATAGTTAACTTATAGTTAACTTATAATAGATGAGCAATAAAGTATAATTTAATATCAATAAGCAAACAAAATAAGATTAATAAAGGCATGGCAAAGACATAATGGGTGGGTCATAATGGGTGTTTGTAATGCCATTATTAACACTTATATAAGCTTATAAACACACAATAATGTTAATAAGCATTTTGTAAGGATTTACAAGGGCCTTATTACTTGTTAAATAATGGTTATTACAAGGACCTTAATATAAAGCGTTACCTAAATCGGTATACAGTAGAGACTGAATGAGATCACTTTCATCCAAGATAACAGCATCACATTCTTTATTCAGTGAAACAGATTGGAAAATCTATGTTACACGCTTCACTGACAACAAACACCCACGTGTCTCTGCATCTCTGAATTACATCATTTATCTTCTTCTTCACTACTTAAATAAGAACAGATACATCTAAGTCTAACACCTGAATCAGTGCTGAATGTCAGATCAAACACTGGGACTCATTTCCTTCCATTTTCCCTCAATCTGTCCTAATGTCTATATAGTACACAAGATCATGATTGAAATGAAAATGATTTTTGAAACATGAAAAATATCAGCCCACATAGAATACCGGTGCTAATGATGTTAGACCACAATTGATTTGGCCAATCAAAGTAATAACAATATCACACACAAAATACACTGTTATGAAAATCTTTTTTTACTAAACATATAATGGGGAAAACAATGCTGGGGTGATTTAGAAATAGTGTTATAAAGCTATTCATTTTATTTGTATTATTTTTTTATTTAAATGGTAACTAAACATACAGTACTAATGTTAATATGTATTTAATTTTTACTGATTCTTATCTTGTCAGAGTTGACTCCAAGAATCAATGCACTAATGTATGTAATGTAATGTATGTATAATGTATAAATATTGTTAAATAATGGTAAAGTTATTTGTTTGAGAAAGCAGCTTTCTGAATACATATTGAACACTCATATTAGTGGAAACATTGGTGCACAATAAAAATGGTCTATTTTCATTCGTACCCGAAAAATCAACCTTCATATTGATAAATTATGAACATTTTTCCAATCTAAAATAGGGATCAGTATCAGTTTTACAAAATCCCACATCGGTCATGCTCTAAATAAAATATATTTACAGTTGCACAATGACTTTGCTTTTATAACATTTCCTAACTAGCCTATTGTTCCTCTACAAAAAGACATTTTCTGTTGTTGAGGTGTGAAGATGAACTGAATCCTTATTTTATTCCTGGTGTCTGACAAAGTGTGTCAGATCACACAGTCCCAGAATAGACATCTCAAAGGATCACATGCAGCTTCCACAGAAAGGAAGAAAAGCCACTCTCATTCAGATAAGGTGCTTACATCAGCAAATGTTGTACTCATTGGTCTCCTAAAGGTCCTTTCATCAGGTCGGTTTCATCCCCCCAACTCTTTACATATTTTGTCCTGTCAAAGTGACATGCCCTCATTGCTTGTACAGTCTCAAGAAAAAGAGCTCTGCTTCAGAGCTGCTTTGAGTCATTGATTTTTTTTTTTTAATAATTAAGTTTGTTTAAGTTTGTTTTTCACAAAACAGGCGAATTATAATGTGGAAAATGAGTACAGTATGGTATGTTATTCCTATTTTCCGTCTTTTGTCTATCTATCGGGGTTTAAACATAAACTGTGACTTAAGAGCGTGTATGGTTATACGGTTAGCATATTTTTGTTTTTTCATTGTTTTTGTGTGAAGCACATTGAATTGCTATGTGTATGAAATGCGCTATACAAATAAATATGCCTTGCCTTGCCTTGCTTTGCCTTGAAAGTTGACGCAAGCTAATTAAGTCTGCTGTGTGCTAATCGTCATTGTCAAGTGCTAATGCTAAGTTATTGTACTTGTTTTCTACTTAAAGTCAAGGATCAAGATCAAAGATGAAGAGTTGTTGTGCAGTAGAGCACTCCTCCCTGCAGATATAAGCATGCAAGCTAGGGAAAAGGGGTTGATGAATTCTCCTAATTGCCCTCCATAGATCTGTAAAAGTACAAGGAGTGTACCATCAACTTGATCACCAATATAAAAAACACAGCAGTATACACTCGGGAAGTGATTGACTTGTGCAGCATCAGCAGCAGAGGGGGAGAGACCTGTATCTCATCAGCTGCTGAATCACAACAAGTCTTCACTGACAAACTAATTGTGAAGGTAATTGCAGGTATAAACAGGCAGAACAGTCTAGTGTACGGAAACAAAAAGACCTGAACAAAGGCTGATCCAGCTAATCCATCTACTGCAAGAAAAGGTCAGATGATCATGTTGCTTGTTTATTGTCAGAAGCAACCTGGTCTCACAGGAATCCGTGAAATAGCCACGGATTCGCTTAACTCAAAATCCGTGGAATAGCCTCGGAATCACTCAAATTTCGCTACAATGCAAGTTAATGACAGTCATATCCCGTGGCTATTCCATGGATATTTTTTCCTATTGGTTTGTTCCAAGTCACGTGACTTTCAACGTCCCGGCGGTCAGAACAAAAAACATGGCGGACAGCTCTCTAATTTTTAGTGAAAAAAATCTATATTTTGACTTAGTTTCTGCATAAAAATGGATTTTGATTACATTTCTAGCGAGAAATATAGGTTTTATTTTCTAGATATTCACTCAGTGAATGTACATAATCACTTTGTGGTGAAGATCTCGCCAGAAAAATATGACTGTCATTAACTTGCATTGTAGCAAAATCCGTGTCAGTTTCACAGAAATTTGAGTGATTCCGTGGCTATTCCACGGATTTTGAGTTAAGCAAATCCGTTGCTATTTCACGGATTCCTGAGAGACCAGGTTGGTCAGAAGTGTTTCTGTTGTTGCAGCTAACATCTCCTTTTGCGTGACTGTTTCAGACATTTCCTCTACAATTAACATTCAAAAACCAAAACAAACCATCAGTGGTGGAAAAAGTATTCAGATCCCTTAATTAAGTAAAAGTACTAATACCACATAACAGAATTACTCCACTACAAGATAAGGGTCCCTGTTCAAAACGTACTTAAGTAGAAGTAGAAATCAACCAGCATCAAAATGTATTTAAAGTATCAAAAGTAAAAATGCTCGTTATGCAGAATGTACCCACTCAGATTGTTTTATATATGACAAATATATTATTCGATTATTTGTATTGATGCATTTATGTAAGCAGCATTTTAATTTGTAAAGATAGAGCTAATTTTAACTACTTATTAAACTGACATGAGGTTTAATTAAAAAATGTCTAATTACTTTAAATGCATCATGTTTTTCATGTTTAATCTCAACCTGAAAAGTAACTAAAGCTGTCAGCTATATGTAGTTGAGTAAAAAGTACAATATTTGCATCAAAATGAAGTGGAGTAGAAGTATAAAGTTACATAAATGGAAATATTCAAGTAAAGTACAAGTACCTCAAAATTGTACTTAAGCACAGTACTTGACTTAATGTACTTAGTTACATTCCACCACTCCAAACCACTATTTCATACTTTACTTTTAGATTATGTAAAGATATTCTTTGCCATTCATCAAACCTTGTGCCTCACTAGGGATATTTTTGTCTTTTTAATTTTTTTGATTATTTCGGCTGTGTTTATGCATATGACACTTTTCAACTTTTAGAAGTTCAACCTCAGCTCCTATAATACGTCCATAATAAACTGTGAAGCATATATGCATTCAGACTCTAAAGGAGTACATTGTCTCCATTAAAACCATAATTTTCTATCCCACGGCCACAAAAGCATAAAATTGTGCATTCTGTTGACAATACATTTTGACAATACGTTATTTTTCTGGATTCTTCTAAAGTTATTGCTGCTGTATTGTGAAGCTCACCAGTGTTTAATGTTATGTCAAACTCAATTTTGTTACAAACCATTGACATAACCCAGACTGTGAAAAATATGTACATATTAAAGTTCCCCCTCGTATTTACTGTTGAGAAAATAATTCCAATTTTATGTGTTTTTCAATAAGAGTTGTATGATGTGAACAAAGGTTTAAATTCTAAAAATGAATGAATATTTGTTAGATTTGATCAGGACTACACTGTAATAAATTATTCTGTAGTCATTTCATTTTACTTAATGTATTTGATAAAATTTATTAAATATAAATGCATCCTTGATTTTGAGGCAGTTGTTTAAGTAACTTTAATGTAAAAATGTCTGAGATGGAATCTACTTATTCTGATCACATTAAATATAATCTTTATGTGTATGTAATTCTAAATTAAGAGAATTTTGAATGAATCCAACACAATAGAATTAGTCTGTTTTCTAATTGACAGGCACTTCCTGTTAAGTTGTTATTAACTCAACTTGTAACATAGTTAGATTTAATTAATAATATTGCGTACAATCTGTTGCCTAAATTTTATTGAGTAGCTATTGTTTATCTTTTTTTACAGTGTGAAGTTCTTCTAATGATTTCACTCAATTAAAGTGGAAAACAATATCATTACATAATTTTCATTACATTTTTGTTCATTTAGGACATCACAGCCCCTTATTTTTTTTAAAGTGATGCTCAAATCTCCATGAAGACGATAAATCTGAAGTTCCACTCTACTGTAAAAATAGATTTTAGTCTCTCACCTAACAAGAGCCTTGACGGTGGAGCGCACCACGCTGGAGAGCAGGAAGAGGGGGGTGACCAGGATGTGAAAGAGGGACAGAGAGGCAAAGGCCACAGCTGGGGACAGATCCGCGTCCTCAGAGATGTGAACATGAACCACAAACGTCTGCAGGATGAGAGGGAGGGCAGAACAGCTGAGGTTAGTCCCAACAGTATGGATTTAGATCCTTAAACCTGTAATCTTAACCCTTTATCAGGCACTCATTGAAATACTTGGAAATTCACAATTTCAACCCTAAAGTGTCATTGCAGGACACTACAAGACTTTTTTTACTCGTGTGACATTTTTAAAAATATTACATTTTTATGTTGAAAATCAAGATCAATGAAGTGACCATATATGGTTCCTCGCCTGTGTAGGTGTATGTATAAAAAAATAGGAAAGACACATATAAACTTAAAGGAACATTGATTTTTATGTTGTTAAATGTTTTATCGAACATTTATAACACGTATATATGTATATATTTGTTATTTATGTGATATATAACAATATATCGTATATAATATAATATATAATGTCGGTCCAGGAGCAGGAGGTGTAAAAAAAGCCGT
This sequence comes from Centropristis striata, assembly GCF_030273125.1. Taxonomy (NCBI): domain Eukaryota; kingdom Metazoa; phylum Chordata; class Actinopteri; order Perciformes; family Serranidae; genus Centropristis; species Centropristis striata. The sequence continues at coordinate 19,926,880 of NC_081522.1, forward strand.
ACTTCGCGCGTCCGGTCAAGAGGGAAATTAGAAAGGCGCATGGCCGCAGCTGATTGGTCCGATGGTGTGATGTCACTATCTGTGACATAGCCTAATATTTGCTGATTGGCTGAGAGAAGTCACGTGGTTCTCCGACCTCACTGAGCTGCATAGCAACGCCATTTTGGATGTCCGCGGAAGTGACCATATATATAGTTCCTTACCGGATAAAGGGTTAATGTTACAGAAACTGCCAGCATCAACTTGCCAACAAGAACTCCAAAGTAAACGACGGAATAGACGGTTTGTCAAAAAGAGCTCTCTAAAAATAGCACACATGTCATTATACATACACATACAGTTCATGCTTGTTAAAAAAGCTGCAGTTAGGCAACAAAACCTCTGACCTAGGTTTAGGGCAAAAAAATTCCTGATAAGGTGTTAATAAATACAGTTTAAACTGTTAAAAAATGTAAGTAAATGCTGGAAGTGAAGTAGTTACAAGAGTGACATGAGCCACAGAAGTTACGTAAAAAATGGAAGTTATGTAAAAAAAGTTGTTTAAATTTGTTTTCACATGGGACACAAACCAGTTTCTCCTGGGTGTCTTTTCTGAACTTGCTGTTGAAGTTGAGATATCCTGTCCTATCAAGACTTTAAGGTTAGAATCAAATCAAAGATGAATCATTTGTCTATGTCGTCCCTCTCCTTGCTATCTGTCTGACTTTTCTAATTTGTCACTGCTCAAGTCTACAACCATGGAGGACTTCTATAAATACAGAGTGCTGCTGTCAGAGAGCACTCCACTGTGTCTCTGTGAAATGTCACTGGACACTGGCAGTGGCGGTTCTACACAGGGGCCTCCAGGGGCCACTGCCCCTGTGAAGAAGCCCTTGGCCCCTGCTGTGGCCCCTGTGTCAAATTAATAATGAAATGATCAATTTAAAACGATGAATGACGGAACAATTTTTACCTATTTTTTGTTCAAACAATATCTCATTGTACACAAAAGGAACCCAGCATGTGTACATTGTATTATAGTTTAATTGTGCAATAAAACATGTGTGTATATATATAAAAAAGATAATTCTGACTGTACTGCACTTTCAAAATAAAAAAAGTAATTGTGCACAAAAATGAGAAATGTCATAGTCGATCAAAAATAGTTGTTATTGTTGGTAAGTCTCATTGTTTCAATCAGTGTATTTGTATCTTCCAAATGTACTTAAATAAGATTTTTAAATAAGCTAAAATAAAGGGTTTGAAAGCTTAAATATAATCTTTGCTGTTTTTTACAGTGCCCCTCTGATTAAACACTGGCCCCTCAGTAAAACTGGTCTAGAACCGCCACTGGACACTGGCAATACTCTGTTTATAATTCAACTCAACTGTAAGCAAACCCATCTTAAAAACAGCATATTAGATGCTTTACATGTATGTGAATTGATGATAGAGCTAGAGTTTAAACTCACCGTCAGGACAGCTGCAATGGGAATAGCTGCATTCATGAAAACTGAAGGAAGGAAAGAAATAGACAGGAGTATGTGAATTGTCAGGACTTTAACCAGTGGAAATAAACAATGTGGAAGATAATATCAAGAGGAGCAGTCTGTTTTGGGATTTTTTTATTGCTTGTATGCAGTCTGACGAAAAAAGCAGTAGTTTATACATGTCAGTTCGTAGATATTCTGTTAAAACTTCATGAATTTGGCATTTAATTTAAATTGATAACTTGGTTATGTATTGGATGCAAAAAATATCAGAATTTTTGTTTCTTAATTTAAAAGCTTTCTAGATCAATTTGACAGACTCAATAAATGAATGAATTAATGAATGAATTAATGCATGAATGAATGAATGACTGAATGAATTAATGCATGCATGAATGAATGAATGAATGAATGAATAAATGAATGAATGAATAACGTGATTACTTTATAAACACTTTTAGCATGTCGTCTCATAAATGTTTATGTTCACCACCTTGTCATGTCAGATGGCGGAAAGATTTTGAAATAAAATATACCCTGCAGGGAAATTAGATTAAATGATATGTAATGGTATGGTAATGGGACATTATTTGTTATAATAATCGCCTGTTTGAATACGGTTCACTGTCTATTTGTTTAACCCTTTATCAGGCAAAGAGCTATATTTGGTAACTTCAGGTAATATTTCAAGAATACAGTTGCAAATTTACTAGGTTAAAGTGGCAAATCTACAAGAAAAAAAGGAGCAGATTTAAGAGATTTAAAGTGGCAAATCTGCGCGAAAAAAGTTGCTGATTTACGAGGAGAAAGTGGGAAAAAAGTAACCTTTTTCTCCCAGATTCACCACTTTAACCCTTAATAGGACACTCATTGAAATACTTGCAAATTCCAAATTTTAACCCTAGAGAACATTGAAGGATATTACGTACTGCCAGAATGTGTAAAAAAAAAAAAAAAACATACGAAAATAATATTTTGAGAAAAAAGTTTACGAGATTAAAGTGGCAAATCTACGAGAAAAAAATGTGCAGATTTATGAGATTTAAAGTGGTGAATCTGGGAGAAAAAAGTTGCTTTTTTCCCACTTTTTCCTCGTAAATCTGCAACTTTTTTCACACAGATTTGCCACTTTAAATATCTTAAATCTGCGACTTTTTTTCTTGTAGATTTGCCACTTTTTTCTCGAAATATTACCTGAAGTTACCAAATATAGTTCTTTGCCTGATAAAGGGTTAATTGTTTCAAAATCTCTTTCTCTTTTTTGAACCAAGAGAAGATGTTGGAGTGGATTGCCTGTGAATTTGTTTTGTTGTGTTTTTGGTTGTTGTTAAATACCAATAAAAATAATATGCCTAAAAAGTTTAATGGCTGGTTTCCTGTGTGTAGTGGCTATCTGACATATCTTACCTAAACGTTGCGTTTCTCAACTTACTTATTCTCATAACCACTCCAAACTTCAATACAGTATATTTCACCTCCTGATATGACTACAGGAGCTGCTTAGGACGGCAATAAACAGGTATTAAATGCAGGAAATAAATCAGCGAATATTCCACAATATTTCTAAAATCAAAACAGAATGTATTTCTCTTTGTACTTTAACAAATTATGTACTAAAATAATATAAAACAAAGTTTTCATTGTTGGTGCCTACACTTCTCAGTCCTGTTTCCTGCCCTGTATTTTCTGTGACTCTCTGTCCTCAATTATGGAGTAAATTCACTGTTATAAAATATCAATAAAAACACGAATGGATGTCAAGAAAAAAACAAGGTTGTTACTGCAGTGACAACCATCTCAGCTTTGTGTTAATGGAGAATAAATCTTGGTTTCTATCACTGTCACAAAACTATTCTGGTCCATTATTCTCTTGTGTCAATGGAGAAATTATGATGGGTCACTCCTCTTCAATCTGCGGTTATTGATTTTGGAGCCTATTACAGAACTGGAGCCAAGCTGACTGCAGCCACTGCCTTATACCTTCCTGTGTTTCTGAGGAACCGACATTTCATATTTTCATTGAGCTCAAATGTGAGAGAGCAGAGTTGAATGTGTGCAGAGGACACACACACAAATCGCCTTACTGGATATGGATGTGTAGAGAGCGAAGGCCTGCAGGCTGGTGAGCTCTTTGACCCTCGTCTCCTCCACACTGTCACAGAAGATGTGCTCCCAGGCGTACAGCTTCAGCAGCTTGATGCCCCGCAGCAGCTCATTGGTCTTCTTTAGACGCTCGCTGGAGTATTCCTGCAAGCGGAAAAGGGAGACTTTGATTAAAAAAAACATAATCCGACACATTAGAGGTGAAGCCAGAGGGCGCCATGAGCGTCATTTCCTCTACTCCCTGGGTTTAGTTTAATCTAAACCATCAAAGCAAAGTTTTTTCTCTGGTATTAAATCATCCACCACAGTATCTAGGACTGGAGCAAACAGTATCGTTCCATTTGACTGGACTTACTGGATAGCAGCTATGTAGCAGCAGAAAGGCTTGAGGAAATATGAACATATCTTCTGTAACTGAAAAGATTTTGTTATTATTCCTCAAGGAAATAATACTACTTTAACCCTTAAAAGGGCACTCATTGAAATACTTGCAAATTCCAAATTTCAACCCTAGAGAATATTGGAGGATATTACATACTGCCAGAATGTGTAAAAGAACATAGGAAAATAATATTTTGAGAAAAAAGTTTACCAGATTAAAGAGGCAAATCTACGAGAAAAAAATGTGCAGATTTATGAGATTTTAAGTAGTGAATCTGGGAGAAAAAATAGCTTTTTCCCCCCACTTTTTTCTCGTAAATCTGCGACTTTTTTCGCGTAGATTTGCCACTTTAAATCTCTTAAATCTGTGACTTTTTTTCTTGTAGATTTGCCACATTAATCTAGTAAATTTGCAACTTTTTTCTCGAAATATTTCCTGAAGTTACCAAATATAGTTCTTTGCCCGATAAAGGGTTAAAAGTGTGTGTGTGTGTGTGTGTGTGTGTGTGTGTATCTGAGAGAGAGAGAGGAGCATGTGACGTCACCATCATTACATCCACTTCATTACCTGGTATGATGTGAACAAGCCAATATTGACTAAAACTGTTTGCAAAGTTCTGCATCATCTATCTGAATACTCACTGCAAATTATTGGACAAATGGAAGAGAGGGTAAAGTAAAAAAAAAGAAAAAAAAAAAAGACCCAGCAAACTGCATTATATTCTATCCAGTAGAAATTTCACTCTGAACAAACAATGTCAACCTTGTGGTCATACCAGATAAAAAGTCAGGGGGTCACCAAAGTAATTTCATCCTCAAAGGCTCTTAGAAGCAAAAAATGTGTGCCGATCCATTATGATATTTTTTATCAAAGCATAAAAAGCATTTTTCTTAAAATCAAATGCGGCGTCATAGGATTAAGACAGCACAATAACTAAGTTTACCTGCGTCTCAACAAGATTTACTGTGCAGGAACACTCCATTAAAACCAACAGCTCAATAAATACATATGCTGCTCGAAACCAGAAATAAACCACCCCTTATATTAGCATGAACAAAGCCTAAAAACATTGGACATTACGCTGACGCTGAGGGGAAAAACTCAATTAAACTGTATGTATGATGGTTTATTTCTTGTGACATCTTCAAAGGGAATGTTTTGGCTATTCCGTCCCTTTCTCAGTAAGACTCTGGAGACTCTTTTATTGACAAGACTGTCTAAAGCCTTTGACTGTGTGACAAGTTAATAACAGTGACTTCATATAGAGCAGACCTGGTCATCAGGCAGCCTGGGGGCCCCGTTGGCGGTCCCTGTCCAGCACACGTGAGGTTACCGGGAAATTAGAAATCAATACCACCGCAGTGCTTTTATTTTGAAGGTGACTTACGTATGGGCATGCATGCATATGCGGTTTACTGCAAAACACACATGCTCTATAGTGTTTTTGTTTGAATGTATGTTTAAAAGTAAGATAATGATGAATGATGAGTTTTTACTATTTATTTCCTGATATATTTGACTTCACATTAACATAGTCTTATAGTCTTATCATAGCATGTATTCTTACCAGTAGCAGCTCAAAACCAGACAAATTACTGCATTTTATAAAGTAATGAAATTAACATTGAACAGATTTAAGTTCAGAGTTTTGGTTCGGCCCCTTAGCAACCTTCACAGTATCTCATGTAGCCCCTTTGGAAAATTGACTGCACAACCCTGATATAGAGGTTTTGGCTTAGGGGGCCCCTGAGCCCTTAGACCCCTGGGTCTGGGCCGTCTACCCCATAAGTAAAGAGGTTACCAAAGTCAACAAGCTTCATTTTCTTCTGGACAATTCATGGCAAACCATCCTATAGTTGTTGAGATATTTCAGTCTGGACTAACGTGTTAAACCAAGCAATAACAACCTGTCCTACCACCAGTCTTTGACATCCACAGCGACTAGTATGGCTAAAAAAAGATCAAAATAGTCACAAAAAGATCTGCATCTCTGTCGAACGGCCTACACTGCAAAAAAGCCAACTTGTATTTTTTGGCCTAAAACAGTGATTTAAGTTGGTAAAATTTGGAAATATAAATTATTGATATTTAGGGCAATAATGTAAGTTAGCACAACAAAGCAAGCCAGTTGTCTGCTCAAAAACAAGTTTGTGAGTTGTTCTTACTAATATCTTTAAGTTGGGGTTCACAACAAGGGACAATAGTTCTGCTTACTCGTATTTCTTTGTTGTGAAATGCGGGAAAGTGGTGAAATTCGGTCATTAGCAAAAGCTAACGGCTAACTGATGCTAGCAGCTAACTGATGCTAGTGGCGCTGCTTGTTACAGCTACAAGAGTAGCCATTAGCGTATCAATGCTAACTCAAAATTGTGGTCGCAACATTAGCTGACATTTTATAGAGGTGTTACAATCGTGCCAATTCAGCACATTGCAGAAGTTAGCAGAAGTAAGGATTAAAAGTTATTATAACTTACAGTTGAGTTGACAAAAATCTGAATTCAGAGTTGAGCAAACTCAAAAACAAAACTTAAAATATTTAGTTCAATTGTCCAACTTAAAATTTTATCGAAGTTTATTGCCTTGAAATTTTGAGTTCACCCAACTTTTCTTTTTTTGCAGTGTAAAAAAATACTCACCAGGGTGCTCTTTTGTGTTTGGGACAGCTTGGTGGCCACAAAGTATTGAACAGGAGCTAACACAGCGATGACGGTCGCTCCAATCAAGGCACTGATTCCCAAGAGGTAGTAGAGCAGGATCACTCCCACAATAATCTGACAGTGGAAGATACAGAGAAAAAAAGAAAGACAATATATGAAAAAATGAGGAAAAGAAGATTTCCAAAGAGACGTGTGCAGTTACACAACGCTCCCCGCTGACCTTACAGAAACCGTACCGCTTTCTGAGACACAGTGACCTTGAGCATAATAAGGACATTAGCACACATACAACGTGTCATGCATGTGACATACAGCTTAAAACCCTTATGTGTTACCTGTAAAGCACATGTTGAGAGAATGACAACAGCACTTGAGGGGACATCATTATTTATCATACTGACATACTGACATTCATGCTAACAAATGAAGGGACATGTAATGCAGCACATTTCTACAAGCTTTTTAAATACAGTACTCTCGACTCCAACATCAGTCACTAGATTGAACAATGAATTAAGAATGATCAAACTGAAATATGTATGGAAAGCTTTTTTCATCCTGCACACACAGTCTCTCTCTCTCTCTCCCTCTCTCTCTCTCTCTCTCTCTCTCGGTTAACAACAGACATGAGTCCTGTCTGCACCTGTCCTTGGCTCCTTTCCAGCCGACCTGCCGTCTCTGGCTTTACACTGAACTAAAGCCGGATTCAGAAATCCCCAAGACGCAACGAACCAGATGGAGATAGATGTGCAATTTCACACTCACACACCGTCCCCTTCATCTGTCACAGGGTAATGTGTCACTGGGGACGAGGTGGGTGGTGGATAGAACACTTTTTTTTATAGTGGCTGCCTCCTTTAGTATTAGTCTTACCTAACTATGCATTTATTGTACAGTTATGGTGCCACCAACCCCACACAGTTTCTGTCAGCTTCTCACATGAATGGTGCCTGATTGCAGTGTGTGCTGTTGTAAACGATACATACAGTAACATACGGTGCCATCAATCCCTCTAATTCATCAGAATGCAGATTTTGGGAGGTTCTTTCCATCTAACAGCCTATATAAAAGACCCATTGCGTTGCAATACCTACACTACCAGTCATCTCCCAGTGAGGCAGACACCCTCTCTTTATTTAAGAGTCATCTTAAAACTTTCCTCTTTGACAAAGCTTATAGTTAGGGCTGGCTGAGGCCTGCCTTAGACCAGCCCCTCCTCTCTTCTCTCTCTGATGTCCCAATAATACATGACACAAGCTTGTATTTTTTGAGTACTCACACTTTTCTTTGTACTCGCTTTTCTTTGATTTGACTACCATACTATTTAATGTGCTAGAAAAAGTTTGTCCCAATACATCAGGTGTCATCAACTACATTTGTCAAGGGCCAGACTTTTTCTAAGCAGACACTGTGGGTGCCGGACTTTCAAATAAAGGAAGAATAATGTACTTATGCCTAGTTAGCCTATCGCTTTCTTAATAAATTCATACTACTTTTATTTGCCCATCAGTGTCAACAGACTCCTAATAAACATGGGAAATCTATAATGATAACTAGACTAGACACTTATAAACTAGAAATTGCACTCAGACTTCTGCCATGGAGGCAGTTCACTGAGGAGTGATAGTTAAAAACTGTGATTAGGGAAACGTCATTGTAAATATGCTAAATATCAGAACAAATTTATTTTCCTCCTCACATTCTCTCAATTCATTAGGCCCGGCAGGAAGCTTTGGCAGGCCATATGTGGCCCACGGGCCACCAGTTGATGATCGCTACAATACACAGTATGCCAAAAATACCAGGATGTCCTATTGTATCCAGTTGCATTTTGCAGTATGCAGGCCAGCTTGAGGGTCAAAGTTTGAGGTGCCATGTTATGACGAAGTAGTATGTCCGGCTGCATGCAGCTGTAAGTACTGTCTAAGGGCAGCTGCAGTACGTATGCTACAAAAGTAAAAAGAAAAATTATGCAATTTGGAAGGCAGTTAAAGAGTCTGCCATGCTGGAAGCTGTTTTTAGGCTATTTTTGCTAATATTTAACAGATACGTTTATGTAAACCATCTTAGTTTATAATGTTAGCATGCAATAATTTTTCTACTTAGGACTAAATGCAAAGTACAGCTGAGGCTGAGTCATTAGTTTTGCAGGCATTTAGAGAAAAACAGAATAGGCAAACAAATCTGGATGGAATAATGCAATATGATAAGTTTCTATAATTAGTGATTATTTTAACATAAAAGCAGCTCTGGGCCGTTTATTTCCTGCTTACCAGCAGATGTTTATTTAGATGCTCATTAAGTTTAAACATGACAGGGAAATTGGGAAACCGGAGAAATAATGATAAATTTCAGCAATAGAGTGATGTGTTTTGTTTACATGAGCTAAATTAGCTGGCAGCTCAAGGCTACTAAGCATTTAATACATGATTGACCTATTTTCAGAGCAATCATTTCGACTAGGAAAATAATATTAATTCATTCATTCATTATCCTTGACTGATTATCCTTTATTGTCATTGCACAAATGGTACAACAAAAATTCCGTGAACCATCAAAAAAACACTACACATACATGCACACGCTCATACACACTCAATTATAATAGAAATACTGCTGTTGCTGTATAAAAAAACAATGTGCAAAAAAATGCTGCAGCACCACCATGCAGCAAAGGAAAGAGCAGTAAATGATAAAATGAATGATGGCTGAATTACATTTAGCTGCTTGGTTCCAGGTTCCTGGTATTAAAAAGTCATAGAGAACGACTGGCACATCTGAGATCACTGCAGAACTTCAAAAGCCCATCAGGGCCAGAGGCGGTAAATATTATTACAATGGATTCATTCAGAGTTTGTGGCAGACAGGTGGGTACAGAGGGAGAATATTAATGCAGCTCAGACCTCAGAGGAACCATCAGCAGCAGATGAGCTTATTCTGCTACTGAACAATGTAACACAGTCTGTTCCTCTTTATTATAAATCTAACATTCTTATATTTTTGCTGATGGTTTGATTTGGCCAGACAAGAAAGCACCATAAAAAATTTTTTTTCTAGGAAATAATAAAAGAGCACAGGGAACAGGAATAAGCAGGCTGCTGTATGAAACCACAGCATAGCATTTCAAACATACGTTCAGAAGATGATGCATGTGATGTCCATCTTTATATCAACCATACATTTTATGATTTATGCCTTTGAACTGTCTTCAAAAACAACAAGACGAAGGTTACCATAGAGACAGTACATCAAGCAAACTTAAATGTCAGCATTTAATGAGGTCAGTTGTAAAGCCTTTGTGTATGCTAATACTGAATCCTGCATGTACATTTTTTATGTATTTTGCATTGTATTGTGCACTGCCTCCTAATATAAAGAGATAAGAGGACACTTTTCTTTAATCACAGTATGTGATGCCAACATGGGCACTAATGAGCCAGAAGAAAATATCAGGTGAAAATCAGTGTGATAGTCCTTTCATAAAGTATTAGAACACTGTTTTGCTTCCTGCAAAAACACATTTCTATAAAACCATTGCACAAGTGCTAAAAAAAGCATGTGGCTTATTGTGTTTCCATCCGTCTTTAAACAACTGTGTGCTTTAAAGTTTTGCAGTCAATCAGTATTTAAAAGCCATCCTTGTTCTTTCAAGATTTTTTTTTTTTTTTGCTTTCCCAAACCTTTGATGTCCATGCACCTCCACTGGCATGGAGTGTAAATAAATGAACAATATCCAGCAACAGCAGCAGGTATATTGGTATAACATTTTTCTATTTCAGGAAAAAATATTTTATGTTTGATAAACATGAAACAATAGAAGCCAGAGGGAAGAAAGAAAGATCAGGTAAATATGACAAGAGACATATTAAATAGAGTGTATGGAATAGAGAGAAATAATAAAAAACAAAACAAAATAAACTGCAGTTTCATAGACAAAGCTATATATCCTGCAGGCTTCAGAGATTTCCTTGACAAAAAACCAGCCTCCAGGGATTGCTAAAATAGTGTTTTCATGATTCACCAGGATGTTTCAACTCTAGTTTCTCCTGAGGACTAAATACTATATGAATAACAACATACAGTACTGTGTGCCATGAATTACACAATCCACTTTAGGCCAGCATGGCAAAGCATGAAGGACACATATTTGCAAACCACTGCACATTAGTGGGGACTCTGTTGGAACTCCCACAGGGGCTATAACACCTGACGCTCCTCTCTCAGCTTTCACATCTCTGTGTACAATTTGTTATTTCACACATGATTGTAAGGTGAGCATTACCCTATACTGTGAGCCTGATGAGAGAGGACAATGTACAGTATTGTATAATAAAGATAGCATGTACTAAAACACAGCACACAACAACGAGTGTATAGACATGCAATGAACACCTTTTAAGTGCTTAACACAAAATAAATAGTGCAATAATATGCAATACAGTGAAAGAGTAATGCAATATTAGACAAGCATCTATGGCAAAAAAATAACACAAAAATATTGCACAATGCATAGTACCTATGGTTGCAAAAGGTAGGTCAATTTTGGTTAAAAAAAAAAAAAAAGTTCCATAAGGAAGTTAAGCTTGGAAATATGGGGAATTTTGCTCAATTTTAAAATCATACCTTTTAATAGTGAAGCTATTTGGTGGGAATATGCACTTACAAAGCAATACTTATGGCATGTTAAATGTATGCCCATTTAATTGATATTTAACCATGCTCTGCATTCAAGAGCAGTGTTCCATCACATGTGCAAAACGTATCTCATTATATAGGACGTAAAATTACAATTCTCTGCATGAATGGTGCTTTCTCCTATCACATGTGCAGCTCACACTACTGCCTAGGACTGAATGATTTTATGTAACTTTTGATTATAATGTTAGAGTGAATATACATTTTATATTTTTTGTGATATTTCAGGTAACCAGCAGAGAAGTCCAAAGCAAAGTATGCACTTTTTAACTTGTTAACACCCTGTGACATGAAGCTTGATTGAGTGTGTTAATTGAGTGCTTTATTGCTATATATTTATTATAAACTAGTTGCTCAATTTACACCCTGAGTTTGCACATAGCATGCACATTGTTGGCTCGAATTTTTAAAATACCTTTCCCCACTTGCTAGCAAGCTAAGTCAAGCTAAGTCACAAATTATGTCTGCTTTTGTTATGGCAAAATGTTTGTTCTTATCCACATATGACAACGTAAGAATCCCCTTATTTCTGTTTCATTCCTAATATATATGTATATATATTTATTGCAGCTGTGCATTAAGGGGTTATGACTTAGCTGCGGACCCTATGCACAAAGCTGACATGTGCCTACTGGAAAAGGTAATTGACCATTTGCAAAACTCCTCCCCGCTCCTCGTCCAATCATTACTAAGAGAAGAAGGTCTGACAAGCTTTGAGCTCTGAGCAACAAGATGAAATGGTGGATATATGGGATTTGTAAATCTGACACCAGGTACCCTCACAGTTTAGCAGAAGGATGATTTTTTTTTCCCTTTTCCAAAACTCAAAAAGAGGAGCATTGCTGGCTGTGGATTAAACAGTGTGGAAGACGCCACTCCCAACTTAATATCTCCAAGATCAACAAACACTGATATGTCTGCTCCAAGGTAAGCTGCTAGCTAGCAAACATGAGCTAACTATGAGACAACCCAAACCGGATTTAACAGTTATGGCTCCTGTCAACTAATATTCTTATCACTACTAGTGCTGAACGTCCAACAAACGTATGTTAATGACATAAAATTAGCACGCTAAGCTAGCTAGCAAAGTTGCTGGGAGCTTAACATAATACAGGGCTGTACTGTGCTAATAGCTAGCGTCACTGAATCCCACATCGACCGGCTTTTGGCAGAGTCTAACTTCTTATCTTTCAAACCATGTAGCATTTTAACCATGCCTCGGGTTTACCGGAGTCTGAAAAAGGATGCTAATGCCGGTGAATTAGCCTAGCGCTATCATTTTCGTGGATCAGTCACATTCGTCTCCTCGCTGCACAAGTCATGGCTGCTGTGCTTACAGAGATAACAAATGAATACCTTCGGAGATAGACAACCATGTTTCATACCTGCACTGGCATGGCCCACAGGTTAGGACAGAGAAAGAAGAACCACATCAGCTGGTTGGTATCTATGGCGACCAAGTTGCAGATCTGAGCAACCGTTAACTCGCCCATCGACATGTTGGAGGTGCAGAGACGCATGATCTTGTTGTAGATTTTAGTCTGGGGAGACGACAATCACGTTTAGACCCTTGTGGACAAACAGTAGAACCAAAATAAAAATGCTCTGGCATAAAGTCACATGTTACATGTTCTGTACCTGAATGGCCCCGCGCAGGTTGATGCCGGTCTCAATGGCCACATAATAGGAGGCCTGGAGGAAGGTCCTCTGAAGGAGCAGGGCAAAGAAAAGCAGCACAGCGAGCACATACGCATTCTCCAGAAACTCCTTGGAGGAAATAAAATAGATCCCCAGCAAACTCATCTGGAAGCAGACAGGTAGGGAGAGATATCCACCAGTTATTCATTGTTAGTCAGGCGGGGACGTCGGCAAGGTCACTCACACTGTGCAGAATTGGAATTCACTCTGTCTCTTATGAATTTCTACTGAAATGTTTTCTGTGCACCACTTCAAAAGTTGAGGGGAACTGTATCCATTTAAAATGTCTTATTTCAATTTCACAGCAGGCTACAAAATTGGGTGTGAAACTCAATCCAGCTGGAGTGAAGTGGAGCCCTCAGAGTGTAATACACAGCAGATATGAGGAGTGTGAGCTGGAAACTAACTAAGAATGTGGCATGAGACGGATAGTGTTTCTCCCTTAAAGATTAATTAATTCTGCTTTGGGCAGAGATCAATCACTCGGGAGAGATTACAAATTATTGATTAGAAATGTGCCTCAACTCCACATCCACGCATACTAATTTATCTTTGCCATCCCCCTGCCAAGAACACATTTCTGACCCTCCCTCCCTAAAAAAACACTATCCTGCTGCAGCCTCATTGACTCAAACTGTCACAGTTTCACAAACAGGCCTATTTTCATTCTTTGATCTAAAATGATACCCTGTAAAGAGCATTTACTTTGTTGGTGAGTCTATTTATCCATTAACTTCTGAATATCACAGGTGTGGATGTGGCTTTCAAACAAATAATTTAAGAGTTATTGGTACTGAAGAATGCCTGAGTGGCTGTCTCATATGGCACTTTGCCCTGTGTGGAATTTAAGAAAGCGAGACAGCTCTGCCAGCAATAAGTCTCATAAATATTTGAGGAGTATTAAATTAGTACACCATTGGGGCAGGTGCACTGGAGAGAAGCGGCATCATAAACGTCTCATCAATCTGCAAAAGTGACCTTTGAGAGGCAGAAGGGGGGCCATGTGGCATGTCTGCTGAAGCTGAAGCTCCACTGTATTGGTATCCTCGTCTCAACTCTCTTTTTAATTCTGACATCTACATATTGAGTTTTCTTTTACCCAGACAAACTGTACCAACCCATGTCTAGACTTCGATGGTTATGTCTGCATGGTTCCTGCTGTAGCACAAAAGTGTTATTCTCTGCTAGCAAGAAAAAGGTTACTCTGTCAAAACTTTCATTCACATCTTAACCGCTTATCAGCACTCAGGTCAGCAGACATTCGGCGAGAGGCGGGGTTCACCCTGGACCAGGCGGCAATCTCTGTGTCTGAGCATGGAGGCAAACCAGGAAGTGCCTTAAGCCTGCAATCTACCGAAAATTCCAGCAGGGGGCGCTAAGTTTGGCTGCAAAAAAAATCTGCCCATTCAATTCACTGCAAAATTTGAAAACTTCTCACTTGATTTATTACCTCAGAAATTTTTTTCAGGACAACAATATGGTCTCAGTCGCTAGTGAAAAATCATCTTCAAGACAATTTGATGTCAATAGTTCTAATAATGGCCCCTTTTAGAAGAAAATAGAAGATAAAGAAACGTCTTGTTCAGCGTTTGGTTGGACTAACAGACACTCCAAGGAGTCACTGCTCAGTTTTCTGAGGTAAGAAAGATACATTTTGTTTTTGTTTTTTTGCTAGCCAAACTAACATCCCAGTTAATGCTCCAATTAATGCTAACATGAATTAGCAGCGGCTTCTCTCAGTCGGGTTGCCAGTGTAGAGAGGCTGTAGTCAGTGATCAGATCCCTCTCCTCCTCCACAGTCCAGATATGGTCTGCTCTGCGTAACGGAAACAAGATGGCGACGCAAGATGGCGACGAGAGTAACGCTGAACTCGAGGCTTCCAACGGGCGACAAACCATTATGTCAAAACATTATGGACTATGTCCATTATTTATATACAGTCTATGCCCTGGACAGGTCTATAGGACTATCACAGGGCTGACACATAGAGACAGACAATCATACTGTCATTCACATCTACGGGCAATTTAGAGTCACCAATTAAACCTAAGTGCATGTTGGATGTGGGAGGAAGCCAGAGTACCCGGAGAGAACCCACGCTGGCACAGGGAGATGACGACACTCTTGCTTTGAGGCAAGAGTGCTAACCACTACACCTCTGTGTAGTCCCTCTGTCCAAACAAACTAAGAAAAAAAGGCAATGACCACTGATTATGAAACTTTGAAAACAAGTTAAATTGAAACTGAGATCCCAAACCACACTTGCACTTAGTACTTATCGCCAGAGTTGCTGCCAAAGAGAACTAAACTGAGATCTTTGAGATTGTAACTTTAATACAGACTGTCGGGAAGCATTAATGAGGAAAAAGACTGAAGCTGTCAAAGGCAGTGATGTCTGTGCAAATAAAACAACATAATGTTTGACTACCAGATTTTGGAGAAACTTACAAGATTTAACCAGGGATTTAACAAAGATGAGACAGGGTTGTTCCATATTTCTACACATAAAAACCAGTTCCATCAAATAATTTCCCACTGTCTTCTTCAGGGATTTCGGTGCATTACGGATGTCGTCACAAATCACTAGCAATGGAAGTCAGATACTGCACCTCAGTTTAAGACTTGGTTAAATGGGCTGGTTATTTTACATATGGAGAGAGTTCGATATGGCATGATGGACAATCTTAATAAATTCTCTGAGATATGGCAGCCATTTCTGGCTCACCCTGTTAAATATGATCCTGACCCTGACCAGAAAGGAAGTTCATAGAGTGCCATTCACCTGTCATTGTGTAGAATTTGCGCTAAGAAGTTAATGAAAGTGATTCAGCAGCACTTAATTTGTTTGTTTGTTTGTTTTTCTTGCTCTTTGTTTTGTTTTTTGTGCATCCTGTTAAATACAAGCAATAACTACAGCATGCTAAGATCATTTGGATACATTTTAAGAAGAAAAAATGCTGTGACCATTTAAAATAAGCAAGTAAAAGATTAATCAGCCAATGAGCTTTATTATCCCCTGTGTTATGTTATGCTCACAACTCAAAACACATCTGTTTAAAACTGCTTATTCCCTTTGATGACTTTTACCCTGTCCAATATATCTATTGTATTGTATTGTATTGTTATTAATTCTGTGTATTTTATTGTATTTTATTGCTGTTTCTTTTCTATCATTTTGTACGGTGTCCTTGAGTGCCAAGAAAGGCGCCTCCAAATAAAATGTATTATTATTATTATTATTATTATTATTATTATTATTATTATTATGCTTCACTACTGTGTGCATATATGGCTGACAACGAACCGGCTGCGCGATGGCCCGGTTGTCCTTGCTGATGTGGTGGACGATGCCGGAGATGCAGAGAGGGCCGGCAAAGCCCAGGAGGTCAGCCAGGAAGCGGAATGTGATGCTGAGGATGAGAGGTCTGCCGAATGCTTTCCTCAAGGCCTGCCAGATCCACTTTGGGCCCTGGGGTGCTGTACCCTCAGGCTTCTGAGAGAAGATGAAAAGAAAGGGGACAGAGGCAGAAATATATCAGCAGGCTGAGCGAAAATGTCAAGGAAAAATAGAGCACATTTGGAGACTGAATGTCATACAGCGAATCAGTAACAACTTTCTACTTGAAAAGGATTTGTATTCTGAAAATATAAATTGTAAATATTTATCAGTCACACATTCACATTGTTCCAGTAGTGTAATAAAGATGGATGCTGTTGAAGCTCAGAGTAAATTGGTTGGTTCTTTCTTTGCACCAGCCATTTCTCTGCAGAGCTTTACTGGCAGCACAACAAAAGAAAAGAAACTAGGTTAGACAATGCAGCCTGCTAACAGAGCAAGAGAGAGTCTTCACTTGAACATAAAAGCTGAATTGGCACCATTAACTCACTGCACCACTGCAACAGAAACCTGCTAAATGAGGTCAAGTTCGGGGCTTGCTGCTGCTGCATCATGGGATGCGGTGATTAATGCCGTGTTTCACAGTGAAGCTCAGTCGGTCATGTTAAACTGCTCTATAACTGATGATGCTGCAAAACCATGAAAGTGATGCAGAGGACGATTAAACAGCAAGTGGAAACAGGCTGAGGGTTTTCAAATAGCTTCAAATGACAGAAGAGTCATTAAAAATCACTTTTGGGAGTTAAAATACTCTAGATGTGACAAATCAAGATAAATTAAGTCCAGTCTGCCTTGAAAAATGTATTTAATTCTCAAACAACCCAGCTTGGTTCAGAGTTAGCAATGATGAGAGGAAAACATCTGGACCGTCACAGTGCAGTAAACACTCCCAGAACATCTTCACTGTGTGTGTGTGAGCATGACTGAGTCATTCACAGAACTGTGAGAAGAGATGTGACTTATCACGTGGCTCTATCTTTCCATTTGAGCTCATGTTGAACCTCGGCCTTCATACGCGTCACACACACACACACACACACAAACAAACACACACACACACACACACACATATCCATTTGTTCTACCTAAGGTTCAATGGTGAAGGAAGGAGGGTTCATTCTCACACACACAGAGTGAAACTAGCTTCCCATGAAGCACAGTGCTTTCACCCCCGCAGGGGTCGGGATGTCGCCTCGTTCACAGTAGAATGGGAATGACCCGCCGCCTCCGGGCTCTCCTCTGAATGCCCCATCCCCCACCTCTCCACTGGGATCTCTCAGTCTCTCTCATCCCGCGCTCCTGCTCGAAGGAAGTGGGGTTGTGTTCACACCGGACGCACATGCAGCAGTGACGAATCTCTGTGACCTTCCAAACACTGGAAAACAATGACCCTGTGCAGGAGGCCCTTCACCTCCGACCCCTGACACGTGCTCCAAAAGTGAGACTTAGAGAAAGGAGCAAAAAGAGGGAGAGAGGGAAGAAGGAGATGCAGAAACATCCCCAGTTTGGATCGAATTATTAAGACTGGAAGAATCTTAAGGGATTCTTTCCAACACTGAAGAATATATAAGAGAAGCCAGAGGCAAATTTATTCAGTATAAAATAATTCATAAATATCCATCAAGACTTAACAGAATGGGTTTAATTAATAATGATCTATGTTGGAAGTGTGGGGCAGAAAAGGGGCACATTTATCCATGCATTATGGAAATGTTCTAAGATCCTCTCCTTGTGGGAAAAAGTTATAGATTATATGGGCAGATCATTAAATTGTGAACTTCCCAGGTCACCAAGACTATGTTTCCTTGGAGACAGGACTATGGTACCCCTGTTGAACAAATACAATTTTAGTATTTAATTTAATTTATTTATTTACTATTATTATTGTATTTTTTTTATGACCTCCATCCTGTCTGGTTTGCTTGATGTTCGTTTGTATGTTGTAAAAATGAAAAGATAATAATATTATAAATGAATTATTTTGAAAAAATAATTGAATAATTGAATTGAATTATAAAAAAAGACTGGAAGAATCTTGAGACGAGAGCAGTGTGGAAAAAGACAGAGTGGTTTCATTTGTCTTTTTAATTCTCTACCAAAGCAGCGTTTTACATATTCAACAACACTTTCTTAATGGATGTGTGTATGCATGATAGCTTCTAAGGACACACAACTTTTTAGGCTATTTGGATTGTGTTATGTTGCATCATTTTTTTCAAAGCGACTTGGATTTCACTCCATTTTATCAAACCACCAAATTTTTGTTGTTTTGTTGTATTGCAGCATCCATTCACCCACTTCCTATACCAACTAAGAGTCACTCAAGTATACCAGTATGCAATGGATGAGAGCCAAAGGTACTCCCGAGACTGAAATTCTATCACAATTTTTTATCAAATTTGACACGCATTAGGTCACCTTTACAAGGACAAAAGAGGACAAAACTATTTAAAACACCTCATAGTTTCCAGTGACACAAAACACAATCACAACGCCAAATCTGCAGGCTAAAATTTTTTGCTTCGGGTCAAATCAACATCTCTCTGACAAAAATGTTTAACAAAGTCGTACTAAATGTATAAAGTGGAAGGTAAATAAAAGCAAGCCTAATAAGACCGAGATATAAAGAATAAGCTCAAACATGTGTGCATGTTTAAAGGCAGTTTAAGATTTCAGTGTTTATATTTTTGTGTAATCATTCTGTGACGTCTGATTATAGTTTAATGGTCCCAGTTCAGCCTGGGCTGAGTCATCACTGGACAGAGATCAGTGTTTTTATGAGTACAGCTGTTTGGTGGAAAAAAACACTGTAAGATTCCCAGATCACTTCATGCACATGTCAGACTGACCGACAGCAGTTCAACTTCATAAACACAGGATTTATCAAGAAACTAACAAACGGGCTCAAAATAAAGTGAAGTGAGGCCATAAGGAGCTGCACACTAAGCTCTTACATAAATCTTTATTTGTATCTGTGAGTGGGAGATCCAAGTTGATCCCTTAATGGTAATCACCACATTTAGAAAGAGGCAGTAGTTTTCTCTGATGTCGTAATCTGGTTTGCCTCAAATAACATAGGAACGCTCCACATGTAGACATTTGCTTTAATATTTCTGCACAAAATTGTTCAACATTTCACTTCTGAAAAAACTAAAAGTCAGAAGAGTAACAGCCCATTTTTATCACTCACCTATTCCACATTTTCTTTCCAACATACAGATTATCTTCTGTTGCTTTCTGTTGCCATCTGCACCAGAGCCTGACACATCCGCAATTATTTATTCAGCACCAGCGAGGCAAAAAATTGAGAGATGCTTTTGATTTCTGCTGCAACAGCTACAAGGTCTCAGAACTAAAATCAAACACTTTTTAAAAGAAGGGCTAGTCATTGGTATACTTTCATTTATAAGGCAATATTGGGACTGCTGCCTTCATACATTTGCACCTTAATTACTGTGACAAATGCAGGATCTTATTCTCTTCGTTCACAAGATCAATTGTTGCTTTCTGTCCCTTTTGCTCGTACAGAGTTGGGTAAAAGGGCATTTGTTTACTCTGCACCTTATGCTGGAATATGCGCCAGAAAGAATGGAAATTAACTGAATTTGTTTCTTTGAGCACTTTTAAATCCAAACTAAGAGTTATTGAGGCCAATTCCACAACATGCACTTGTTTCTCATGACTTGTTTAAGGTCTGTATGTTATGTAAATATGTAACTGTATTTTGTGTTTGCTGCCTCTTGGCCAGGGCTCCCTTGAAAAAGAGGTTTTTAATCTCAATGGGATATTCCCTGGTTAAATAAAGGTTAAATAAAAAATAATAGATCTGAACAAAATGTTACACTGGCTTTTATTACAGAATGAAGTGGTAGCCTCCATTTACTGATATGATACTCTTGCTGTACATTGTGTTGGTTGAAACAAGGTTGTGTGTGTTGTGATGCCTTTGGTCTATAGCTAAACTGAGTTGAATCAAGTTGAATCCAGCACAAGGCGGCAATCCCAAAGAATAAACTAAACTACCAGTCTGTGCACTAACCTTCTGGTCCTCAAAGGCTTTCCGCAGCTTTATATAATTGGTGAGGGCTCTCATGGCGATGGGCAGTTTGCCAATGACCTTGAGGTCGATGGGTCGTCTGTGAGCGCTGGTGATGAAGGTGTTCATCCACCAGTAGGTGGCTTTGGACAACAGGTTGACGAAGGGCTGCAGGAAACGAACACCCAGGTCCTGGAGGTCCTCGGGGGGCTTCACCTCTGTGGGGTTGGCGAAACACATGTAGCGCTGTGAGAAAAGGAAGAGCAGAAAGTTTAATTTGACTCTCTGTGGCCTGGAAATCCAAAGGGAGTAAAATAACCTTAAAACATCAGCCATCCTGTGACAACATCTCTGGGGATAATAATTATAATTTTCTCCAAAATATATTTGAGAGCTAAAACATAATGGGCATGACAGTTGAACACACTCTTAGTGGGATAAATTATAGCTGCTGAAAGAAAAATTGTACATATTTTTGTATGAGTAATCACAGGTTAGCTGGTGTCACTATGGCAACTGCTGAACCTTGGCAAAGCTTAACATTTCACATGTTGGACATTAACAACCATTAGACCGTACAGAATAGAATGAAAGGAAATAATTGATGGGGTGCTGTGAAATTAGGCTTCACAATATGTTATATAAAGACAGTGAAACAGTGTCAATGCATCAAGCTTTATAGAAACTAGGTCAGTGACTGACAGATGAATTAGCACAGAATACGTCCAAATACTGGATATTTATAAACACAAAAACAGATTATATTTATTTCATTACAACCAAGGTCTCATGATGTTCTCTTTTGATGATTTTTGTTTTTCAAAATGGGTCAAGATACTTATAATATTCAACAGTTGTGTTTTGCAAAGTCATGTTTTATAGCATTATAATCAGTTTAATTGGAAAAATAACAGCTTTTGGTGATTTAAGCCATAAACAATCATAAACAAGGCAAGGCAGGATTATCGATGGTGCATTTATTATGTGTGTGTGTGCAAGTGTGTTTATGTCTATCTGCAGCGAATCTGGCATACTACTGGATCCATCAGTTGAATATTCTTGATGCACATTTATTACCAGTGTTGTAGTACTCAAGATCGGCATTGAGGCCACTTTTTGAAGGTCTTGGTCTCCAGACCGCGTAAAAAAGGCATTTTACTTGGTCTTGTCTCGGTCTCGGACAAAGCGTACTTGGTTTTATTTCAAGACCTGCCAAGACCACAACTGTGCATTTTTGGAATTACTTGTTAATATCATTACTGTGATTTTGTGTAACTCATATCGCTTAGAGTACATCCAATGAGATGACTCATATATTGAAATTGTTGTCACCGTTGACGGCTGTCACTCCTCCCGCCTCCTTGCACACGCCCCCCACAAAAGTGCATGTGAGTGACAGGAGAAGAGGCCTTGAGAAGATGTCCGCCAACTCGTCTGCAATAAAATTTGGTTACCTGAACCACAAAGATTTTTTGTGCACAACTACAAAAAAAGAAAACACAGCGCAACTTAATCTACAAAGCAACACTAACGGAGGCGGCTGGGACTGGCCTTGGTCCTGACTCGGTCTCGACCCCTCAAAGTCTTGGTCTTGCCTTGGTCTTGATACACTGTGGTCTTGGTATTGACTTGGTCTCGGTTTAGGTGGTCTTCACTACAACACTGTTTATTACTGTATGAGCCACTCATGGTCACCGTTCTTGAAAAAAATATTTTAATCATTCATTTTTTGCAGGCCACATGTTGGCCTTTGTCAGTGTTTATAAATTAACCTCATTACAAAAGTTTGGTCTCATTTTGATCTGGAGCATCTGTAGATTATGTAGAAGTTGTGATCCACCACAGCAGTGGTTCCCAACCTGGGGGGTGGAACCCCTAGGAGGGCCCAGAGTTATAAAAGGGGGATGCAGTAAGGCTAAATATCATGAGTTTGCGAGTTCTTCATTGATAGCAAAAATGTGGACAAGTTGGTAAAAGGCATGCAAGGTAAACCTAGAGCAGGTGATGCATCTCCATCACATCACAACTAAAGCAGACAAGAAAATATGACAAGGAGTGTCCTTCCCATTACATGCCCAATACATGTCTAAAGCTTATTTTAAATGATAAACAAGTGAATTCCTCTAAAAGAGCTCATTTAAAATGCTAAATGAACTGCACAGCTATTATCCAGTAAAAATACTTTCGGTTCGGTCAGAATGTATGCTTCAACAGACTGTGCAGGGCATGGTCTGAGAATCCCTTTTTTTTGGCTGTTCACCCAGTCAGATTTAATCACAGATGTCTGTAGTGCAAAGGTTCACAGACAGATTCACTCAGCTGTCCAGAGGAAAAGAGGAAAAGTGTACAAAGTCTGACATTTTCTCAGTTGAGTTGAAAAGGTGGGGTTAGAAGACTGAAATGCCAAAAACTGATTAATTAAAAGATATGACTGTGGACACTGTTGTGCAACGTCAGGTCAGAAAAATGATAAGAGAGACATTAAGATCACATTCTAGCAACAATTTACTGTGACACCACATCTGAGCCTCTTATTATTACATTTCATAAACCTGGAAGGATCAGATCATTGCCTTCATGCTATTTGTCCTTACATTTATGATTCCCTGTGTGTTTTAGAAGTGTGAGATGTTCATCATTTTAGTTTACACTGAAAAGATCTTAACAATTACGAAATACATTATTATGACATTTGTACAGACTTTCATAGTAACACAGGATGAAGCAAATTACTTTAGTGACCCCCAGACCTTTTCATATATCTAACATAATATGTTATATCTCAAAAACTACAGAATAGGTTGACAAAAAAAACATTTTCGCACAGACATCCATGCCTCCTTCACTATGAAGTGCACTGACCACTATGACATGCAGCAACATAAACATTACTTTCCAGTTCAACAGTTCAACATGTGTTACATGAGAACAAACATGTAGCATCAATGGATCCAACCTATTTTTAACTCAAAGCTTTAGGTCAGCTTTACTGACCACAGACCACTGGAGCCATATGTATTTCAGACTAAAAGAAGGAGACATGACTGAAGCTAAACAGACATCAGTCGGACAGCTACACACAACTTCACACACAGATGCACACACTCACCCGTCCCAGGATGACATTGATCTCCACAGCCAGCAGGAGTCCATACAGCAGCATCAGCAGGCCGGTGATGCAGTAGCGTAGCTGCGGGGGGCCGATGCCATGCTCGGTGTACTTGGAAAACTTGATGGTCTTCATGATGAAGGCCAGCACCCAGTAGATCAGCAGAGCTGAGGAAATTAAGCAGGGGTCAGAATAAGACAGCAAATCACTTGACCAGCCAAAAAGATAATTAAACTGCAGACAGGTTATATTAAGAGTTACATTTTAAGTTGTATGGAAACTGGGTGCAGTATTGCTGAATCCTTGAAAGGTCGACTGTTGCATTAAGCACATCATTGAACAGATGCTTAGTCCCACAATTTTGAGTTAGCATTGATATGCTAATGGCTACTCTTGTAGCTGTAACAAGCAGCGCCGCTAGCATCAGTTAGCCGCTAGCATCAGTTAGCCGCTAGCATCAGTTAGCCGCTAGCTTTCGCTAATGACCGAATTTCACAACAAAGAAATAATAGTTAGCAGAACTATTGTGCCTTGTTTTGAGCCCCAACTTAAAGATATAAGTAACAACAACTCACAAACTTGTTTTTTGAGCATACAATTGGCTTGCTTTGTTGTGCTAACTTACATTATTGCCCTAAATGTCAGTAATTTATATTTCCAAATTTTACCAAATTAAATCACTGTTTTAGGGCAAAAAATACAAGTTGGCTTTTTTGCAGTGTAGGTGCACATTGCCAAAGCCTGAGTTCACCCTCTTTCCTTTCCTCCTTCTCTCAGATGTTAAGAGCACTTCAGGGATGTGTGTCTAACAGCTGTCAAGGTTAACATTTTCAATCCAGTAAACAGTGGGTAAGTAAATCTTCTTTACTTCATGAAGATCTTTTGACAGAGCCACATCGTGTCAGTTTACTGGGTAAATATTGAGAGACTGAAACACGAATAAATTGAATGGCACTCGGAGAGCGCAGGCACTCGCCAAGGCCAATGGTGTATTCACATGCTGCTTGGATGGTCCCATTTCCTGAGCAGTGTGTTTATGAGCTTTAGGTCTGAATGTGGCAACAACATGACACTACAAAGAAGTGTGAATATGAAGTTTAATTTCTGTATATGCAATGATAAACCCAGCACCACTCCACCTCTTCCTTCAAGAGACTGACTGTGATATAGAGATTTAAAGCCGAAGGCGGCTCTGTGACGTGACGGGAGTAGAGAGTAAAGCATCGAGAGCTGAACACAAATGAGTCAATGATGCGTGTGGAGAGTATTAACAGTCCTAGAGAAGCTACAGGGGGATCATTACAGGAGCAAACGTGGGAGTAGGAATACAGTGTATGTCTCTTATTTAACATGAGAAGCTATTCTGTTGCAATAGGGAGATTTTAGTGGAGTGTTTTCATTCTCACAGGTCATAAAGGGTTGTGATGAAAGCAAGTGAATGATGAAAATAATCGCAAACAAGAACTCTTGTTGAAAACTCAGAAAACTGAGCAGATTATTCCCCAGAAACGAAATTTCATGTTTTCCTAATGAAAGGAATAATTAATATCAACCCAGAGCAGTGCAATTACAATAGATGACATTATTCTCAATTATTTTCCAATCCTGTCTGAAGGTAATGAACCATTCATGTGTAAGTGGTTGCACTGTCTCGGGTTGTAATTATATCATTCTGATGAGCTTATGCAATTTGAATCTGAACACTGTAAGGGTTAATGAGATGACAAAGGCCAGTTTTATATTGTATCATTTGATTCCAACAGCCATGATCTTTATTCAGCAGTGTTTTCACAAAACTTAATGAAATTTTGATGCTGAAAAAAAGCTCTGGGCTCTTGTTTGAAATGCTGACTGGGTGTTTGGTGGAGTTATTCCACTGTAACACTCCAGCATAAAAGAAGGACGTGGCCTGTGCATCTGAAACGTTTTCTTTAAGCTTGCATTTCTAATTGTTATGAAAAGAGCCTGATTGCATAGAAGTCTATGAGAAAATTACACTATTTCTCACTTGATTTCTTACCTCAGTAAACACTTTCTGAATGAGTTCATGATCTCAAATTCTAGTTTCAAGTCTTCCTTAAAACATTATGTTATGATGTTCATTTTGTAAATTATGGGCCCATCCAGAGTGAAATAACAGCCTGTCAGTCAGGATAGAGGCACAGCAATGTATAACCATTCAATCTATACATTTTCCACGGTAATTACATTTATTTTAAGCCTGTTCTTTGCTTGCCAAAATTAGCATCCCATAAAATGTCACAGTTAACGTCAATGATGCCTCTTGCTAATCAAGTTAGCACTAGCGTTGGCAGAGCCGGCCCAAGCCTCCATGGGGCCCTAAGCAAAATTCAATTTCGGGGCCCTCTATTTTCTGCCAATAATATTGATTGTTGATCATTCACACACCTACTACAAACTCATTGCGGCTCTGGCAGTGTTGTTTACATTATGCTATTGTCAGCCTGATATGTCTTCACACATTTAAGGGGGTTTCCCAGTTAATTACATAAATAATACCAATACAATAATGATACAAATGATACCAATGAATGACTGTCCAGGGTGTCACATGTGTTTTTTAATCTAAAAATGTATCACATCCAACTATAGAGAGACTTGGGGTTGATTTACACAACAATCCAAATGGTAAAGCATTATTTTTACTGTAAAAGTGTCATCTGGTTCATTATTTTTGAAAAACGTGAAAACATTCCTTTATCTTGGCGTTGTTGACATATTTTTGTACAATAATATATCATTGATCATATAGAAAGTGTCACTCATGCATGCAAAATATTAAACAAAATATGTACATATTTTTTGTTAATTGCTCTTGGGGGACCCCTAGTGGCCATGGGGCCCTAAGCAGTCGCTTAGTTGGCTTATGCCTTGGGCCGGCTCTGAGCGTTAGCATAGACTGTGGTCAGATAGACCCCTTGATCCTTCCCAGCTCCACCTCTTGACCAGATATAGATATAGACACGCCTGGCTTGCAAAAACAAAGATAGCAAGAGCTATAATCCCAAATCCAAAACTTCAAAATGACCATCTACAAACCAGACCTGTATCTATGGGAGCCACACAGACACTAACAGCAAAAGACTGGTGAGTCAAGGGGAGTGATACTTCAAAAGACTCAACTGTGTTCAGTAAACCTTTCCTTGGTTATTAAAGGTAAAAGAGTAAAAGAAATATGAATGATTCATAAACACAGGATTGCTGAATGTAAGATTACTGTACCTAATAGAAGTTTGGGGAAGTTGGAGGTCTCTATGTTATGATAGTAGACAATAGAGGTGATGCCGGCCATGAAGGCCAGAGCTGCAGGCATGTACAGGTGAAGATGGAGGGACTGGTTGAACCTGCAAATAAACGACAGAAAGAGGAGAAATAAGTAAGCCCAAATGATTGACACAAATGTGAAAGGCTCTTCAGCTAAGCGCTGAAATTAGTGTTGTAAGCCCAGTGAAGTGGCGAGCAGATGGTGAACAATCACTCACTCACACAGTTACCCGCCTCCGTTCTGCAGAAATGGCTGATAAAAAGCACTCCTGAGTGTTTACTGGATCCTGTAATGAATGGACTCACTAGAATAGACAACAACAGGATTTGTGGCCCTGGCAGAGAGGGCAGAGAGTCCCAGATAACAAGGAGTTGGAGGATTTAAAGAGAGACGGGGCAGAGATGGATTTTCTGTCCGGTTGTGTCTCCCTGTGTCTTTTCATGCGTTAAACCTGTGATTGGCACATCAACTCTAACTGACAGTTACCTCAGTGGCAAACCTGTGTTTATAAACTGCTGCTGAGTTTGAAGATACAGGAAGATCATTATGATTGGAAGTATAGGCACAACTTTTTTAACCCTCCTGTTATGTTCGATTTTCAGAAACAGCATAACCTGGGGCATGTTAACCCTCTGGAGTCCACGAAAGCGCCGGAGCTTTCCGGACTTCTTCATGACGTCAAAAAAAAACACAAAATTGACCAAAAAAGACACAAAACGACTAAAAAAAGACACAAAAAGATACAAAATGACTAAAAAAAGACACAAAAAGCACAAAATGACTAGAAAAAGACTTAGAAGAATTAAAAAAATTAGACAAAATGACAAAAAAAGAGACAAAATGGCCAAAAAAAGACACAACAACAGACACAAAATGACCAAAAAAGACACAAGAAATGACACAAAATGACTAGAAAAAAAGACACAAAATGACTAGAAAAAAAGACACAAAATGACAAAAAAACACACAAATCATATTCAAATTTATTGAGATGCACCTGTACTGTCTCAAAACTAATTATTGTAAAATGTCTTCTAAACCTTTAAAGGTAAGTAAATTAGTCATTTAAAAAAATAGATTTTGCAAAAATAAAAAAAAAACAGTAGTAACATCATCAGTATCAGAGGTTGGTGACAAAGACAAATCAATTGCACCTGCAGATCAGTTAAGTCAGCGTGTCTTCTTACCCATCAGAGACAATGCCCTCTGCAATCTCACAGACGAGGATGAAGAGCAGGACGAAGGTGAGCAGCCAGCGCAGGTTGTGACCGGGAAAGTGAAGCCACGTGCTGTGATGGATGTGGACCTTTGAACTCTGGCTGCCCCAGCCTAAAGCAGAAGATGAAAGGTTTTTCAAAAAGCATCAGGGGTGTTTTAATGCACTGTGCACTCGAAAACACTTTGACTTAATGCTTTCTCCTCACAGTGCATCCTTGAACATGATGAGCTATAAGCCAAAGTGCCCTGATATGAATGAAGGTAAACTAAAGGATGGGTCAACTGGGGCTGATGGCAGCCTGCCAGAGTCCAGTAACTTTGCAGAGTTTATTAAACTTGTGTCATTATCACTTTCATTACATCGCTCGATGCTTGGCAGGCAGGACAATGAGAGCAGCCAGATGGCTGCTGGCCTCAGACCCTCACTTTAATTATTCTCGCTCTCATTGTTACTACTTTGTGACTTCTTTGTCCTTTATTCATTGTCCATTCAAATTGACAGATGTTTTGACAACTATAATACTCTATGTTAAAGATCCAGTCATCAAAGTGCTATTCATTGCTGTCATAAAACACATCTCTGCTGACCAGATTATGTTATAATGACTCCTCTGTTGCTGGCACCTTAGCTGTTGGACAGTGTGTTGGCAGTGGCTGGTAATCACGCATACACACACACACACACACACACACACACACGGTGGTACAAGTGACTTAGAAGAGGAATATGGGACTCATTTAACCCACTAAAGCCGGGAAAGCGGATATGTCGTTTTGTAGTATTTGTATAAGCTCTCAAATACTTTTTGAATTTCATTTCTATCTGCTACAGAGGCTGAAAAATCTATTAATTAGTAGAAGCGTTGACACTTCTGTTGAATTTCCAGAAAAACTTCAGGTTTTAGAGGGTTATTTTAAAATCGCCCAGATGTTTTACAGGCATTTTTTACAGGCGTTTTAGGCCTAAATGGGCTAAATACTCAATTATGCATACACATACACTGCACTCCTGTTTACATATCACTCTAATTATGCACATACATTTACTGCATTCCTGTTTACATCTCAGTGGATTAATATTTTATTTTGTTATATGTTATATTCGAGTCCTCATTTTAGTGTGTATTACAATATGTTAAGATTCTAATCCTGCTTCAATAGTTTTAATTTTTTATTTTTTTATTTCTTAGTTATGTATTATTAGCATTGTTTGAAGACAGTGAGACAGTATAGAAGACTGAGGTTAGAGCGAAAACAATTTGTTGATTGATAGAAAATGAATAAGCAACAATTTTGATGATCAATTCATTGTTTAAGTCTTTTTTAAAGTTAAAAAAAAAATATTAAGGATTCACTTATTCCGGCTTCCCAAATGTTAATATTTTGTGGGGTTTTACGTCTTGTGTGATACTAAATGGAACTCGTTTGGGTTTTTTGACAAGACAAGACATTTCAATATGTCAGCTTGAACTCTGGGAAACTGTAATGGATCATTTTCACCATTTTCTAGGTTGTATTATTAATCAACAATTGGAAAAAGGAATCAATAGAGTAGCTGTTGTTGGTTTCAGCCCTAACTGAGGCACAATGATCCTTCTTTCTGACTGCTCATGTAAAGAAATCTGTTCAATGAAGGTGTTATATCTGCAGAATCCTCCTACACCAGTAACCTTAGCTGAACTAATGAGCCAGCACTCTAAAGAGCAACACATTAGGAAGCCACAGGGCAGAATGGAGTGCAGAATACAGTTTATAAAGGTGGAAGGAAAAGCTTTCAAACCCCCGAGGTTTGTCTATGGTGACAAAGTAGTTAGTGAAAGCAATGCAGCTGAAGGTGACAGGCAGAGAGAGGAAACAGCACAGCTTCCTGTCAGGCTCTCTTGGTTTATTATCCTCTAACACAGGATAACAGGCTCACACTACCTTTTAGTGAGGGCTTTTGCCTTTCCACATTAAATTACTCTGCTAATTAGCATAGTTAAGTTGGGTTTCTTTGCTCCTGTTTTGAAGGAAAATGTTTAAAATGAGAAACAAAACATTAATAACCTTAACAGTGTTTCTAGGAACATCACACTTTGAATGAGACTATTAGCCTGCAGCCATGGCCAACACGCTAATGGTTAGCAGCTTTAATGTTTACCATGTTCAGTATTGTAGTCTAGTGTGTTAGCATGCTAACATTAGCAATATTCAACATGTAGTGAGAGAAATTTGGTCACCACAGTTTGGGGAAAATTTTAATTTTGACCGGATCATGCAAAATGAAAAGTTAAACTCTTTGGGTGGAGTAAGGGTTAGACCAAAGGCGAAAAAAACAGACATTTTGAGCCATGTTGGAACTGACATAATTGAGTTTGCATTTTAGCCATGTGCAGAACAAGCACATTTTTGGAAACTATAAGATAATATAAAAAGAATTATTGATCACCATGGGGGAAATTCAGGTGTTGCAATAGCAAAAGTACAGAGAAAAAAGAGATTAAGATAATAAAAATAGAATAGAATAATAAAATAAAATAAAAATGAATAGTAAAAAAAATACAAATAAAAATTAGAACTACAAGATGTAAAGATTCAACTTTTCAAATCAAATCATTAAATCTTTAAATAATACATGAGATTTGGCCTTAAAATGATCAGTAGCCAGCTATTGGGCAGCTTCCACGTGTGAATATGTAACTGTATGAATGTGATCAGGGTATTCCCGAAAAAAAGGGCATTGCTCTTGGTGAATCTCCCCTAATGGTTTTAACTTTTTCTTCTGTTATGTGTTTTGGCTCACAAATGTTTTGGTCTACCCCTACCTCTACCCCACTGGCAGGCAATTGGGTTTTAGAAGTTTAACCCTTTATCAGGCAAAGAACTATATTTGGTAACTTCAGGTAATATTTTGAGAAAAAAGTTGCAAATTTACTAGATTAAAGTGGCAAATCTACAAGAAAAAAATGCGTAGATTTATGAGATTTAAAGTGGTGAATTTTGGAGAAAAAAAGTTGCTTTTTTCCCACTTTTTTCTCATAAATCTGCAACTTTTTTTGCGCAGATTTGCCACTTTTAATCTCTTAAATCTGCAACTTTTTTCTTGTAGATTTGCCACTTTAATCTAGTAAATTTGCAACTTTTTTCTCAAAATATTACCTGAAGTTACCAAATATAGTTATTTGCCTGATAAAGGGTTAAGCAGTCACCAAAGTTGTTACAATTCATGCTGAATGGAACATGATGTACCAAAATTCATGGCAATTCATCTGACAGTGATTAAGGTCCGTCAGCCTGGATCAACAGATGGGCAGACTGACTGACATTGTCATTCACAGAGCTGACTAAGACAGCTGACTAAAAAAATGTCCAAACTGTGTGGTAATGTGGTAAGCATGTGTGCCGTTCAAAGAAAACTAAATGGAAGGAATTGAGAGCGTAACAAGTCACAAGGAAGACAATTTCTCTTCCTGTTTAATATAATCAGGAACTGCTGTCAAACCAGATGAATGAAGTGACAGCGTGTCCTCCTACTTGATAAAAGGCACTCATGGTGTGCATACACTCTGACATGAGAGGGCAGATGACGAAGCCGGAGAGGAGCATGTGTGACTGTAGAAACAGAGCCTATGATGACACTAATGGAATGGCCAGCAGCCAGGGAGGAGGGTAAAAGAGGTGTAACCTAATGCCAGCGTGATGGCATCTGTTTGCCTCTGTGCACTACATTCATCAGAGGAGTCACATTCGCTTGTAAAAAAAATGCTTGCAACTCAATACATATGTCCTTACGACTCATATTTCTGACGTTGGCTATGGGAGAGCCAACACATGCTTACAGAGAGGGTGTTTAACTGGAACCAGCTCATAAATAAAATAAACATTAAGTGTGTTAAAGTGCAATAGGCCTAGGCGCGATAATAAAAATACACGTGACTCAAACATTTGCTTGATAGTGCATTCATCACATGTAAAAGTAAAAGAGGTGGTACAGTGAACATTGAGAAGGGCAGATAGAGAGCATGTTGAAGCCCATCAATCTAATTTCAGATCTTCAGGGAGTTGTACTTCCAGCACATTCATTTTGTCTACTTCTGAATATTATCCTTAGTTTCTTTTGTTCAGACATGGGAAAGTAGGAGATGTTTTTTTACCTGACATGTTTCGACTGACAACTTCAGTCTTCTTCAGATCAGCTGACACCTCTGAAGAAGACTGAAGTTGTCAGTCGAAACATGTCAGGTAAAAAAACATCTCCTACTTTCCCTTGTCTGAACAAAAGAAACTAAGGATAATATTCAGGGAGTTGTGTTAACACATCATCTGTGTGTGTGTGTGTGTGCTGGGTGTGTGTGGTCTGTGCAAGGAGGTCTGAAGTGACTGTGTTGAGGATCTCACCTCCCAGGGACACTC
Source organism: Centropristis striata (assembly GCF_030273125.1). Classification (NCBI taxonomy): domain Eukaryota; kingdom Metazoa; phylum Chordata; class Actinopteri; order Perciformes; family Serranidae; genus Centropristis; species Centropristis striata. The sequence goes on from NC_081522.1 coordinate 19,959,323, forward strand.
ACCGATGAAGAGGATGGGGAAGGTGATGAAGAGGAGGAAGACATGTGGCACCACATTGAGGGCATCCAGGAAACAGCCGTTGTTCAGAACCCCCCTGTCGACGTTGTAGGCCACCGAGTTATTCTCGTTCCCACAGAACGCCAGAGACATGGTGGAACCGGGACTCTGCAGGGGAACCGGCCGGAGGAAGAGGAGGAGTAGGAGGAGGAGGAGGAGGAGGAGGAGGAGGAGGGGAGGACCAGAGACAAAGGACAGACAGAGAGATTTTAAGTAGAGGCTCTCAGAGCATGCTGTCTTTTCAAAGGGAACACTGATTGCGCCTTCGGTAGATAATTCCCAAAATGACCTCCTTCCTGCTCCCTCTCAAATCCAGCTCCCAAATATCAGATCCAATGAAAAAGAGCAGTCAGAGGGAGAGAGAGAAGGAGGGAGAAGGGGTCAGAGTCAGTCCAGTGAAGCAGCAGCAGCAGCAGCAGAGGCTCCCTCTCCTCTCCGGCAGACTAATTTCCCGGCCATGCTGGTGACAAACATCTGCATCCCGTCTGGCCGCAGTCCTCAGACATCCTCTGCAACTGAAGCTTCTCTTGCCCAGCTCCACTGGAATGCATTCACACATACACACATGCATGCACACACGCACACACACACACACAGCTAGAGCAGCGGTGGCATTCTGCAGTGCACCTGCTATTCTTATCTCTTTGCAAATGGGAGCTCAAAGTCGACCTTGGAAGAGCAAAGGGAGAGGAGTGTGCAGGCGAGCTGGAGGAGTGAGCTACACCGCCACTGAAGGTAGGGGGTGGTGAATGATGAAGAGAGAGAGAGAAAGAGAGAGAGAGGGAGAGAGAGACAGAGCAATGAGGAGGGGTACAGCTGCTGAGTGAGCAGCGCGAACGTCGTACAAACGTACGTGTGAAGCATAAGCAAGCGCTCTTATCTAAATCCCAACACCACGTTTTCATGAATTACATAACTCTACCTCTCAGTCATTTATTACTTAAGTTCACATTGTATCTACAAGAGCACTAAACAAGAAAGAAACACAGCAGTGAATAACTAGGCTGCACACATAACAAAAAAGAAAAAAGAAAAAGACATAAAATATTAATGAATTCCTGGGATGTATTGTGAGTTCCGGTCCTGCAGGGAGAGATCTCGCTGCAGCCAGTGGCAGAAGGGATCAGCAAAGAGCCACATGGGAGCAGATTTTGATAATCCATGTATCAACAGGGACAGACTCAGGGCCTTTTCTTACTGGTTAGAATGAGTTATGTTTAATGTAATCCACGCCATGGTGACCTTCACATAATAACAACAGGGAGATAAGCTTAAATGTAATGAGCAGTTTACTGGAGTGTTCACACGATATACAGGAAAAGATAATGCATTGAAATGTGGTTATGTGCTTGCAGTAACAATTTATTAAAGTGAGGTCCAGGCTCATTAAAGCAATAAAAGAGCGTGCTCTTCACAGGGACCCATTGGCAAAGACAATTCCCCATTTAAATGTCTATTTGAATGCAGGTTTGCATTAAACAGCAATATCTCTGAGAGACATACCTCTGTGATAGCTCTTGACATATAATATAATGTTAAGCAGTTAGCTTTCCATTACAGTGCAATGTATATTTTTATAGTGGCTCTGAAGTGAAACATACATGTGGTGACTTCATATTTAATTTATGCAGAATGGAAACGTTTTGATAGAATTGCAGCACTGGTGGCCACCTAGAATTATATTCATGTGAGGAAAAACAACAATAAATGTAAATTTAAATGTTGGATTGTTTGTGAGAATGCTGCCGTATGTCTTTGCAAGCTGTTCTTATTAGAGTTTTCAAACCTGTAGGCACAAACTAATTTTCTCTACATAGTAGAGGTGTACGGAGATTATTTGTATCCGGATTCACTTAAAAGACTTGAAGTGGACTTGGTTTATACAGAAAGTCACTTACAATCACACAGATGTTGTATTTTCTACCCTAATTTACATTGACAATGCAATTTATGTGCCTTAAAGTCATAAAATTCAGTAGAAATCATATTGTAAATTTTCATATAATTATACTGTACTTTTCATTACTGATGTGTAAATGATGGCTTTTTTTCCCTTAATAATGAGGAATTTTGGATTAAAAAAAAAGTTATCATCACATTATTTGTGCTTTATAATAACAGATTTGGATTCAGGTACTTCCCTAGAAAATAGCTGTCTAGATTTCTTTTTTGGGATAGGAGTATCTAAAAAAAAGAACAGAAAAAAATATCTATGTGTTACCTTTCAGGAGACGGTTTCAGGGGAAATCTGCAGTTCTGATATACACTGAAGGTCAAAAAGGCATTTTGGAAGTTAAAAATGTGAAGAAATTCTAGCTGATCTTTTACTTCAACACCCAACATGAAGAGTTCAACTGCGGCCACTTCCTGTTGCACATTAATTATCTTCTTATTGGGAAGACCGTACTCACACCAGCTATCAGCAGACAGTTGGTCAATCAATGGGGTTTAAATAAATCAAGAGCTAATGAGTGGAGTTTTTCCACAAACAACCAGAATCTGTTTATCAAAAAGAGCACAAATCTCAGCAGGGGTTTCAAATGAGAATGGATTTCAACTGGTAATATAGTGCAGGCAATGCAAGATAACAGCTTTATCTTGCACTGTGTCTGTAGTATTATTATCCTTTTCTTATAGCTGAGAAAATTGGCTGAGCTATAGTTCTGTGGTATCCTACATCTGATAAGTACTGTCCTTCACTGGATTGCCTGGGGTGAGGTGAAGTGTCAGTGTGTGCAGACAGAGAATAAGTGCAGGAGGCACTCAGACACACTCAGAAAACAGGACGGTCAGTTTAGCTGTGGGGCTTACAGCTAAGATGAAGAACTCATTCAAAATCAGAAAAGCCCCAAATACTCCACCACATAGAACCACATATACAGAAGGCTGTCAAATAAACATAACAGGCTTAGTGTGTGTATATGTGTGTGATCATTTTGCCTGTGGGAGTAAAGTGAGGATAGGAGATGAGTGATGCATCATGCATTGATCTACGTAAATCCAGCTTGTAGGTCTCCCTCACACATAGAGAGAAGGGGGTGGTGGGTTGTGCTCCAACTCATCTTTTAGAAAATGTTCTCCATCTGGCTGTGATAATGTGTGGCCACAATGTAACAGCTCAGCAGCCGCAAAAACACATCCAATAATTCACTCTTCCTATAATTTCTCCCTAGAAATTAATGAATCTCATTGATGCATGACCCCATTACAGCACACACGGGGGTTTCTATACTAATAAATTACCTAAAATGACTTGTAAAAATCATTAGATAGGCCTTTATCTGCACCCAGTAACACTATGCATGCTAACGAAAACATTTATGTCCCCAGTGGGTGATATATATATATATATATGATGTGTGTGTAATTGATAAATATGAGTGAAGACACATTATAATGACGTGCATGTACATGAAATGCTAACAAAGCTGTGCAGTCTACTATTCAGAGTTTTGATCAGTGTGAATAACATTTGTCATAAATATTAATATTTATCAATCACACACACATCATATATATATATATATATATATATATATATATATATGAGATGTGTGTGTGATTGATAAATATTTCTTTTCAACAGTGACACATTATAATGCACGTGCATGTCCATGAAATGCTAACAAAGCTGTGCAGTATACTATTCAGAGTATTGATCAGTGTGAATAACCGGCTCATAGCAGCAGCAGCACTTACCGGTTTATACCGTGAGATCATTGTTTCAGCGTCGTTCCCCTGACTCCCAAAACACTATTCAACACTGTCACATCCGTCGCTCGGGTGTTAAAAAAAGAAAAGGGGTAAAATCTCCCAAATCGCAGTCTCTCATGTGTTCAGCCGACTTCTCGGTGTCCCACTTTGTGTTTGACCATGAAACCGCAGGCGGCGGTTTAAGGGTGGAGAAAGGGAGCTGTCCACGGTGCTGAACCCGGGGATACCGAGGAGGAGGAGGAGGAGGAGGAAGAGGAAGAAGAGGGTAGATGTCCCGCCCGAAGGCCACCTTTGGTCTCTGTCATGAACCGTCGAGCGGCGGGTTACAGCGGTTACAGGGGGCGCTAACCCGGCACACCACAGCGGTCGATACAACGCTGAAACTCGTAGCAGACAACAGTCACGTATGTCATCATGAACAGTGAGTGGATGTTATATAACTGAAGTGGGATGCTGCACAGCAACACACATGTAACTAGCTACTGGATGGACTTTTGTGCATTTTAGGGTTTAAGATGACCTAATGTTTATATTTATCACCATCTACTCCTGATTTCACCTCGGATTAATTCAGGTTTATTCAAAGCAAAATTATAAACACAGCTGGGACTCTCTCACTCACTCAATGAGCAGCTTGATATTCAAGAAGGAACACTATTGCCCCCTGTGGACATTTAATTAAAAAACTGTATGGTTCCCCATACTCAGAGTAAATCGATGCGGAGCAGGTGAAAACAGCAGGTGAAGGAAAGGACGTGGTGCAGGAGAGCAACATTGTTTGCCACAAGGCTCTTGTAAATGAGTTTAATATTGTTTTTCCGCCTTTGAGACGGCCAAAAATGGGAAAATCCATATGTATGTTAGAAAGATATTTTTTTTTACATTGTGTCAGTCATGGACAGGGGCGGAGCAAGATGTGTGACATTTAGGGTTCAGTCAAAACATAGGGGTCCAGGGGAATTTTTAGATTAAAGTCTACATTAATCACAGTTACATTAATTCCCAAGCCAATAATAATTTGATATCAGTGTGCCAAAAAATATGTACATCACTTGGGGGAAAAATATGTAAATTTAAAAAATCATCACATGGTTTTATCACCTAAAAATAGGCAAACATTGTTTGATGCTATTTTTGTTACATAAATAGGTATACTAGACTCAATTTCAAACCTATTTCTGTTATACTAAACTGAAGTAGAGTTCACAGAATTCATGTTGAGTTGACAAATCTGCGACATTTGAATCCATCCCATAATGATCTGGGCTGCTTTAATGCAAATCAAGGCTCCCTAACAATGCCAAGTTAATGTGGTCTCTAAGACTCTGAATTGAATATTAGGCCTACAGAATAACATTTACTTCAATTATATCAACTTTCTTATGGGAATAGCATAGTAGTAGTAGTAGTAATGGTAGAACACAACATCTCATGACAATGTTAGTGCAGACATGTAGGTGGCAATACATTTTCTCAGTAATAGATCTTTGATCAACTGATTTGATGTTCTAGTCAGAGACACTGAGGGAAAATTACAAAGTTCCATCCATCCATCCATTTTCTTCCGCTTATCCGGGGCCAGGTCGCGGGGGCAGCAGGCTAAGCAGGGCATTCCAGACGTCCCTCTCCCCAGCCACAACGTCCAGCTCCTCCTGGGGGACCCCGAGGCGTTCCCAGGCCAGGAGAGAGATATAATCCCTCCACCGTGTTCTGGGTCTTCCCCGGGGCCTCCTACCAGTTGGACGTGCCCGGAACACCTCTAACGGGAGGCGCCCGGGAGGCATCCTTACCAGATGCCCAAACCACCTCAGCTGACTCCTTTCGACGCGAAGGAGCAGCGACTCTACTCCGAGCTCCCTCCGGATGTCTGAGCTCCTCGCCCTATCTCTAAGGCTGAGCCCAGCCACTCTACGGAGGAAGCTCATTTCAGCCACTTGTATCCGCGATCTTGCTCTTTCGGTCACTACCCAAAGTTCGTGACCATAGGTGAGGGTTGGAACGTAGATGGACCGGTAAATCGAGAGCTTTGCCTTCCGGCTCAGCTCCTTCTTCACCACGACGGTCCGGTACAACGCCCGCATCACTGCTGACGCTGCACCAAACCGCCTGTCCATCTCACGCTCCGTTCTACCCTCACTCGTGAACAAGACCCCGAGATACTTGAACTCCTTCGCTTGAGGCAGTACCTCTCTCGCCACCCAGAGGGGGCAGTCCACCGTTTTCCGGCAGAGAACCATGGCCTCAGACTTGGAGGTGCTAACTCTCATCCCAACCGCTTCGCACTCGGCTGCAAACCGCCCCAATGAGTGCTGGAGGTCCCAGCTTGATGAAGCCAAAAGAACCACATCATCTGCAAAAAGCAGAGATGCAATTCTTAGGTCACCAAACCGAATCCCTTCCTCCCCCCGGCTGCGCCTTGAGATCCTGTCCATGAAAACCACAAACAGAATCGGAGACAAGGGGCAACCCTGGCGGAGGCCAACACCCACTGGGAACGTGTTTGACGTTGTGCCGAGTATGCGGACACAGCTCTCACTTTGGTTATATAGGGACCGGATAGCTCGTAGCAACGAGCCCGGTGCCCCATATTCCCGCAGTACCCCCCACAAGACTCCCCGAGGGACACGGTCGTAGGCCTTCTCCAAGTCCACAAAACACATGTAGACAGGATGGGCAAACTCCCATGCCCCCTCCAGAAGTCTCGCAAGGGTAAAGAGCTGGTCCGTTGTTCCACGGCCAGGACGGAAGCCGCATTGTTCCTCCTGAATCCGAGGTTCGACAATCGGCCGGAGCCTCCTTTCCAGCACCCTGGAGTAGACTTTTCCGGGGAGGCTGAGGAGTGTGATTCCACGGTAATTGGAACACACCCTCCGGTCCCCCTTTTTGAAAATGGGAACCACCACCCCAGTCTGCCACTCCACTGGCACTGTCCCAGACCTCCACGCGACACTGAAGAGGCGTGTCAACCATGACAGCCCAACAGTGTCCAGAGCCTTCAGCATCTCAGGGCGAATCTCATCCAACCCTGGCGCCTTGCCGCCGGGTAGCTTTTTGACTACCTCGGCGACCTCTGCCAGGGTTACTGGTGAGTCTTCCCCTGAGTCTTCAGACTCTGCCTCCTTTACAGAGGACGTGTTGGCTGGATTAAGGAGTTCCTCAAAGTGCTCTTTCCACCGTCCGACGACATCCACAGGTCGGGTCAGCAGGTCTCCGCCCCCGCTGAACACAGCTTGGGCCAAGCCCTGCTTTCCCTTCCTGAGACGCCCGACGGTTTTCCAGAACCTCTTTGAGGCCGACCGAAAGTCCTCCTCCATGGCCTCCCCGAATTCCTCCCATACCCGAGTTTTTGCTTCCGCGACTGCCGCAGCTGCAGCCCTTCTGGCCGAACGGTACCTGTCTGCTGATTCCAGAGACCCCTCGGCCAGCCAAGACCGAAAGGCCTCCTTCTTCAGCTTGACGGCCTCCCTCACCGCTGGTGTCCACCAGCGGGTTCTTGGGTTGCCGCCACGACAAGCACCGACGGCCTTCAGGCCACAGCTCCTACCAGCCGCATCAACAATTGAGGCTTTGAACATGGCCCATTCGGACTCCATGTTCCCAACCTCACCCGGGATGTTGGAGAAATTCTTCCAGAGGTGTGAGTTGAAGACCCTGCGGACAGGGGCCTCCGCTAGACGTTCCCAGTTCACCCTCACTACACGTTTGGGTTTGCCAGGTCTGTCCAGCATCCTCCCCCGCCACCTGATCCAACTCACCACCAGGTGGTGATCAGTTGACAGCTCTGCTCCTCTCTTCACCCGAGTGTCCAGAACATGCGGCCGCAGATCTGACGATACGATAATGAAATCGATCATCGATCTTTGGCCTAGAGTGCTCTGGTACCAGGTACACTTATGAGCAACTCTATGTTCGAACATGGTGTTAGTTATGGACAATCCATGACTAGCACAGAAGTCCAATAACAAAACACCGCTCGGGTTCAGATCGGGCAGGCCGTTCCTCCCAATCACCCCCCTCCAGGTACCGTCATCGTTGCCCACGTGAGCGTTGAAGTCTCCCAGAAGAACTACAGAGTCTCCAGGCGGTACCCCTTCCAGGACACCACCCAGAGACTCCAAGAAGGCCGGGTACTCCGAACTGCTGTTCGGTGCGTAGGCACAAACAACAGTCAGAGACCTTCTCCTCGCGACTTGCAGCCGCAAGGAGACGACCCTCTCGTTCCTCGGGGAGAACTCCAACACAGCGGCGCTCAGCCGGGGGCTTGTGAGTATCCCCACACCCGCCCGGCGCCTCTCACCCTGGGCAACTCCGGAAAAGGAGAGAGTCCAGCCTCTCTCCAGGAGTTTGGTTCCAGAGCCCACGCTATGTGTGGAGGTGAGCCCAACTATTTCTAGCTGGTACCGCTCCACCTCCCGCACAAGCTCGGGCTCCTTCCCCGCCAGTGAGGTGACGTTCCACGTCCCCAGAGCTAGCCGCTGGAGCCGGGGGTCAGCACGCCCAGGTACCCGCCTTCGCCTGCTGCCCGACTCCCACTGCACCCGACCCCTATGCCCTAGTCTGCGGGGGGTGGGCCCACAGGTCGGCGGATCCACGTCGCTTTTTCGGGCTGAGCCCGAAGTTGAGCCCGAAATTACAAAGTTGAAGGTTATTATGTGTGTATATATATGTGTATATATGTGTGTATGTATGTATATATGTGTGTATATGTATGTATATATGCATATATATCTACTTGCACTAATGTACAGTTAGATCTGCATTTATTATTTATTTTATGTATAATCTATACCTATATATATATATGCATTTTTATACAATTAATTCCTGTATATATTGCAATATGATTCACAATTACTGCCTAATGCACTTCTGGTTAGATGCTATCTGTGTTTCGTTGCGTTGTATTTGTGACATGTGCAATGACAATAAAGTTGAATCTAATCTAATCTAAAATTATTTTAAATCTAAAGAGTCTGGGCTTTTGAAAAAACAAAAAACATCCAGGGCTGGATCCCAAGAATCCACACCCCTGCTTAGCCCCTCATTGTGGACATAGTCTTGGGTTGACTTAAAATAGATTTTCTGTTTTAATAAGAAAAATCCTATGGAAGAGACTGGCTACTAAACGGATACCACATAGTATATAAGGACCCATGAAAGCACACAAATCTACCTAAAGTTCCATTTAGTTTATCTGTAAATGCTACTTTAGCCCAGTGCAGCACCAGCCTGGTAATGTACTGTTGAGAAAAACGAAGCAGAGGAAGCAGACAATCTGTATGCACAGCAGAAACTCAATTCTGTGATCATGAGTGGTCCTTTATTGGTCTTTGAAAAGGCAGATTAGAGAGCTGCTAATGATTACAATTCACCAGTTTTAACTCGCCCTTTAATGTTATACTGACAGCCAAGACACGTCTGCAGGGAATGATCAGCATGGCTGTGTAGAGCTAAATGAGGGCAACCATGTATGTGCATTACAGAGGTGAGGGAGATTACTGGGGACAACTGGATATTGATTGGATCACCCTTTAACTAAAGAGGACAGCAAGGACGCTTATTGAATGTATGGTGTCAATACATTGATACACGACACAAGTCAAGACAAAAGACCCTATTCAGCTTGACGGTGAAGGAATCATCAACAATGAAAAACATTTTAATCAGTGTGGCTTTCTTGGCAGGATGCTGATGAGACTAGAAGAACGTTCTGCAGGAGAAGAAGAAAGAATTAATTATCTACATGTAAGAAGCAAAGGACAGTAGCATCAACAACAAAAAAAGCTGTTAAAACTGCTGTATTCTGTTTGCTAGACTGCTGAGAAATGTGTCTTTCTTCGGTCACTGCACATTAAACACAGCAGGGCAACACACATGCAGATGAAAAAACAACATAATCAGGGCTTAAACTGAACCCACGATTTCTTAAAAAATTCCAAAGGAGTGGGTTTTGCAGTTTATCAACCTCAAAAATAACCCAGATCAAATCCTGGGAGCATATTAATCTTTTACCGTAGCAGAGGAGAAATCCTCCCTACAGTACCACCCGGTGTCACTTAGTGTCTATGTATGTCAGAACATGTAACAGTCCCGGGGAACAACATCAATCAGAACAACTGCTGAAGGCTGGCAGGAGTCCGAGGCTACTTTTATGTATGGCCATGACCTGACGACACCGGACAATACCACAGAGGCCACACATGTACATTTATATCTATACACAGCTCACTGGAGAGGGATTTGGCAGATATATGGTGGGATGGGTCACTGATCGCATTAGTTTTAAATGTCTTTACTCGAAAAGCATGGCTGTTTTGTTGTAGAACACATGCTTGAGCAATAAAAAAACATCGCCCAGAGGCATTTTTCAAATACGAACACTGTGTACATTCAGTGTCACGCTGGGTTTTCTAGGAAGTATCCAAGCTGGAAGTTATTCATAAATCTAACAGTTTGACATAGATGAGAGGTAACAATTACTCTGCTTGTTTCTTCTGATTGACAGCGGAGACTGTCACATGTGCTCAAGAACAAAGACTGGGGCCAAACAAAAACACACCAAACATCCCCTCGGAGACGTGCAGTGAAGAGGAGGAGGTTTGATTACCAGGACGAGGGCGAGGAAGGAGGAGAGGGAGGGCTAGTGCTGAAGGAGGTAGCCATGTCTGTACAGTGTTGCACTGCCTTCAAACACCTTTCTGTTCACAGTGGGACTGACTGATGCTGACTTAGGGCTGCATACACGTGCACACACAGACACAAGCCACACTGTCACATACTGTAAACTACTGGGATAGTTTCATTTCATGGCCTAAGTTATCTCAAAGATGCGCCAGATTTGCATTTGAATAACAGTAAAAAAAGATGAAAAAATTAATAATAAACATTTGAACTATAACATGAATAGTTATCAGGAATGCTTACACTTCATCTTCATATTCTTTCGGAGGGGAGATAGCGATCACAACATCGATCCAGTCCTGAAGGTAAAAACAACATATCATTCTGCACTTGACTCAATCAATAGAAAATATGAAGCCTGACTGATTCTGCAAGTTAGAGTGCGACAACAACAAACACAAATAATCCATCACAGATGATACGGTTTAAGTACAATCAATAAAACACCCTGCTGTTGTAGCTACAAGGGAAAACAATATATTTCCTTTAAAAGATGACAAGTGATGCATTTTATTTTCCTCTAATCTGAGTCCTACCCCTCCACTGTTCCAGGCCCGAGCCAGAGAGTTTTGTCCCTCAGTCAACGTGGCATCGATTAGGATTTTCCCATTCACAGCCATAAGTTCATCCCCGGGTACGATGCCACCTACAAGCAGACACATCAGACATGGCTCACTGCCAAACATGTTTATTCACAACAGTGACACACACAGCAAGTAAGCGTAAGAACCAGCTGCAGAGATAAATATAGTCTGAGTGAAGAGCTGCTCACTTAAATCTCTTTATCGACTCAAGTAAACAAATAAAGCATAAAGATGTTGTCCCCACAGTGATGCAGATCCTTTGAATACATAAACAAGGTTGTCTGCTGACAAGGTACAGAGCTTAAATATTGTAAATATAGCATGCATTTCAACTGATATTGATTTTTTTAGATGGCTAAAATACATTTTACTACTGCCCTGTCCTCACAGTACATTGCTTAGCTTCTATGCCAGTACTCTTGCTTCTTCAGACTGGGGTCGTGCTGACTGTAATACACTGAAAACGGAGAAATAACTCATGCACTCCCACTTCAAAATATCCAAACTATCCCTTTAAGTTAATCCTTGAAAATAAAAATGAACTGACCGTGCTTATCTGCAGCTCCACCTTCATACACAGAAGATATGACCAACTTTCCCAGCGGAGAGTCTGCACCTCCCTCCAGAGCAATGTCAAGGTGTCCAGTCTTCAGGAAAATGAACAAAAACAACAAAAATATCTTACTTCAGAAGTGAGATTCTGACTCATGTGAAAGTGAGTTATCTGAAGTGATGACAGAACCTTTTTGATTCTCAGCAGTCTCACATCGCGCCCATCGATCTGGTCCGAGGAGAACTATTCAAACAGAGAGGATTAAAGAGGGGAAAGGCACAAAACAACACCGCAGTTGCTTAGTGAGTGGTAAAACAATGAAAGTGCCAACATAAAGAATGGCTTTGTACTCTCTGAATAATAGAAGACTTACAATGTACGCTTTGGAAGTTATGAACCAAGAACTGTATAAATTATAAAGAGAGGACTGCTGTTATTAAGTTAACTCTAAGTTATTAATGTTCTTTAGGGAAACAAACTGGAAAAATAGCTTTTTATTCACATAAAAACAATTTTATTGAATGTATTTGGCTTACTAGCTAGCTACCAGAAGTAAGTTTCTTTAGCTTTTAACAGACTAACAAGTCCAGCTAACTGTCCGTCTGAACAAACACAACTACCAATGGCTGCCATGGAAATTACACAGTTTACAACCTCTAGAAACATTAGCAATTGTGGCCAACTGATCCTCATGTAGTAACAGGCCCAAAAGGTTTACTTATTGGGTTATCCCTACACTGCTAAAAAAGAAAAGTTGGGTCTCAAAATTTCAAGGCAACAAACTTCGATAAAATTTTAAGTTGGACAATTAAACTAAATATTTTAAGTTTTATTTTTGAGTTTGCTCCACTCTGAATTCAGATTTTTGTCAACTCAACTGTAAATTGTGCTAATTTATAATTTTACATTGTAATAACTTTTAATCCTTACTTCTGCTAACTTTCTCCAATGTGCTGAATTGGCACGATTGTAACGCTAATAGGAAATGTCAGCTAATGTTGCGACCACAATTTTGAGTTAGCATTGATACGCTAATGGCTACTCTTGTAGCTGTAACAAGCAGCGCCGCTAGCATCAGTTAGCCGCTAGCATCAGTTAGCCGCTAGCGTCAGTTAGCTGCTAGCTTTTGCCAATGACCAAATTTCACAGCTTTCCCACATTTCACAACAAAGAAATAAGAGTTAGCAGAACTATTGTCCCTTGTTGTGAACCCCAACGTAAAGATATAAGTAACAACAACTCCCCAACTTGTTTTTGAGCAGACAACTGGCTTGCTTTGTTGTGCTAACTTACATTATTGCCCTAAATGTCAGTAATTTATATTTCCAAGTTTTACCAACTTAAATCACTGTTTTAGGCCAAAAAATACAAGTTGGCTTTTTTGCAGTGTATGTTTCTAGGTCCATATGCCTCTCGATATAAACTAACATTGTCAGAGTTTGGTAACGGCTAGTTTCCAAGTTCGAATTGCATTAAAAAAAAAGGAGGTGGAAGATTTAAAAGCAACTTGATTGGTAAAAAAATATTCAACCACAAAGGAAATATCAATGTTTTAAATCCAGAAAACTGTCTTGCCCACACATTTGAGTGTGTAGGTTTTAGAGAGTATAACATAGCAGGCTATGAGCCTCGTTGTGTTATTTCAACATGTTGACCCAGGATAAATACAGAACATTGAACTGACCGAGGGAAAACCTGACATGAAAGGTCTTCTTGAATTATACAGTCATGGAAAAAATTATTAGACCACCTGTTTTCTTCAGTTTCTTGTTCATTTTAATGCCTGGTACAACTAAAGGTACATTTGTTTGGACAAATATAATGATAATACCAAAGAGTTTAATTAAAGCTGATATCTAGACATTTTTTTGATAATAACCAAAATCATTATCAAGAATACCATGGAAAATGTCTGGATATCAGCTCTAAAATTAAACTCTTATGAGCTATTTTGGTGTTATTATATTTGTCCAAACAAATTAACAAACAAAGCATAAAAAAGAACAATAAATTAAAGAAAAAGGGTGGTTAAACATTTTTTTCCATGACTTTATTAGGGTGATATTGAGCTGGGCAGTGTATGACCCTGTATCAACATAGATACACTCACTATATTTCTATCTAGCAGGAACTGAGAACTGTTCAATAAAACCTCTTTCATTTAAAATGTCAAATATCTGTTGCATTTTCTGCCTTTGTGAAGTGCTAAAAAGATCATACAGTACCATGGAGAAGGGATCAAAATCTTCTTCGTATTTCTGAAATCCCTGAAAGAGAACCAGCATGCAGTTATAACAGATCAATAAGTCAATGGAGGGTTAACAAACTGGACACAATGAAACAAAAGAATCTCTAAGAACAGCCTGTGAATGTCAGCAAGTCACAAAATTGTCAGATTTCCTTTGACAACCATTTCTATCTAAAAGCTTACGCCATCCTTAATAAATGGAAACCATGGAGACACTCTGAGTCATTAATTGAAAAAAGGAACGTGGCTTTTAAAGCCTCAAACCTTAATTCAATAATCAAGAGGAACATGCACGCAGGGAAAATCATTCCTACCAAAGAGACGGCTATTTAATTTCAAGGAAAGGAAACAGAACAAAGGACATCTCATTTATCCAGCTACGATGACTCAGTGAGCCGTTTTTCTCCCTACAGAATAAACACACATTAATCTAACTCTTCATTTCCTGTTGTTGTGCAGACACTCTGCATTGAATAAAAGAATGAACCCATTTGTAAGTTTAAGTTTCGATTTGTTGTGGTTGAAGACAGCAGTTGAAATCAGCCAAAACAATCAAACTGATGTCACATTTAGAATGATAAATACAGTATATCTAATGAGACAGATTTTCTCTGTCTCTTAGAAGAATGCAGGTACAAGAAAAGGTAAATAACCACTTTCCTTTCCTTTAGTACTGCACACTGGACCAACCAATACAGAGAGACGGGTTACAACCACTTGGAAAAACTGCCAGTTAAGATCAAAGCCAATAACAACAGTGAGACTGTGACATGAATTCCCACACTGCATGTTCACAGTTATATTGTGTGCTCCAAATCAATGAAAGCACACTCATGCAAAAGTTACACAACTGGACCTAAAGGCGATGATGCGACCAAAGCAGAAAAAGATAAAGAAAAAAGTCATTACTGAGGCTCCAGTCAACCCTGAGGAAACCCAATGTGTGAGCATGGAGACAAAAAGTGCAGAAAGACCAGGAGGAGAAGCACTCAGGAGTAAAAAATAATCTATAGAGGTGGTGATAGGTATGGATTACTTGTCGTTTGCTGTTTGCTTTAAATGACGAGTTGAAAGGAACCATCCGTTTCAGCATTTCAGGAGGCTGAAATACAGAACCAGGTAACAACTTTTAGCGAACAAATAACAAGACGAACACATCCCTCACTTTCAAACTGAAAATTAATATTTTTTAAATATAAAAAAAAATGTAAAAAAATGTTGAGAAACATGGGGCACTGGGCACTTGGGCATACTTGGGCAACAGGAGAAGATAGTAATTTGTTGAGGATTATTTATTGTAATATGTGGCTTAATACACTTATAAACAGAGTTTACACAGTTAACATTGTCATAAAGGAACATGTCTGCATGCTGATTAATGTGTGTTTAATAGTTTTTGGACAACAACTGAGGTCCAATAAAACCAAAAGTTGTCAGTCTTATTTCAGTTTCGTCTTCTTTGATTTTGCTTTTGTCTACTCTGTATCTTTTGCGTGGAATATGTTGCAGAATGACTGGAAACTATTTCTAACAAACTAATTTTATTGATTGCTTTTAAATCCAAACTGAGAGTACTTGAGTCCGACTCCACAACATGTACATGTTTTTCATAATGTGCTTGTAAATTCAATATTTTTTTATTTGTTGTCTTCTGTTTGAGTTTTACCTTTGTCATTTTGTAACTGTATTTACTGCTGCCTATCTCGGCCAGGTCTTCCTTGAGTAAGAGGAACTAACTGAGGTTAATCTCGATGGGATCTGATTGTGCTCTCAGGTGTGAAGTAAATGCAGGTGGAAAAAGAAACACAATGTTCATTAGAGTCCTTCCTTGCTATTTTGTCAGGAAGGACAAACGACTCCCCTGTGTCATCTAATAAGCACTGACTGACAAAACAGCTGGAGAGTCTGAAAGACTCACCAGGACACGAGAAAGAGGCAGAGATTAATTCTCACTGAGATGATGGCACGCTGTGACAGATGTCTGAATGCTTTATGACTCTATTACGTTAAATCAGCTAGGATTTATGCAGGGAGCAGATGATTGCAATATGTGGTGTGTTTCCTACCAGGACATCAGAACGGAGTGCAGGTCTGAGTGGATCTGGTCTGTTGGTCTGGGACTGCGGCAACATGACGGGTTTCGACATGACAGGGGCTATCTGACGCCTCTGGTTTGGGGGACTAGGAGCTAGTTGCTATTGGGGAAAGACCGTGTTTGTTTGCAACAGCTGAGTATAGGTTTGGATTTAAACAGCAGTATCATTCAATAACTCATTTTACAAGACGACAGCATCTTGTTTTGGATAGATTTTCATAATTTTATGGAGCTCATAAGTGTTTTTACATCAGATTAACACGTTAAGACACTCACCAAGGGGGTGCTTGAACTGGAAATACGACTGGCATGGGAGGTATTTCTCATTACCTGAACCACAGCAAAATAAAATAAATCATTCAGCCCCATGGCACATACAGAGCGCTGCAGGAATATCAATGCAACACACAGCACAGACTCAATCCCTCGGATATCACAGTGTGGCTGAGCTTTCAAAGCATTCAATGCAGAACCCACTGGATGAAATGCAAATATCCAAACAAACACGAGCGGACATATTTTTTTTAAATAAACCTGCTCCTTTCATGAACAATAACATGCTGCTGTCATCACCACTGCACACCATGCAACACTCCACTCAGTGTAGCAATCTACAGCTACAAGCGAACATCAATAACAACTAAAGTGCATCTCTGAACGTCTTCTCCTGAGCTTGAAGTAAATTCAAAATCAATGACTGCACAATTCAGTCATGCTAATATGATTTACATTACATTACATGTCATTTAGCAGACGCTTTTGTCCAAAGCGACTTACAATAAGTGCATTCAACCTGATGGTACTAGACATAGACCATAGGAATCGAGTAAGTACATAACTTTAAGAGCTAACTGTCATTGCTACAGGAGTGCTATATGTTAAAGAAGAAAAGAATAGAAAAGAAGAAGAAGAAGAGCAATTTTTTTTTTTTTTTTTTTAAATATATATATGTGTTAGGTGACCATGGCTTAACCAAGGTATTGTTGGAAGAGATAGGTCTTCAGCCTGCGGCGGAAGATGTACAGGCTGTCTGAGGTCCTGATGTGTCCTGATTTATCGCTTTCTCTTCATGCACAAAACAAACCTAAAACAGACCATGCATATAAACCTAGGAAATTAAAAGAATCAAGTTCTGCAGCATTAACCCTTTATCAGGCGAAGAACTATATTTGGTAACTTCAGATAATATTTCGAGAAAAAAGTTGCAAATTTACTAGATTAAAGTGGCAAATCTACAAGAAAAAAAGTTGCAGATTTAAGAGATTTAAAGTGGGAAAAAAACAACTTTTTTCTCCCAGATTCACCACTTTAAATCTCATAAATCTGCGCATTTTTTTGTCGTAGATTTGCCACTTAAATCTCATAAACTTTTTTCTCAAAATATTATTTTCGTGTGGGTTTTTTTTTACACATTCTGGCAGTATGTAATATCCTCCAATATTCTCTAGGGTTGAAATTTGGAATTTGCAAGCATTTCAATGAGTGCCCTATTAAGGGTTAAAGTGGTGAATCTGGGAGAAAAAAGTTGTTTTTTTCCCACTTTTTTCTCGTAAATCTGCGACTTTTTTCGTGCAGATTTGGCACTTTAAATCTCTTAAATCTGCAACTTTTTTTCTAGTAAATTTGCAACTTTTTTTCTAGTAAATTTGCAACTTTTTTCTCGAAATATTACCTGAAGTTACCAAATATTGTTCTTTGCCTGATAAAGGGTTAACTTGACAAACGCTTTACATATTTTCTTAACTGATGGAAAAAGGAAGCTTTCAATCTGTCAGTTAAACAACACAAGGCAAAAACCTCCACTCTGAGAATCTCTGACCTTTGGACTAGGGGGGTAGGACATTTCACTGGTGTTGGAGGAGTAAATTCCTCCTCTTGGGAGATAGCCACCTGACTCCCACTCGCTCCTGTGCTCTGGAGGACTGGGAGGGTGTTGGTGGTGGTGTGGGTGGTGGTGGTGGTGGTGATGATGCTGGCGGTACCCGGGGACGCTTCCTACCCGTTCCTCCAAGTGTTGTGGTGGTGGGGGTGGAGGGGGAGGCGGAGGAGGCGGTGGAGGAGGGGGCGGCGGAGGAGGAGGAGGCCGTGGAGCGGGCTGAGGGGAAGACGGAGGCCACGACGACTGAGACGGAGGAGGATAATGGGAGGAAGGCGGGCGGGGGGGCTGTGGTTGGGGAGGCTGTGGGCGGGGCTGTGGGTGAGGCCTGCGCCCCTTGTTGGTTAAGGTCGTCGGGGCGGAGGGAGGTTTTCTAGCGTTGGGCGGAGAGGGAGGGCGCCGCTGTGGGGATGCTCGAGAGGAGGGAGGGGAGTAGTTGGGGATTGTCGGGTTCAGCTTGGGTGAAGGTGGAGGGAGAGGCAGAGGAGGGGGAGGCTGGCTGGTGCTGGGCTGGGTGGGGGCCAGTCTCTTCAGAGGGCCCCTCAGGCTCTGATCCACTTCATCAAGGTTAATGTCATCCAGGTCAGTGGTGGCCAGGTGGAGGCCGCCAGGGAAACGCTTCACCTTGGGCTCCGAAGCAGGAGAGAGTGGCGGGGAAAGCTTAAAGAGGACATGTTATGCTCGTTTTCAGATTCATACTTGTATCAATTGCACATAGATAAAATCTCTCCTGCAGATTAAAGTCTCATCCCTGTTCATCTTTTATTCTTCCTATTATATGTTGTTTATGAAAAAGAGTGTGTGCTAAAACATTATAATTTCCATTTAGGATAAAAACAATTGTACAGAGATAATGGAGTGAGCACTTATTTTACACTAATATACTAATAATTTTATGCAGACTATTGTTTCACCTCTTGCACCATAGCAATCATGTAACGTAATATTCAAAGTGAAATAAGCAGCAAAATAGCACGCATAAGCTTTAAGCCTCTTTACACCATATAAGATTCACCAGGCTTAATCCTATTTGAGTGTCCTTGAAAAAAGACCCTATATGTTATTCACCGGGCTTATTCTTCTTCTGCTTCTTCCATGTTTTTTTCCAGGTTGACTACTCCTCCCAGAGTTTTGAGCACACATACACTAAAAAGGTATCAAATCGACCGGCCCGGCCATTACAAGTGTGCTATGACTTTTCTAGAGCCTAAAGGCACTACTGAACTGTCCTTTACCACATCATTTCACTCAGTCACCAACTAAACATGGCGGGAAGGAGTTGCCTCAATGCCATGCTTTTGTATTAGAGCGCTATTCATCCTAGCAACAAAAATAAATAGCTAATAATAGTTTAAAGTTATATGGGACAACAGAGGTTTTGACAGAGGAAGTCTCACTCTGTACCTCTGGGGATTCATTCTCCACACAGGATATCTGCTCCAAGCGAGTCTGACAAAGACGCTCCACCCAGTGTTGCACTTTCTCAGACTCCTCGAGGTCTTCTCTCTCCGTCTCTGAGACCTGGCACAGAGGCAGAGCCGGGCAGCATCAGACAAAAGGAATTAACCTCATACACGCTTTTGCAAGCTCAGCTTTAAACAACAAACTTGGGATCACAAGAAGAATTGTTAACGCTTTATAATAAGGTCCTTAATAACCATTAATTAACAAGTAATAAGGCATTGTTCTCACTTTAGATCTGGTAGTTGCAAAAAGCATAGTAAACTTATAGTTAACTTATAATAGATGAGCAATAAAGTAAATTTTAATATCAATAAGCAAACAAAATAAGATTAATAAAGGCATGGCAAAGACATAATGGGTGGGTCATGGGTGTTTGTAATGCCATTATTAACACTTATATAAGTTTATGAACACACAATAATGTTAATAAGCATCTTGTAAGGACTTACAAGGGCCTTATTACTTGTTAATTAATGGATATTACAAGGACCTTAATATAAAGCGTTACCGAAGAATTTAGTTAAAACTACAACTTGACACCCTAAAAGCAAACGTAATGTTGCTATAAAGTATATAATAAAGGTCAAATTGTTTAAGTCCCTCTTTCTGTACCTCCTGAACCAGCCGATTGATCTTCAGTTGCTTCTCTCGTTCATACATCTCTTCCTTCTCCTTGGCGAGTTTCAGCTCAAACTCCATCTCCTTCTTGTTCTTCCTCAGTTCCTGCAGTGTGTCCGTGTTGGACAATTTCTTCTTTTTCTTCTTCTTTTCTCCTTTCTGAGGTGTCATCAGTTAGTCAAATGTTTTTAAAAAAGCAGGCCATCGACAAATCTGTCACTCCAAACCACGCAGCATGACATGCAGAACAGCTTGTGACACCGCAAAGTATGACGGATAAAAGTCCAACAAACAACATTAAGTTTTATAAATATTTTTCAGAACAAAAGCTGTATATTTGAATACGCAACAGCCACTTTATCCTGATGACATAAGAACCATTTATTTTTTCTTTGTAGCCACTCTTAAAGCACACTGAACTCAAGCAGCTGACGGTACCTTGCGGAGTGACGGCAGTTTTCCTTCATATCGGTAAAACCAGCCAAATGCTAAGGACAGAGATGAAGACAATTCACACTCACAAGTTTGTTAAATTAGATCCAAGGTTAAAACACAGTGTCAGCAAACTCCAAGCAGTGCATCTATTTAAAAAAACACTTGAGAACCACAACACAGCACTCAAGAGAAAAAGGATAGAAACAGATTAAGCCTGCTCCATTAAAGCACACTAAATAACAACAACATTATACTAAAGATACAAACTGCATTTCAGTGATTCAAATGAACACTTTTCAGCAGCTGGTTTTTCGTTGCGCGTCATTAATTTTTTTAGCAGCATCAAGCAAAGAATGTAACTAAGGACCCGTTTACACGAGGACGCTTGCAGGTAAAAACGACAAAATATTTTATCAGAAGTGCCTTTCTTATAGACGTTGACAGCATTTTTGGGGCTTAAAAACGCAAAAATCTGAAACCACCTTCCAAAGTGGAAAAGTTGAATCCGCTTTGCCGTATCGTGTCCGTCTACACTGAAAAAACGCAAAACTCTGATCTGATCTGCTCACGTCACGTATGTGTTTACGTCACATACATGCTCCAGTACAGGAAAATAAACAAACATGTGGGATTATTTCCATGCGTCGGACCTTCAAGCTGCTCTGGCAGCTCTAATAAACTTACAGGAGTCTTTCCACCAAATGTACAGGATATGTACAGATAGTATTAGTGAACAGAGAAGGATCTGTAATTACCTCTATCACATTTTGGATGCACCGATTGGTGGGAGGCGAGCCAGATGGCTTTGGACGAGACCTGGGAGATCTAGTGGATGGTGGGGAACTTTGTGGAAGGAGTAGCTGATGAAAATACGTGGTGTGAAAACTTCCACATGCTCAAAGATGCTCTTATCGCTTTAAGTGATGCCGCCTGGCTGCATACAATCCAATTTCACACACTTTTGCGTCACCGTATGCAGCAGATTTCCTCCCGAAAATGCTCGTCTAAACGTGGAATAAAAAGTGAAGACGCGACGCCACTTTTGCGTCTTCTGTTCAGACCGTCATCATGTAAACGTAGCCTAATACAAATGATACTAAAACACACTCTCTGGTGGTTGTATTTTGGTTGTCAAAGGAAATCTATCAATATTCTGCGTGACGCTGATTTGCACGAACATCCCTCGACAACACTGCTGACAATGACAGCTCAGGCTCCCAGACTCACTTGTCTGTCCTGTTCTTCATTCTTGTCTTCCTCGCTGAAGGAGCTGGCTCCATCAGCTGAGAGGAGAGGAGCAGCACAGCACACAGATGTGGCAGAAAGACACACAGAGAGCGTGCAGGAAAAGAATGGGGGGGGATAAGGTGAAACCCAGGCAAGAGTAACTTTTAGATTCAGGAGTAAAGAGAGGATTCATGCATTTTAAGTCAAAGACTCTTTTGGGTGTCCTTACGAGAACTCTTGGCCTTGGTGGTTTTTGTTGCAGGTGGGGTGGGTGATGAGCTCTTTGGAGTGCGGGGGCTCTTCGGGCTCTTGGGCCTGTCTTTGGTTCCCCAGTCCTCCTCCCACTCTCTGTTGTGCTTCCTCTCCATCGTCTCAATCCTACAGAGGGCAAAACAAGTGTCAGATTATATACATGCCCATATAATACTTAAATTGCTCTTTATGGGCATTAAAAAGACAAAATGATCTGCATACTTCTCCATCTCCTGTTTATAGCGCTCCTCTTCCTCTGCAGCTTTCTGAGAGATCTCCATCTTTCTCCTGTTAAAAATATGATGAGTATATATATAAAAGTCAACATGCTATATCACTACAGACACCCTAAGAGGCAACTAAAAGAAATAAATTCTAGTGACTCATTAACCCTTTATCAGGCGAAGAACTATATTTGGTAACTTCAGTGTATATCAAAACGGGGTCCCCGTGTCTCTCTGTTTTCTCATAGAACCCCATGGATTTCTTCCATCTAATCAGCGAAGATCAGGCTTCGTCACAGATGGTGACACCATGACATCTGACCAATCAGTATGATAATAATATAATAATATTAACTTTATTGACCTTGACCTCCAATGTAAAAATGAAAAATTTTG
Source organism: Centropristis striata (assembly GCF_030273125.1). Lineage (NCBI taxonomy): Eukaryota > Metazoa > Chordata > Actinopteri > Perciformes > Serranidae > Centropristis > Centropristis striata. Next base: position 19,981,747 of record NC_081522.1, read on the forward strand.
AATTTTTTTTTTGCAAGAAACAGTCGTACGAGGAGAACTTGACTATGAAGGCATATTAAGGCCAAGTATGAATAAAAATAATAGTATTTTTTCTAGAAAAAAGTTGCAAATTTACTAGATTAAAGTGGCAAATCTACAAGAAAAAAAGTCGCAGATTTAAGAGATTTAAAGTAGCAAATCAGTGCAAAAAGTCACAGATTTACGAGAAAAAAGTGGGGGAAAAGCAACTTGTTTCTCGCAGATTCACCACTTTAAATCTCATGAATCTGCACATTTTTTGGATTTGCCACTTTAATCTCGTACATTTTTTTCTCAAAATATTACTCCCCTCCCCCAGGTCCGTATGTTTTTTTTTTTACACATTCTGGCTGTATGTAATATCCTCCAATATTTTCTAGGGTTGAAATTTGGAATTTGCAAGTATTTCAATGAGTGCCCTATTAAGGGTTAAATAAGTCTGATCTAAATTGCTTTCTCGTGTGTTTATGACTTTTTAAAGGAATGTAGAAGCATTATCATGGCAAAAACCTTTTTTTTTTTTTTTTTACCTGTTCTTAAGTCATAAACACACGAGAGAAAACAATTTAGAATAGACTTAGAAAATGGATCACCAGAATTTTTTTCTCATATGCCTCTCAAGGCTTCTGTAAGCACAGGACTATAAATACAGAATATATTACTTTAATCCAGTTTATGGCTGCTATTGAGAGTGTCAGCCCTGCAACCCATGATATGCAGTCCCATGATTCATCTCAGATATTGATGGCATCAAAGCACAGAGAAAACTGAGTGTGTCTTCTGCATAAACAAATGCCTGAGAAGAATGATTTAGTAAAGTGAACAGAAATCTTCATAGTGATGCAACATGAGAGCAATATATGGCCCTCAATGTGTTCTGTTCACTTTCCTTGCCCCTGATATATGTAGATGCATGGTAGTGAAGCATGTGCTTAGCTGACAGGGAATTCATCTTAGTAGTGTATTCTGTTTTCTGTTGTGTTGGGGTGAAAGGAAGTCATGCAATGACCTGAATGCATTTAAGGTATTTGAATTTGGGGTGACGGTGAAAAGGTTTGATCTACAAAGAAAAAGGAAAGAACCAGGCTGTTGTAAATCCCGAATTTGGCAGTACAGAGTGACATGTTGGCCTTTAAAATTCACAGAGGGATTTCTGGGAAAACATCAGTAATATCAGTCAACACCTTTGCTATTGGGTGTTGATTTTCAGTCTCACATTGACCGCATGTTGGCATTCCCCAAGCTCATTACAAAGTGAGTTGCTGAAAGTGGATAAAAAAAAAGCTACCAGGCACCATTTGTGTTGAGTCCAATCAAAATGTCAGCCAAAGTCTGGGAACAAACACTTGCTGTGAGTCACTAAAACCTTTTTATACTTTTTATAGTTATTGATCTCACTTTCAGAGTGAAGATGGAGTAATTTGCTAGGCAGCCAGAGCTGAAGCTATTTAACTTGTAGAGCTACCTTGACGAAGCAGAGCATGTATTGTGTTTGTATCAGGCGGCAATCTCCGTGTCTGAGCATGGAGGCCAACCAGGAAGTGCCTTAAGCCTGCAATCTACCGAAAATTCCAGCAGGGGGTGCTAAGTTTGGCTGCAAAAAAAATCTGCCCATTCATTTCAGTGCAAAATTTGAAAACTTCTCACTTGATTTATTACCTCAGAAAAAAATTTCAGGACAACACTATGGTCTCAAACGCTAGTAAAAAATCATCTTCAAGACAATTAGATGTCAATAGTTCTAATAATGGCCCCATTTAGAAGAAAATAGAAGATAAAGAATCGTATGATTTGGGGCGGGGCTACCTTTGATTGACAGGTCACTGACAAGGCGAGCCGTGATCAGGAGAGAAGCAGAACAATGCGTATCCACGGCAACGTGTCAATAAAGTTATATATAAGGTTATAAAGATAGAAAAGAGGATGTTTACAGATATTGGTCTCATAACTTTGACCCTTTCACTGTATTTTCACTTAATGACAGTTTATTTGAACGTTTTGTTCAGTAAATATGTCTTGTTCAGTGTTTGGTTGGACTAACAGACACTCCAAGGAGTCGCTGCTCAGTTTTCTGAGGTAAGAAAGATACATTTTTTTTTTTTTTTTTGCTAGCCAAAACTAACATCCCGGTTAATGCTCCAATTAATGCTAACATGAATTAGCAGCGGCTTCTCTCAGTCAGGTTGAGGTGTAGAGAGGCTGTAGTCAGTGATCAGATCCCTCTCCTCCTCCACAGTCCAGATATGGTCTGCTCCGCGTATCGGAAACATGATGGCGACGCAAGATGGCGACGAGTATAACGCTGAACTCGATGCTTCCAACGGGCCACAAACCAATGGGTGATGTCACGGTGACTACGTCCATTATTTATACAGTCTATGGTTTGTATGTGTGTTAGGACTATAGGTAATATACAGTCACTCTTTTTATATTTGGGTATACCATGTGCATATATATCATAAACTATGGAACTTCAGATTGTTTGACATTAACTTTAAAAAACTATACAAGATCGATTTCACTACCATGGGGCAGACTTATAACATTTTAGGATTATAGACTTTATACCTCCTATACAGCACGACACGGACACTAAAACATCTTTCTTGTGTACAGGCAGAACAACGCAGCTGTAATGCTTCATACAAGGTATGTTTCCAGAAGAGTTTAACTTTTGTGCTTTTCACTCACTGCTTCTCCTTCTCCTGCTGCTCTTTAATTATTTTGTTGGTCTCCAGTGCCACCCTCTTCTGATGCATCAGCTCCTGCCGATCCAGCTCCCTGCGGGCCTCCACTGCCAGACGCTCCTCATCTGTCATGAACAGCTCACTGCCCTGAGAGGGAGACAACAGCCAGGGACAACAATCAGGGAGACATTGTGTACAGCAAGGGTCCAAAAAATGTTTTGGCTAAAGGTACATTTGTTTTGACAAATATAATGATAACAACAAAAATAGCTCATAATAGTTTAATTGAAGAGGTGATATCTAGACATTTAACATGGTTTTCTTGATAATAACCAAAATCATTAACAGATTTGTCCAAACAAATGTACCTTTAGTTGTACCAATAAATTTAAGAAAACAATGGATGGTCTAATAATTTTCTCCATGACTGTATATACACTGGCACCAAAATGTATAAAACTGTATAAATGTATATGCACTAGAAATACCATACAGTTTGTAGTCCCAGATATTTACTGTTGCAGGGTTTCCTCTTCATGTAGATATAAATAAATAAATGCATTAGACAGGCACCAAGGAAAACAGTAAATAAGAGGGGACTGCTTGTCTCAGTAACACAGTCGCCGCCGCTGAGTCCCGAGGCAAACAACCTGCCGAGTGACTTGACTGATGATAAATGTTGCTCCCGCAGACAGCCGGGCTGAGACAGGCTAGGTAATGTGATGTCTCCAAAACAAAACGGCACATTAATTATCCAAGTATCCACTGTTTTTCCTTATCTACATATAATTCTATGATCCCAAATACAATAAACATAACAATTATAGCCATTTTTTCCCACTTTGTCATATTTCTAACTTTACTTCACTATGCATTTCTTCACAATTTATCATATTTGACTGGTAAGATATTATCATATCCTAGAAACTTGTGATTCCCTGGGAATTACTTTAAATGTAAATAATCACTTTGTCGAGGATTATCATTTTAAAAGGACTGAATAACTCATATGAAGATCTAATCACAAATCTTAAACTAAATGCTGTTTTATGTTGTGCCTTCAAGTGAATTCAACAATATTCACAAGAGTTATGTGTTGAGCTGCAAAACTCTTAGTAATAAGTGCTTGATCATTTTCTTTTTTTTAATTTAATGAAACGTATTGCATGTTAGAGTGAGGTGCACTTACGGCTCCTGTCAGAACAGTAATAGTCAGACTCCTGCTGCTCTTCAGGACTCTTACAGCCTGGGGATAAAAGAAGAAGAAGGAGAAAACTTCCATTTATAACATGAATAAAACATTAACAGTTGCTTAGAAAGACATGGTCTGTGTGAAGAACGTGTTATGTGTATTTAACAGGGTGTGAAATCAGCACCAAATCCTTGTAAATACTGCAGCCGTTGTTTTCTCCTTCAGCCATTTTGCCAAACAACCATCAGTCTATGAAGGACTTTTTTTTTCTTTTGCCAAACCATTTTGGCTGGTTAAACACTAATTTGGCTGTGTTTCTGCAGCTCAGTGAGTGAAGAACAAACATTGCCAGTGAGGCAAGCACAGCTAAAAAACAGATGCCCTTATGGTGGACAAAAAGGACATCTATATTAAAATAAAAATGAATTTAAACTCTAATTGCTAGTTTCAAAAGTGGACAAATATTTCAGTGAAGCTAAATTCACCTCTTTGTGATCCAGATTGGTGAAATCCACCCCGTTCACCTCCACAATCTGGTCTCCAACCTACATTTCAGGATAAGACACAGATGCAGTTCATAGCAGAATATCACAGTTTTATAGAGGTTTTCTGGTTTTCACTTTGAGCACCTGAAGTCCAACTTCTGCAGAAAGGGAGCCTGGTTTGACATTACTGATGTAGATACCAGGTTTCTGAGTTGGACCACTGGAGATGCTGATGCCCATACCCTTAGTACCCACGAGGCTGAGGAAAACCTTCTTCTCTTTAATTTCTTTGCCTCCAATGGACGCCAAGCCTGCAACGCTGTTTTTTTTCTCCTGGGGGGGGTGGTAAACATATAGTCTATAAGCTGTCTGCCACTGATATGAGTTTTGAAATTGAAAAACGACATGAAGCAAAAACTGAATCCGTCTCCTACCCCTGACTCTGACACAAACTGGTCGACAAACTGCCACTTGAGGGGCTCGTCTGATGAGCTGGAGAAATAGAGTAAAGTCAAAGTGAATGAAAACACAGAAATATCAGCAGATAGAAACTATATTAATTATCTTACCTTTTGACTGGGATCATCCCCACATCTGCACAAATGAAATAAACAAAACAGAATAAAAAGAATGATGCCATCGATGTTAAACAATATTACTTTTTCTGCACATCAATCATAATTCTGTTGGAAAATGAGTTTGTGTTTGACGTACGCCTGACTTTCAGTGACACAATCTTCTTTGTCTTGATGAGACTGATGACCTCTTCGTGGATGCAGGAGGAGATGGAGTATCCATTGATGCGCACAATCTCATCTCCAACCTATAAATCAACAATGGATGGGATATTATGGATGACACTTTCACTCTCAATATAGCAGGTCAGATCAGAGATGGAGTTATTGCCACTACAATTTACATCCCTGTCTGTTGAATTTGCCAGCCATAATATGATTTATTGATCCAATCTGTGTCATCCATTTACATTTTCATGTGTAACCATTGACATGACTGGAATTAGACACCCATATGTCAAAGGCTACATAGTCATATACAATACATACACATGCATACAGATTCAGGTTTATCCGTCTTATATTGGATGAATTAACCCAGATTAAGTCTAGATTAACTAGATTAAGCCTAACCAGTGGCTGCAAATTAGCCTCAGTGCATCTGTTGCCTTGCTTATCTGTCTGTAATAATGGTTATCTGTGTGGATGCTGCTGGATCCAGCTGCTGGATTGGGGATGATGGAAGATGATACATTAAAAATATCATATTAATCACCCTTAATACACACCAAATCAAATAATAGTTCTGTTCCGAGGAACTGTTTAATGAACAATATTAAAATGTCCTTCGCTCAGACAACATCTGCAGAAAATGAACACTAAATAGAACATTGCAAATATAAAAAGTCTAACCTGGATCTAACCTGCAGAGCCTTGTTTGATGCCGTCTAGTCTGATAAGGCACTTGGTTTACTGTTTACACTGTGGCTGTGCAGAATCAGGAAGCTACATACAATAATTGTACTACAATACTGTAGTGGGCTACAGCATTGTATTCTGCTCAGTGATGTGTATTGAATATGTTAATACTGACAGGTTGGCTGCTATGGTGATGTTGGAAAAGAGATTTGTTGTAGATTATTTAACATAATTGATGCTGGTTCCAAATAGGCAACAATCAGTTCAGTTTATGTGCTACAGTGATGTGTTATGATACTATGTCTGCAATGAATACAGAGTCATTTTATTAAAGGTTATTCTTTTTTCACTCTAAAATGTCTATAAATATCAGGAGTTAGACTATGTTTTGAATTTAATCTCCATCTATTAGACAGTAAAATATCATCCCCTTGGATGTAGATACAAAGTGTACAGGTGCATCTCAATAAATTTGAATATCATAGAAAAGTCAATTTCCAGTAGTTCAAGTCAAATAGCCCCAACCAAGTATTGAGTGCATATAGATCAGGGATGGGCAACGGCCCGCACCCTCACTTGAAGTGGCCCTCAGTACAACTACATGAATTTGAGCATGAAATCTTAAAAGTGCAGTATAGAAATGCACAAAATTACTTCCTGCAATTAATGTTGGTCTGCTGTTCTTCCACTGAAAACAAAATAAATCACAGTAAGTGGTTATTTTTTATTTGCTTCAAACCTTTTGTAATCCTATTTATACTGTTATACATGCATTTGAGCATATATAACATATATGTTAAGTTACTGCACTGTAAACATATTTAAAATTGCAGTTTCATCATATCTGGTTAAATGCACTGTCCTATATGTGGCCCTGTGGTAGTGTCCATGAAAAATTGTGGCCCCCTCCAGCATTTAAGTTGCCCATCCCTGAAATAGATGGGCATACTTTTCAGAGGCCAACATTTACATATTAAACATACTATTTTAAAATTGTTCTTTTGTAATATTAATATTTTTGAGACACTACATTTTAGGTATTCATTAAATGTAAGCTATAATCATTATAATTAGAAGAAATTAAATAAATGAAGACATGAAATCTTTCATTCTGTGTGTAACGGATCGATATAATGTGGTATTTCCACTTTTTGAATTTAATTACTGCTATAAAGAAACTTTTCTATGACATTCTAATTTATTGAGATGCACCTGTATTGCAAATTTTTGTATAATACCCAATGACTCACAGCTGATATATGGTGATGGTATTAAAACAAACAATCTAACTTTTCTTTTCATGACAGAAATTAGTAATTTTATGTGATGCACATCTTATTGAAAGTAGACCATCAGAAACATATATGCAAGCTCTGAGAGTTTAAAAACTATGTGCTTTGCCCCACCTAGTGGATTCTGCTGTTATTACATATAAGGTGGTACAACAGAGACACTAGGCTACAGAAAACAAATTTGACAGACCACACAAACACAACAATGAGAATTTGGCTTAATCTTCACATTGATAAGTATACTAGTAAAATGGCAGGTGTCATACAAAAATACACAAATGAGATATAATATGTATGTACATGCATACAGGGGTGGGCAATTCATTTTCCTAAGGGGCCACATGACCAATACCACGAAGGTTGCAGGGGCCGGACCAAAACTCTGAACTAAATTCTGCTCAATACTAATTTAATCGCTTTATAAAAGACAGTAAATTATCTGGTTTTGAGCTGCTACTGATAAGAATACATGTTATGATAAGACTGTTAATGTGGAGTAAATCAAATATAGCAGTAAAAAGTAGTAAATACTCCAATCACTATATCACTATTCCATTTATTTTAAACACAACTGTAAATGTCCTTTAGTAAGCTTCCTATTTGTGTTTTTGTATTATATAGCTTGTTTTTCATGTTTGTACATTTTCAAGGTGTTCAACAATGTTGTGATGCTTTTATTTTGAAAAGGTGCCGTCCAGTGTGAAACGGGTGCTTTCATTTTGAAAGGTAGTGACAGGAAATAACCGGTAGAACGGTTAAATGAAAAAACGAACAGTAAATAATAACGAGTGCATAGTAATTCATATAAAGTTGATATAAAGTATCAAAAAGGCTACTATAGTGGCTGAAAGGACACAAGGTTTGTTAAAGTTTATTTTCTTCTGTCATATATATTAGTGGCTATATTTGTTGTCTTAACTATAGTAAAAGTGCTTGTTAGCTCTAGTGCTAATGCTAATGTTTGCTATTTTTTCAAAATAAAAGCACTGCGGGTATATTGATTTCTAATTTCTGGGTAACCTCACGCGGGCCGGACAAGGACAGCCAACGGGCCGGATGTGGCCCGCGGGCCGCCCAATGCCCGGGTCTTTGTAACTGAAAAAAATGAATACCATTAAAATAATTTTACATATAAATAGCTCTTTTTTGGGGTATTTTTAGTTAAAATCTCCATTTAACGTTTCAGGAGTATAAAACATACGTAGTGACATAAAAGTAAATTAAAGAAAACACCAGCTAACACACTGATGCATACCTGAAGGCCGACATTCCCTGCCTGACCGTCTTTGACAATCTGTGATATATAGAGACCACAGCCAAACTCCAGCCCTCCTCGGACACTCAGACCCAGTCCATCCCGATGTGTCCGATCCAAACGCACCTCTTTCAGTTTCCTACACAATCAAGAAATACAGGAGGATATAAACTAGGATGTAAGAGCCAGGTTAAACTTTAAATGGAGAATGGTTTTAGTGCAGAAACAAGGAGAATACAGAGAGCTAGGAGATGCTCAGGGATGAATGAATGAATGCTTTATTTCGGTTACAAAAAAAACAAACAAAGACAACAAAATAAAATCATGTTTTTACAAAAGAATCCATCAGACAGCAACCGAAAAAGGAATAGGCTGAAGCCCCACTAAAGGCTTATTTTTGCCTCTCCTGTACCATCTACATGTATACATTATATACATTACATTAACTGAATAATTCACATTGTTACAAAACACATACCTGAAACTGAAAAATCAAGTTCAATCAAGTTTCATTGTAACCCTTGATAATTTTAGACTTTAAGGCTTCTTGAAAACTAACATAGAATTACACATCTTTATTCCATCATTTAGTCCATTAATCCATAATTTTACACCCAAAACTGACACACATCTGTATTTGAGATTAGTTCTGACTTTGTGAGTTTCAAACATTAGCAACCCCCTTAAGTTATAAATCCCCTGCCTTCATTTAAATATTTTTTGAAAATGCTCTTTTCTGCAGTTTAATTATTGGATCTAGGTTTGTCTTATATGCATTTCCCCAAATTTCAACACAGTATGTCATATAAGGCAACACAAGTGAAAAGTACAGCAAATGAAGGCAGTTCTTATTCAGTGGATCTCTTGTTTTGTAAAGGATAGAAATAGACTTGGAAGTTTGAAAATGTATCATCTATTATTACTCCCAAAAACTTTGTTTCATATACTCTTTCAATTTCAACATTTTAACAAGGATATTATGGTAAAGTTAAATTGTCTTTGTAGGGTGTTGTCATTATGTAGCCCTGACACAGATCAGATATGCACGACTACCAGGACAGGAGTCTCTGCTGTACTCACCGTGATCTCTTGGGGGTGAGTGCATCGTACTCCACCTGGTGTTTGAGTGGGATGAGAGGTCGGATAGCATCAAACAGGGGTAATCGCTTTGGTTCATTGATGACCAGCTTCAGGTCCCCCACCAGCACCTGCAGATCCATCGACCTGAAAGAGGAAAGGGGCAGAACTATGTCTTTAAGTTTGTTAACCCTTTATCAGTCAAATAACTATATTTGGTTACTTCAGGTAATATTTCGAGAAAAACGTTGCAAATTTACTAGATTAAAGTGGCAAATCTACAAAAAAAAAAGTTGCCGATTTAAGAGATTTAAAGTGGCAAATCTGCGTGAAAAAAGTTGCAGATTTACGAGAAAAAAGTGGGAAAAAAGCAACTTTTTTCTCCCAGATTCACCACTTTAAATCTCATAAATCTACGCTTTTTTCTCTCATAGATTTGCCACTTTAATCTCGTAAGCTTTTTTCTCAAAATATTATTTCGTATGGTTTTTTTTACACATTCTGGCAGTATGTAATATCCTCCAATATTCTCTAGGGTTGAAATTTGGAATTTGCAAGTATTTCAATGAGTGCCCTATTAAGGGTTAAAGTGGTGAATCTGGGAGAAAAAAGTTTTTTTTCCCCCACTTTTTTCTTGTAAATCTGCAACTTTTTTCGCACAGATTTGCCACTTTAAATTTCTTTAATATGCAATTTTTTTCTTGTAGATTTGCCACTTTAATCTAGTAAATTTGCAACTTTTTTCTCTAAATATTACCTGAAGTTACCAAATATAGTTCTTTGCCTGACAAAGGGTTAATGACTTTAACCTTTTGGGAAGATATAATATAATATAAGGTCACCTGGACCAAGTTACTTCCTACATACAACATACAAGAAATAAGAGTTTGTAATAGAAACACAGTATGTGCTGTTTAAATGTTGTACTATCTGCCAATAAATGCCAATATGACGTTCATTTCTAAGTGTCAGCTGAATGCACAGAACTGTCAAAGATGTCAAAATTCTTGCTTGTTTTATTCATTTGTTCATAACCAGCTGTGACTGTGTGTTTCTGGTATCATTTTCACATTGTGAGTCTGAGTGTTATTTATAATGTTATCACATTTAAATGACATAATGGAGACATTGTGATATTGACACTTGTCTAAAGTACAAGTAATAATAATGGCCGATAATGACGATCTTATCAGCCACATGATTATTAAAGTCCTCTTAAAAGAGCACTCCACTGCTTCAGCATTTTTTATTCAGTAACATAGTCTGAGTTATGATGGATAGGTTTTTTCTTTTTAAGTATCAAAATGTATGCAGATATTGCCTTTTTTAACCCATACATTCTTCTTCGTTGTCACAATCTGGTTCCTACGTTACTCACAATGCAACTCAACCACCAACAGTTTATCCTTGAGCTGCCTGCTTCTAGCAGAGATGAGAGCAGGCTAAGCTCACTTCTTTTTAAGAGGTCTTTCTTTTCACTCAGTGGAATTTATCAGACTTCATGCAGCTCCCTCTGTAGCCACAAAAGGCTTTATACAACATTTTTCACATACAGTAGCACTCCCCAAGAACTATAAAGAAATTTGGTTGTGTTCCCCTTTAACAATTAAAACTGTATTACAGCATCTACACTGCAAAAAAGCCAACTTGTATTTTTTGGCCTAAAACGGTGATTTAAGTTGGTAAAACTTGGAAATATAAATTACTGACATTTAGGGCAATAATGTAAGTTAGCACAACAGAGGAAACCAGTTGTCTGCTCCAAAACAAGTTTGTGAGTTGTTGTTACTTATATCTTTAAGTTGGGGTTCAAAACAAGGGACAATAGTTCTGCTAACTCTTATTTCTTTGTTGTGAAATGCGGAAAGCGGTGAAATTTGGTCATTAGTGAAAGCTAGCGGCTAACTGATGCTAGCGGCTAACTGATGCTAGCGGCGCTGCTTGTTACAGCTACAACAGTAGCCATTAACGTATCAATGCTAACTCAAAATTGTGGTCGCAACATTAGCTGACATTTCATAGCGGTGTTACAATCGTGCCAATTCAGCACATTGCAGAAGTTAGCAGAAGTAAGGATTAAAAGTTATTACAATGATAAATTGTAAGTTAGTACAACTTCCAGTTGAGTTGACAAAAATCTGAAGTCTGAGTTCTGAGTTGAGCAAACTCAAAAACAAAACTTAAAATATTTAGTTTAATTGTTCAACTTAAAATTTTATCGAAGTTTGTTGCCTTGAAATTTTGAGTTCACCCAACTTTTCTTTTTTTGCAGTGTTTGGTGATGATGATGCTGATGGAAAAAACAATCCAATCATCTTTCTTTCACAATTCAAAGGAAGACAAAGGGCAACTAGAACAGCAATTAAAGCAGCAAAGCAAAAGCTTCTGTGTAAAATCTGTCCAGCTGGCCTCCCCTTTAAATTATTAATAAGTGCCATTTCAGCCCTGTTTGGAGGATGAACATAAAAAGAGCTTTTGTGGAAAACTGGCCAGGCTTGTCGAAGCACAGTGGAAACTGATCAGAGGCTTAACCAGTGAGGCCACAGAGCTCTGGCTCTGTACAAAGATTAATTGAAACCTAGACCTGTAGCCCCCCTCCCAGCCCTCTGAGACCAGGCTGTTATCAGAAACCCTCACGGAGCACAGCATGCAGTTTAAACTGGTGGTCTGAGTGCATCAGAAATGAGTGTGACAAGATCGAGAAAAAACTAAGCATTAAAATTTTAAAAGTCAGTGTCGAGTTCGTAGAAGTTAAGCGACATTTGGTCATCGTTTTGCCTGCAGCCAAAATGAAACAAGATAAAATACAGCACATGATCAAAAATAGCCCTGTATCTTAGATTTTACTCTCTTTTTAATATCTGTATAAGCTGAAACACATTATCCACTTATATTTCTTATCAGTTCTGGTTCAAAGTGGTAGTTTATAGGGCTAGGCGATATGGCCCTAAAAGAATATCACGATATTTCAGGCTATTTTTGCGATAACGATATTCTTGACGATATTAGGAAATAAATAAAAAGATATAGAAAATATGGTTTTTTTTAGTCTGTATAAATAATTAAAAATCAGTTGCCAAATACAATTTTTTTTACTCTTGACTCTTGAGTATGAGCAAATAATAAAAAAATAACCATTTAGGTGTTCCGGGGGCATATTTTAATTGAATTTTGTAAAGGAGAATAAAGGTTCTCGTATGTTTTATTTAAGGCATCTTATTTTGACAGTCTTCTTGTAAATTCTGTGGTGGATTCTGTTAACACACTGCGCTCTTATTCTAAAAAGCTGCATGTGTTTAGCGACAGGGAGAAAGTAGATAGTTGTGATTAAAACAACTTTAACCACTACATCAAGAAGAAAGAACGTTGCCAATATCATGATATGCATTTTTTTTTAACCATAAAAAAAATATACCGATATTATTGTGAACGATACAATATGGCACACCCCTAGTAGTTTACAATCTATTTAATAACACAAAAGTTAATTCATATAGGAATATATAGGTAGGAATATGTGCATGACAGAGACAAAAAGAAAAAGAAAATGCCACTTTCTGGCAGACAAACAGACTAAAAGCACACTGAGCAGTGACAGATGGTACTCACTGGTGATACATGCGGAGGACATCATACAGGTAATCCTTCTCAGCTTCATTTTCAATCAGCAACTCCACCTGCAAGAAAGGACAAACATCTGGTACCATCCCTCTTCACACTGCTGAAACAGAGGAAATGCTAGCCTGCGGGGACACACTGTACCTCTCTCCTGTGGTCCTGTCAACACCCCAGCGTGTGTCTCTGTGTGTGTGTGTGTTCGTGTGTGCGTGTGTTTGGAGCAGTCATACAAACCTGATGGCGGCTGAGATGCAGAAGAATGGTTTTGAGGAAACGCTTCGGCCAATCACTGATATAACACATTTTGTCTGAATAAATCTGTCCCAAACTACAGTTCAACCTGAGACGCTTTACTTTTTTTTCTTCTTTTCTTAAATCAGGGATCGGTTAACCTAGGCTTTGAGGATGATGAGGCTCGTTGGACTAAAGCAGGTGTAATGGACAGCTCTGCCCTCACCATCAAACCACTGGGAGGGAATAATAGCAGTACAGATGAGGAGAGGCTGGAGCAGGAAGGTCAGCAGTGTCATCTTACATCTCAGACACAAACAGAGGTGAACATTCACACCCAACATTCACACACACACACACACACACACACACACATTCTTGTACTTCTATCTTTGTGAGGACCCTCATTGCAACAGTGAATTCCCTTGCAAGGTTAAAATAGTATTTTTAATATAATAGTATAATAGTATTTTTCATTAATTTTATTATTATTATTATTTTGTTGTGAATTTTTGTTTAATACAAATTCAGTTAGTTTTAATTAGTTTTTAGAGTGAGTTTGCTAGTTTTAGTTTCGTATTTATTTTTTTTGAAATGCTTTAGTTTTAGTTTAGTTTTTATTAGTTTTAGGTTTTTTTGTAATGGGATATTTGTTGGGTGGGAGATTAAAAGAGGTCACAGTTAGTTTTGCCTTTATTTCCTTTGTCTTATCCATCTTCATTATGTATGGAAAAAGTTGACATTTTCACTATGATTTTAGCTAGTTTTAGTCAGTTTTGTAACCACAAAATACAGTTTTAGTTAATTACCATTTTTTAAAACATGAACCTAATTGTAACCTTTACCCTTAAAACAAAGTCTGAAATCTCAAAAAAGAAGTGAGGACCGGCCGAAATGTCCTCACTTTGCAAAAATGTCCTCACTCTGTTGGTTAAAAATGTGTTCCGGTCCTCACTATGTAGGAAGTACAAGAACACACACACACACACACACACACACACACACACTTCATCCTGAGCAGTGAATACTCAAGGCATGACACACACAAACAGCTGCACATTAAGACACTTCAGTATCATTTTATACAGGGATTAAAGCATTGGTAGATCACTGGAGAAAGCATAAATGTGAACCCGTGTGTGTGTGTGTGTGTGTGTGTGTGTGCTGGGTGTGTGCTGGGTGTGTGACGTGGTGTTTATAACCGTCATAAATTTCTGAGGCAGTCAGCCACTCCTGCAACCTCAACTGCATGCAGACTTTGGCACCATAAACCAATAAGAAAGGACACAATTGGTTAGTCAGACTCCCATTTTAAAAGTGCACTGTCTTATTTAGAAGTTTTGATTGATTTCACAGAATTAGACACGTACATCAATTGAAGCACATGCAACAAAACCTTCTGAAAACAGAAGATTTGTTGATTGCCACTTTAAACTGACAAAACAGTTATTAATAATAATAATAATAATAATAACAATGCCATTCTTGTGCAAATGCACACTCTGAACCAAAATGAGATACTATGACAGTATGATAATGTCCCAAAGAGAAACAAAGCCTGATTGTGCCATGCTGGCCCCTCTGCCTCTAATTAAACACGTAAATTGTCCCAACTCTTCCGCTCAGCTGCTCATCTCTGACACATTATCTAATGCTAAGATGCCCTTTGTGAAGAGCCTCCAATATGCGACCCTGCCTGCCTACGTGCAGCACAGATGGCTGTATGATGATCCCGACATGCTCTGGGGCTGAAAACACCCTGTACATATCATGTTCCCTTCCTCTGTTATTGTTCATAGTTACCTTTACAGGCTGTTATGGCCAACACCAACCACAAAATATATAATTAAGTACAGAGTGTGCTTAATTCATGAAGCCACATACCATGAATTCAACATTTATTTTATTCTGACCCCAGCTGTATAATGTTTACCTGAGCTAGAGTAGGCATGGTGCAGTTACAGAAAGGATGTCTTCCAATATAGCTGCTTAGAATAGACTGTGACTAATTATTTTTAAGTTAGATAGATCCACTGTAGCCCAAATTATGCTCATAACTAACAAGGATATGCCTATAAATACCAAATAACAGAGGCCAGTTCAAAACCCTATTAAATTAATCTTATCCTAATCCTTGACAGTCTAGGGGAATAAGTTATTTCAATTGAATGAAACGCTATTAATCCATAAGCAAATCCAATAGTTTTATCTCCTATGGCCTGATGAGTAGTGATACATCATTTTTAACCATGAAGCTACTGCCACACAGTTTATATGTGTTTGACTTTACATGTTTTTTAAAATTGTTTAGCGTCCCCTTGAATATCCATTTTGAATTATTTAAAGTGTTGTCTTTTCTTTTCTTTTTATTTAAACTGTTTTCTTTTCCTTGAGGCTGTCGGTCAGGCCCATAGACTCTATATAAATAGGGTCAGGCCTATGTGAGCGTAACATCCCACTGAAAGAGACACCTGAGCCAGTGAGGTGACGACCAGGTAGAGAAAAACGCTTTTTTTTAACAGCAATTCAAGAGAAATTCAATCAATATCCGAAGAGGACAATGTTCGTATCTTACCTTGTGCCTAAATTCCCGAGCAACTTTCCGCTCCATCGCTGAGAGAAACTAGCGGTCTCCGACGTGAGATCCCAGTGTCGGGGAAGTGTGACAGCACTGGACCGGGGTCAGTCCGTCAAGCTCGACGTAGTAAAATTAGAGCTTCCGGTTAAGATTTCCATAGTAAGACAATCATTATATTAAAATATTTTTATTGCTTTTCACATTATACACTCACAGTAGTATTCAACTCAAACGAAAATAATAGTAGTAAAACTTAAATAAACAAGAAATAAAGAGAATAAAACATAGAAATTACTCAGTAGTAGCTGTATATATACTCACATAAGTGCATAACAGAGTTGCATATAAACACACACAAAAAAAGAAGGAAAAAGGTGTATTTTATCTTATTTTCAAGCCCCTTGAAATCAATTTTGTATACTGCTCTTTTATTCTCTACACATTACATGCCTTTATTTTGAAGGGACAAACGTTTTCTTTCTAAATTTCAGCAAACTTGTAGAAACTGTCGACAGTCTGTTAAAGCCAGATATTGTATGGACGTTTTGTTGAAATATCTGTATTGATACACATTTTACACCAATAAAATAAAAATCTAATGGCCTCCTGGAAAATCATCAATCATAATTGACTCCTACTTTAAATGAAAAATAAAAACGGTACTTATCATAATTGTCTCTAGACTAGGTTTAGTCCATTTCTGAATCATTTTCATCATGCCTGTATACACCAATAAAACAATGTTTAAATGCCCTGTTAGTATTTTTTTTTTCAGCGCAGCCTCACCTATATGACCTAATAATAATTGATTTTTTATTCTGATTTACTGGATCAACATTTTGAACCAAAAAGAAACAAAGAAAAACCAACATATATGTGATCTTGTGATTGTATGTGATCCTGTCATCCAACTCTTTTATTCTAGTGTGACTCTATTTTATTTGTGTCTTGTGTGTTTAGCATAACACTTTTGGTAATTTTGTGTCTTTTTTGGTAATTTTGTGTCTTTTTTAGTCATTTTGTGTTTCTTGTGTCCTTTTTTTAGTCATTTTGTGTCTGTTTTTGGTCATTTTGTGTTTTTCTGTGTCTTTTTTTTTGTCATTTCGTATCTTTTTTTTGTCATTTTGTGTCTTTTTTTGGTCATTTTGTGTCTTTTTCAATTTTCCATCAACACTACCACAGGGCCACATATAGGACAGTGCACTTAACCAGATATGATAAAACTGCAATTCTAAATATGTTTACACTGCAGTAAC
This sequence comes from Centropristis striata, assembly GCF_030273125.1. Classification (NCBI taxonomy): domain Eukaryota; kingdom Metazoa; phylum Chordata; class Actinopteri; order Perciformes; family Serranidae; genus Centropristis; species Centropristis striata. Next base: position 19,998,869 of record NC_081522.1, read on the forward strand.
TTATATTACTTATAATACTTACATATTTCATGCTCAAATGCATGTATAACAGTATAAATAGGAATACAAATGGTTTGAAGCAAATAAAAAATAACCACTTACTGTGATTTCTTTTCTTTTTTTTCAGTGCAAGAACAGCAGACTAACATTAATTGGAAGAAGTAATTATATGCATTTTTTTACAATGTACTTTTAAGATTTCATGCTCAAATGCATGTACTTGTATTGAGGGCCACTTCAAGTGAGGGTGCGGGCCGTATGCGGCCCCCGGGCCTCCAGTTGCCCATCAGTGCTCCAGACCAGACACAGTTTGCACAGTAACGTAGCCTGCCGCTTGAGGGCAGAATAACCCCAACTGCGCTCCAGTTTTCCACGAAGAAGAAGAAGAGGCGTATCCTTCCGTGTTTCAAAAGCTTGATAGCAACGAACAACACACTGCTGCCCTGACCGAAGAGTTAACGTTAAGAGTTTTGAAAGCTTGTGGGTATGTAAAATGTGTTAGTATGGCAGCCGGAAATATGCCAGAGATACATTTACTGTAGTTATGTTGTTGTACTGTTTTGACTGTACTTTACTTTCTCTAAATCAGAAGTTTCCCCGTCAGTAACGTTATATATTGTAGGTAGTTAAACCTCGTAGCATATGTGCTTTGCAGCGAAAAATGGCACGCTGTTTTTTTGTTTTTTTTAAAGTAGATTAGTCAGCCCACTTGGATCGAGTTGTCTATTAGCTTAATGTGTTTGTATGTAATGTGTAAAGTGTTGAAATGGTGCTTAGGCATTTACAGTTATGAAAAAATATTAGACCACCCTTGTTTTCTTCATTGCATTTGCTCATTTTAATGCCTGGTACAACTAAAGATGCATTTGTTTGTTGTTATTTTTGTTGTTATCATTACATTTGTCCAAACAAATGTACCTTTAGTTGTACCGGTCATTAAAATTAACAATCAATTAAAGAAATGAATGCAATATGCATGTAGCTTTCAAACGTCCCGCTCCCCGCGTCAGCTGATATAAAGGGCACTTCCCTTAATGTTGTGTTTATCACATTTAAATTGTACATTGTACAAGCTTAACCTGTGATTAACGCATATTAATTTTTATTGGCATATTAAAAAATGGCAACAGTCACGGACAGAACTTTTTCTAACTATCTCAGGTACTAATGATTTCTCACAGGGACTCACAAAATGCACCGTGTCTGTGTCTCATTTCAATATTGGCTGCAGAAGTTATGTGATTGTTAATCCTGCAACCACTTTTGAAGTATTGATGAAAATCACTTTGGTTTTGTCTTTCTCTTTTGTATTCAGTGTTGTGCGCTCGGATGGGATCTCCAACAAAAGATGCAACACCACACAGGTAAGATCATATAGTCTACAGCCATTTATGTTGCCTCCCTGTAAGAGAAATGTTGCTATAGCACTCAGAGAGTCCATTGTGGGGAAGATGTAATTCTTTCAACTGTAATCTCCCAAAGACTTATTTTGTCAGTCAGACCCCCAAATGTTACAGTCATAGGCCTTATCCCTCAAGGATTTAAGTCTCACTCCTTAAAGTGGATTTAAATGCCTGGGTAATCCTTTATTGTAAGTTCACGCTGTTTCTTTAATTTGCTTCTGACATGTAAAGTACATGCACAGAATAAAATGTTATATATTATTATCTTGAAAGGTTTTGGATTGCTGAAAAGGGGGCAAGCTTGTACCTTTCACTTATTAAAACAACAAAACAGACATTGTATTAATTATTGCTTTATTAAAATGTAGCCTGTTTCATAATCACAGAATCACCCCTCTCCTGAAAATGGTATATGGTCTGTTTTTTAATGATGACTGGCCAAAAGACCTGATACATTTACTGATCAAAACTATTACTGTTGCAGTGAATTTCCTTGCTATGCCAGGTGTTTAGTAGTAGACAGAGCATGCACATGCATTGATTTGAATAAAGCAGATTTTGGGAGTGCAGGTGTACATTTTTTGTTTGTCTTCAGGGCCAACAATCGTACCCCTGGTCGAGAACCTGACTCCCCACTTCCTCCCATCCATGAGCGGCTGGCATACCTGCGTCCCTCCAGGGAGCTACTGGAGTTCTACAGACAGAAGATCGCCCAGTTTGATGGAGAACACGAGGAGCTGCTGCAGATGCTGGAAAAGTACAGAGGCATCACAGAGGACCAGGTGGGACACAGCTAGAAAGTGTATGTAATTGTGTTGTGTGCCTGTCTATATTCACCTGTTATAACTGATGTTCTCTCCCTCCTGGATATCCTCTCAGCATAAACTCCAGTGGGAGGTACGACAGCGCGAGGGAGAGATTGCAGAGCTACAAAACGCCCTGAGTGACATGCAGGTCTACCTTTTCCAAGAGAGAGAACAGTCTCTTCGGCTTTATGCAGAAAACGACCGACTAAAGATCAGGTAGGTGCACAGTTGATGATGAATCCAGCAGCTACAGGTCACAGAGAGTGAGGACTAGCAGGTTCAGAGACAGCTTTTTCCCCAGGGCTCTCTGAACTGAACTCCACAAGGACAATTTACTGAACAATATCTGAGGACACATTTTTAAGCACAGCCCATGTAAAAAGTCTATTTTGTTTTATTTTATTTATTTATTCTATTTTTATTTTCTATTTTTACCGTGTATGTATATATATATTTTGAGTTTCTTATTTGCACCAATGGGAGTTGCACTCCAATTTCGTTGTATATATACAATGACAATAAAGGCTATTCTATTCTATTCTATTCTAATTTAATTTGTTTCACTGTTGTACAGAGAATTGGAGGACAGGAAGAAAATCCAGCACCTTCTTGCCCTGGTGGGTCCAGATGCAGGAGAGATCACATATTTCCACCGAGAACCTCCTCATAAGGTACACATGTTGAACTAATCATAGTGTATTTTCACAGCAGACGTTAATGTGATCAGTTGCACCTGAATTTTTCCAAGATATTGTTATAGCTTTAATAGCACGTCAAGATCTTTCCACAAGCTTTTATATGCATAATTGAATAGCTGGGTCGCAATTTCATGGCAATTTCAACAGAATTGCAACAAATATTACAGGTTATTTTCTTCTTTTTTGTGGATTAGCAAACATTTGACTTTACTTTATTTTATTTTATTTTATTTGCCTTTTTTGATGGCAGACAGAATACACATCAATAAAGTATTTATTGATGTGTATTCTGTCTGCCATCAAAAAAGGCAAATATAAAAAAATCAAAAGTTTTGATGACAGCTATATGTGATAACTATATTTCAGGTCACTGTCACACAGAAGAACTCTGAGTCCAGATTGGATGAAAATCTCAATCTCAGGCCAACAAAGTCGAGACCTCCTGCAGTCAGGAAAGGTTTGATTTCCATTCTATATTGTTGTTTTTTTAAGATGTGGATATATGTAATTTTATTTTTTCTGCTTTAACTGTTAACATTGGTATTGTGTTTAAACAAACATGTTGTGAATAATGACAGCATCTGGGGCGCTGTGGAGCAGAGCATGGAGTAAGACGCCTTTCTCGGGGCTCCTGCAAAAATATCAATAAATCCTGACTAAAACAGCAAATATAACTGGAAAATTAATAATTGATCTATAGTAAACACCGTCGGAATACTAACAAACGAGTAGGGAAGCGGTATCAGCTTGCATGGCGGAAAAGTTAAATAAATACAAGTTCGGGTCCAGTGCGCCGCGGCCTGCAAGAAGCACGAGACAGACTACGCTAACGGCTAGCCCACCCTCGCCCACTCAGACGGAAAGTTCAGGGATGGCAGCCGACGAACTAAGAGCGGACATTGTATCATCCATCAGGGGAGAGATCTCTTTAATTATCAGAGAGGAGCTCAAGAGTGCGCTGGCGGAGGATTTCAAAGCCCTAAAGTCGGAGCTACAGGCGATGCGGTCGGACATCGCGAACAACACAGCCGCCATCCGCACTGAACTCGAGCACATGAATGTGGACATTCAGGACATGAAAGGCGGACTATCGACATGGTCAGACGAGGTGGTTTCACTGCAGTCTACGGTAACCAGTCTTCAAAAACAGGTGGTCGCCCTAAAAGACCGATGTGAGGATATGGAGGGCAGGATGAGACGGGGCAACATCAGAATAACCGGCATCGGCGAACAGCCGGACTCGAGCTCACCGACAGCTGTGTCAAAAGCTATTCGAGAAGCCCTGCAGATGGACCGGGACATCAAAATAGACCGCTCGCACCGCATCGCAACCCTCCGGACAACGGGAGACCGGGAGAAGCCACGAGTGATCATCGCCAAGCTGCACCATGACGGAGACGCAACGGAGATCCTTCGGAGGGCGCGGGAGAGAGCTCCGCTGATCTACAATGGAAACCGTATTGCCATATTTCCGGACTACACCTCCGCCGTGGCCAAGGCCAGAGCTGCATTCACGGATGTGAGGAAGACACTCCGGGGACGAAGAGGAGTCCGGTATGGTCTACTATATCCTGCTAGACTCCGTATTTCATACAAGGATGAGGACAAGGAGTTTCTTGACCCTATGAAGGCTATGGAGTTCGTCCAGAAGAAGGTTATCCCATTCACAGAGCCTCAGGTTTGAACATATCCACACATGTATGGATAATAACAGTATGGTGAACATTAATATCATTACTAAGACTAATACTAAGTATCACCTGTTATATCATAGCAATATTTCACCTGTTGCTCCAAGTTTTCAGATGTTAATGGCCTACTTATGTTGAACTTAATTATGTGTGTAAGTGGAGTCGCGATACTATAATAAGAAGATGCTGAAACTGTAATAGAGTTTGCAGGAGCCCAAGAACTTTTCTTTTTCTTTTCTTTTTGCCCTAGTGTACCCCAAGCACAGTCAAATTCAACCTAGACGTGCACTTTTGCTGCTCATTTCTGCGGCTAAGGACTTGGTCCCACTTTTGTTCTACCAATGTTAGCTAGCTGTGGTTCCGTTAGCTATCTTGTTCTTTTGGTTGTTCTGGTCCCTCTGTTCTTTGGGGACCCTATGACAAATACTGTGACAGCAAGGGCAGCAACTTTTCTCTACATCAGGATTGTTATTGATTTTGTTAATGTTGGAAATTGTGAATTACAGCTGTAGCTATTTCTTTCCACCCCCTCTGTACCCAACCAATATCACTGCTTACTATGATCCACATAACAATGCTGAAGAGTGATGTGCAACTAAGATATATATTATATAGACCTTATAGATAATGGACACACTAAAAGTCATAAGCTACAATGTTAAGGGTCTTCCTAATCCTATCAAGAGAAAGAAGATTTTGCACCAGTTGAAACAGGTTAACTGTCAGATAGCATACCTACAGGAAACCCACCTGCCTGATGGGGAACATGAAAAGTTGAAAAAGTCATGGGCAGACAAAGTATATTACTCCTCACACCGCTCTGGGAGAAGTAAGGGGGTTTCCATACTTATACATAGACAAATCAACTTCACGCAAACGTTGGTGCACAAAGACACTGAAGGAAGATATGTTTTGGTCAACGGATCAATTGATGGCATAGAGGTATCCCTTTTAAACGTATATGCACCCAATGAAGATGAGCCAGGCTTTATCAAAACACTGTTTGATATAATATTACAGTATAGCACTGGGTTATTGTTGATGGGAGGAGACTTTAATTGTGTGATGTCACAGTTAATGGATCGGCAACCTGCCTCAAAAGCTCCCTTGTCTAAAACGAGCAGAATGCTTAAACATCTATCCACAGAGTCAGGCCTTGTGGATGTATGGAGGAGCAAATTTCCAAGAAGTAAAGACTTTACCTTTTACTCAAGTAGGCACATGTCCTATTCAAGGATTGATTATTTTTTCACGCCTAAGAACGAGTTTTTTAGGATAGTAGATATTGAGATATTACCTATTACAATCTCAGACCATGCACCCACTGCGCTTAAGTGGAATATAGGCCACAGACCAACCTCCAAGCAATGGAGGCTTAATGCATCTCTTCTGAACGATAAAGAATTTGTCTCCTACATCACAGCAGAGTTTAAGGAATATTTAAATACCAATACTTCGCCTGAAACATCACCACTGATACTGTGGGATTGCGCTAAAGTATATATTAGGGGCCGAATTATTTCATTTTCGTGTGCCAGGAAAAAACAAAAAGAGTCTAAACAGAGAGGACTGGAGGATAAAATAAAAGAGCTTGAACAAAAACACAAAAAATCGTCTTCAACCAGTATCCTAAATAATTTGAATGCAGCTCGTAGAGAACTTAATAGTTTACTATCGGACAAAATTGAGGGAACACTGAGATTCACCAAGCAGCGATACTATGAATATGGCAATAGGGCGAGTAGATTATTAGCATTTAGTTTAAGAAAACAGCAAGCATCTAATACGGTGCAGAGAGTAAAGTTACGGGATACCTTTGTTACAAAACCTGATAAAATAGCAGAATCCTTTGCAGAGTTTTATAAAGGTTTATACAAGAATACAGACACTTGCCTAGATGACACGAAACTAGCAGAATTTCTGAACAACATAAAACTGCCTGAGCTGACAGAGAGTGCTGCAGAAGAGTTAGATAGGCCAATTGAAGAATGGGAGATCAAGCAGGTGATTTCATCTCTTAAAAACAATAAAAGCCCAGGCCCAGATGGTTACATTAATGAATTTTACAAGACATTCAAAGACTTGCTATCACCGTTGTTACTGAAGGCCTACCAGCATGCACTCGGATCAAGAATTATGGCACCATCCTGGAATGAGGCAACCATAGTGGTGATACACAAGGAGGGTAAAGATCCCACTGAATGCCAATCCTACAGACCAATATCACTGCTGAATGGGGACCTGCGTATACTAACAGCAGTCCTGGCCAGGCGAATGAATCAGATAATCACTCAAATAATCCATCCTGACCAAACTGGCTTCATCACTGGAAGATACTACGGAGATAATGTACGCCGCTTACTAAACATAATATCTCATCAACAAGATAGGAAATTAGAATCAGTAATTATATCCTTAGATGCCCAAAAAGCATTCGACCGTGTATCATGGCAGTATTTATTTCAAACATTAAAGCGATTTAGGTTCGGCCCTAACTTTATAAATTGGATGCAAACACTGTACTCGTCACCACAGGCTGCTGTCAAAGTTAATGGCTGTAGATCAGAGAGATTCACTTTGGAACGTGGATGCAGACAAGGATGTTCTTTATCACCCTTGTTATTCGCTGTTAGTATCGAACCGCTGGCCCAACTTATCAGAGATGATGATGATATAAATGGAATTGTTATTAATGAAGAGGAACACAAATTATCGCTCTATGCTGATGATGTAATTCTGTATCTGACAAAACCAGCGCTAACGATACCACATTTAAAAAGGCAAATCTCCAAGTTTGGGTTTTATTCAGGATACAAGGTAAATGTGGAGAAAACTATGGCTATGGATATAAACGGCACAATCCAACATAGTGTAAAGCTTCAGAGTGGATTTAAATGGCCCACGGAAGGTATTAAATATCTAGGTTTACACATAACCTCATCTCTTCAGAATCTGTTTGATGCTAACTATGGCAAAATAATACGGAGCATCAATAATGATTTAGAACGGTGGTCTATGCTCCCCCTGTCTCTGCTGGGGCGCGTTGAAAGTATCCGTATGAACATTCTACCCAGATTACTTTACTTGTTTCAGATGTTACCTATAGAAATTCCCAAATCTACATTTGATAATTTGGAGAAAATGATGTCAAGATTTATATGGCAAAAAAAGCGCCCTAGAGTCCGACTTAAAACCCTACAGTTATCTAAATCAAACGGTGGTCTTAAACTCCCAAATCTAAGATACTATTTCTGGTCTGCACAAATGAAGCCTATGATAGCGTGGCTTCAGAACAATATAGACACATGTTGGCTTAACATAGAAAAAAG